>NC_073236.2:138032500-138385000 GCF_029281585.2 Gorilla gorilla gorilla
TGTGTACATGACAGAGACAGGGGGTAGGGGGAAGAGAGAGAGAAAGAGAGAATGAGACAGACAGAGAGACAGAGACAGTGGTGTAATTCGTTCGAATGTTTCAGTCTATCTCTATCTGAGTAGCTGTTGACTCCAAACAGCTCATTCTCTGGGTAGAAGAATGTGACTCTTATTTTTTTAATCCCTTAATTTATGTAAGCCAGATACCTAAAATGTCATCAAATAAAAAGACCCTCAAAGCTTTATAAATAAATGAGACTTAATGCATTCACCTTTTAGCTCATAGAAAGGACAGCATTGAAATCACTGTAGCACACAAGAACGTGAAAGCGCTGTCCCACATGTGTGCTGCTCTGCTGGTGGGCCATTTATAGAAAATACATGTCATATGAATACATATCTATAAATTACATATATGAGGTTGTATATATATGTATGTTATAAAAATCAAAATCAGGCAGGGGGCTATGGCTCACGCCTGTAATCCCAGCACTTTGGAGGCCAAGGCGGGAGGATCATGAGGTCAGGAGATCGAGACCATCCTGGCTAACACGATGAAACCCCGTCTCTACTAAAAATACAAAAAATTAGCCAGGCGTGGTGGCGGGTGCCTGTAGTCCCAGCTACTCCAGAGGCTGAGGCAGGAGCATGGCGTGAACCTGGGAGGCGGAGCTTGCAGTGAGCCGAGATCGCGCCACTGCACTCCAGCCTGGGCAACAGAGCAAGACTCCATCTCAAAAAAAAAAAAAAAATCAAAATTAGAGCCCAGCTCCCTCTGAACTTCCACCTCTGCATCCATGCTGGCCACCATGGCAAACACTAGACCAATGTGTTTATTTAAATGTAAATAAGTTAAATTCATTACAACTGAATAATGTTAAAAATTCACTTCCTCGCCACGCCAATCGCATGTGGGTTGCCCTATGCGGCTCATGGCACCGTGCTAGGCAGTGTCCACACAGAACTTCCTGTCACCTTCTATAGCACACCTGGGCGCTGGGCACCCTGTCCTGGGCCTGTTGCCACTGAGCTCAGTGCAGTCTCTTCTCCTGATGCTCCAGAAACCCCATCTAAACATGCACACACGTGTGCTTGAAGAGCCACACACACCACAGTCTCCTGTGATCTGTTCCAGTCTTTGGATGAGGCAAATCACTTCAAAAAAAAACTTCCCTTACACGTTAAACCACTGGGTTCCTCTTTCTTTGAATCCAAAATTGTTCAGTCTTCGGAAGAATTCAGAAAATAAATTTTTGTTCAGTGTTCAAAGTGAAGCGACATTAACAACTTGAAGCCAAGGCATCCTCACCCCTCTGCGTTTTTTTCTGGCCCAAGTTGTGTTTTCTTCAGCCTAGGTGGTATTTCTTCCATTTTGGGGCTAGAATCTGTGTCGCCTGAACTTCCTCCGAGTAGAAACAGAGATACCTAGGGACCAGGTCTTCTCTATCACCTGGGAGCCCTGGGGTAATTTCCGTGGCTCTCTGAGCTCTCACCTGGGTTCTCTGCAGAAGGGCCCTGTCAGCTCGGTGGGGGCTGTGGAAGCTGCCTGGTCCATTAGACCAACATGAGTTGGATTCCTAGATGTATGTCCTAGCCCTATGACCTTGAACTCCTCCTCAGATCCATCCCTTCATCCATAGGATGATGAGAACGGTGTGAGGTGTGAAGAGTGTGTCACTCAGAGGTCCTCCGTGAGCCTCCAGGGAGCCTCCCAGGCACGCTGACACAGGCAACCTGGCTTCTGCCTGCTGGTGCCATTGTTCTCCTTTAGACTGTGCATGTGGTTGGCCCAGGCTTCCCTGGCTTCAGCAGAAGGCATCCAGGGTTGTGTCTTGATGCCAAGTTGGTGTGTCCCAGCCTCAACCTCCCAGCCCTCCACCTGCCCTTCCAGCACACTCCACCAGCACGTGGCTCCACTGCTCCTGGAGCTTCAGGCACACAACCCTGGGCATTGGCACCCTCTCTTTCCTCCCCCAGAACACTCTCCCTGGCACAGCTCACTTTCCCACCTCTTCAGATCTCTGCTCAAGTGGCACCTTCTCAATGAGGACTTGCCCGACCCCCCATCCCACGTACTGTCCGTTGTCTTTTGATTTTGCTTCATTTTTCGTGGAACACACGTCACTATGTGGCATCACAGTATTTATTGCTCTCTATTTTTATCTCTTTCACCAACTGCAATGGAACAGCCATGACTACAAGGATTCTGTCTCTTTGGTTCATTGTTCATCTCTAAGTGCGACAATAAACAGCTGTTAAATGAATAACTATCATTCTGTTAGTTTCCTCCTTCTCCCCCCAGTGCCATGCCCAGCAGAGCTTGGTTGTGCAAAATTGTGATCATTACATTTCTCTTGGATCTGATAAAAGGGTTGTGCTACATTGCCCTCTCCAAAGACTTTGCAGTTTTCAGTTTGATGAAAGTATCTAGGCACCTCCATATCTCACCTAGGTAAATACATGGCTCATGGAATTTCATAAATGCCTCCTATCTTAAATAGACGTTTTCCTCCGTGCCTCAATTCCCTGTGTAAGATCATTCTTCTGAGAGACATGTTGTTGCAGCTTAATCAGCTGTGGGGGAATCTTCCAAAACCTGAGCCAGTGCCTCTCTAAAGCTGCTATTACATCACACCATCAATGGCCGTGGGAGTGTAGGCAGTGTCTGGCCTGCGTGCTTCCTTTCGGTCGTCAAGAAGGCTTTTGGGCAGTGACAGGAACCAAGATGACTTTAGAAATACGTGACTTAGTGGGGCATTCTCACGTATGTGTGAAGGGGGGACAGGCGCCTTCCTGGGTTCCCTGAGCCCTGCACTGAGGGCGTGGACAGGAGTGAGGTGATGCACGCTCCTTTCCTGGAGTTGAGGAAGGCATTGCCCCTGCTGCATGGAGTAGATTGATTTACAGAGACAGAAAGCAAAAGACAGCAGCCGATGCAAAGGCACAGGGAAACAAACTTCAGTCCAGAGAATCCCTTCTATTGGTGGATAAGTAGGTCGAGCTGCTCAACGCACAGACATTTATGGTAATGAGACGGAGGCCCAGAAATAACCATACAGAGAACAACACACGCAAAATGGCTGGGAGTGTATTTGGGGTAATTTGCATATAATGCACCAAAACCAGCTCCCCAGTAATTAGCACCCAGAAGAACAAAGAAGCGACCACACAGACCCTGCAAGGCCCAGCAGACGTGAGCATCGCTGAGGGTGGAGGAAGTACTTGCAAGGCGCAGCAGACGTGGGCATCGCTGAGGGTGGAGGAAGTACTTGCAAGGCGCAGCAGACGTGGGCATCGCTGAGGGTGGAGGAAGTACTTGCAAGGCGCAGCAGACGTGGGCATCGCTGAGGGTGGAGGAAGTGTCTGCAAGGCCCAGCAGACGTGAGGTATTCAAAGTGCGCACTAGGCATCCTCTCTGGCACTGGTATCAGTCTCTCCAGGTGTGTCTGCTTCTCCGTCTGCCACGGCAGGTGAGGAGCAGAGGGAAGGCCCAACCTGGGAGGGGAGATTTCCCCCAGGCCGGCCCCGCCCTTCTCCTCTCTAAGGGATGAGCGGTGAACTGCTGTCTCAGCAGGACCCGAGGCCATGACAGGCCATTTTCCCACATGCAGGGTGTGTGCAGACAGGACCATGGACCTGCACAATCTCCAAAAGTCAGAAAAAACAGTGGCAAAATGCAGCACATAAACCACAGGTCCTCCGGCCCCTCTAGTCAGTGTATGCAGTGTGGGAAGATGGTTACTAAGATGTAGTATTTCTGCTTTTCTTTGTTAAAACAAACATCCCGGGGAATTATGCTTATGACCTGGGTGAAAACCAATCTGTACAGCAAACCCCTGAAACACGAGTTTACCTATAAAACAAACCTGCACATGGACCCCTGAACCTAAAAGTTTAAAAACATGCCAGTCAATCCTAAATATTTTTATAAGCAATAGGGAAATCATATTCCAGACAGCATTCATTTTAAACAACTCTTAAGAGAAACTTTGAGTATTTTATCAGTATCTGAAAGCAAAATTCAGATACCTCCTCACCTGTACTCACAGCTCCCAGCAGCCCAGCGCTGTGCCCTCCTCGTGCCCAGCAGCCCTGACGCTTCTGCCCGCAGGACCTGGGCGAGGCGTGTGTGCCATCACGGAGGATCTGATGTGGGTACCTCACCAGTATTTGAAGCGTTGTGATTGCAGGGAGGTGGCTGTGGTAGGAAAACACCCTGTGGTTTAGAAGAGAACGAGAAAAGGAGGTCAAGGTGGAATCAGATTATGTCCGCATCTATTGAGCAAAAGAGGCAGATGAGTTATCAGAGAAGAGAGGGCCCCCACAGGGACCACAGGGGTGCCTTGAGAGGCAGGTGTGCCACTCTGCTCCGTGATATAGTGCCACTCCAGCAGTTCAGTGAAAGAATCGGGGCGCCCAGAAGTGGGCTTTCCAATCAGGTGACAGGTATTGAGGAAGAGATCTGGAATGTGTCATGTTGCACTTAGTGCAAAACTCAGTCCCTCCGTTCCATCCCCAGCTGTAGTTCTGTGTCCTTCCTGAGCACTTACTCAAATTAGGGGTCTGAGGAAGGGTTCTTCTTGAGTGGAGCTGCCTTCGGGCGGGCCTCCTTGTCTCTCCAGCTGAGGGAGCGTGCAGGACGTGAAGCCGAGATCTGTCTTTCCGACTCGAAGCAGATGAATGCCTGCTAAACACAGATCTTCCTATGTCTCAGAAAATTATCTTAGAGATGACACTGCGTTGTGACCCTCCGAATATGTCCTGGTTTTGAAAGGTAGAGGAAAGGCTTGAGATGCAGCGAAACCAAGATGGCAATTCTAGACTCATCCCTGTGGAAGGAGTATGAATGGCAAGCAGGTGACTTCAACTCCCAGGACCTAAGTTTCTTCACATATTAAATTTTGAAGGCATGATCTCAATAATTCTATCTAGCACTAAAATTCAAGGAAAATGGCAATGGCCGGCACTGGAGAAAATGTCTGTGCTAATCTATACTCAAGATGAATAAGACTAGTGGGAGCTTCTGCTGGGAGAATTTTAACCTCTGTTAACTCAGAAATCACTGAACTGTGCATATGGACAGACTACTCTGAAAATTTCCTATGATACTGGAAATAAGACACACAGCAGCACTGCTGAGTTAGATGTAGTAGGGAAGCGTGACGGTGATGGCTAGAGAGGAGCCAGGGACAGTGCGGCCTGGCGGGGAAGACACGTGCATCCCACTGTCAGTGCCGCATCACCCTCCATGTTCCCCTTTCACCTGCGTTGAACTGCAGAGCTCTGAGTTAGAAGGTGCCTCAGGGGTCTTCTAGTGAGTGAAGGGCCTCACTGGCAGTAGAGGATGAGGGAGGCAGAGGAGGGGTGCGGGGATCTCGTGCTGGAAGTGAGAATAGCTGTTCCCGGAGCGAGGCCACGTCCTGTGCTGCCTGCAGCTGAGGGGCTCCGAGGTCAGCGCCGCACCTAGGAGAGGTGCCCGACTGAAGGCCACCCAGGCTGGGAAGGTGACTTCTCCCCTCTTATGAAAGGAAAGAGACTGCAGTGTCTCAGCATGAGCCTGGGGCCTTTGAAGCGAGAGGGAAATGAACTCACGCTTCTCCGCCTGGTCGTGGCCAGGGGAGTTAAGTGGGCTCCACATAAACATGCGGCCACTGCCTGCATAAGAGTCAGGGGGTCCAGGCCTGTCCTGTACCCCCAGTTCCCTCCCTGCACATCCTTATCCTGGCTCTCAACTGTCTCCCACCCTCCTACCCATGCAGATCCCTCAGGCTTCCCAGGCACCTGGAGTGGCGAACCCAGTGCCTTCCTGAACATCAGTGCGGAGTCCTGGATTTTCCTAATTTTCTAATCTTTCCACATCAGAATGGACCCAAACTCCATTAATCAGGATCCTGGTGGATGGCAGGCTCACTAAGCTGGCAGTTCCAGCACAGCTCTGAGTAGTTGGTGATACAACCAAGGCTTCAGTCCATAAATCAATGCAGAGTATTGAAAGGAGAAAAAAAACTCTGAATATAAATGCAAAAATAGCAACAAAAACATCCCGAATGGCGAGGCAGAAGGGAGCCGCGTTACCGTCTACTATTAAAGTGCTGCATGTCTGGCTAACTAGTGTAGAATGTGCCTCCTGGGAGGCCCTGGGGTGAGAACTGTGCACGCCTGCTTGCTCTGGAAGTGGAGGCAACACTGTGGAATGTTCAGGACTGTGCTGCACCCAGCACTCCAGGTGGCTCCAGCTCTGCCGTTTCACAGTGAGTGATGGGGTAAACTGTCAGCCTCTGTGGTTCTGTATTGTCACCTTTCAGAGGGAGCAGTAGGTGCCCCAGTGCCTGTCATAGGGTCATCAAGGGACCAGACTCAGGTGAGTCAGACTATTCTGTACTCACTAACTTCATTTCCTCTGCACAGAAGGAAATGTGGTATATGAAACATTTATGGCCAGGTGCAGTGGCTAACACCTGTAATTCCAGCACTACGGGAGGTCAAGGCAGGCAGATCGCTTTGAGACCAGCCTGGGCACACAGTGAAACTGTCTCTACAAAAAATACAAAATTTAGCCAGGCGTGGTGACACATGACTGTAGTCCCAGCTACTCAAAAGCTGAGGCGGGAGGGTCACTTGAGCCAGGGGGAATGAGGCTGCAGTGAGCTGTGATTGTGCCACTGCACTCCAGCCTGGGCAACAGAGCCAGACCCTGTCTCAAACAAACAAAAAGAAATATATAGATGGTTTATGTGGTTTTTTTCCCCTTATCATTGCGATTGCTATTAAAACACCATCATCTTTTCATTAGAATGAATGCATTGTCATATTTCTGTATTTATAAGTCAAAATATATTTTGATATTGATTTATTTATGTAACAAAACACCACCTCTGTAAAGCCATAGAAAGCAGTGGTCCTTCATTATTTGAAACTCACTGGAGTGCACCTGCAGACCAGGTCTCCTCCGACCTGGGGAAGTCTGGGGCGATTTTTGCTTTGGAGTACGGTCCCCTCCTGTGGCTTCCTCTGTGTTTTCTATTCAGCTGTATGTTTACTTGCCTGGGTCCTGTGTCAGTGACCAGAAAGAACAGTAGCTCAATCAGGACTAGATGTTGCAGGAATCAAAAGTTGTGTATCTTAGGGAGAGACCACTAAGAAGCGAAGGCCTGTATATAAAGTTGTAATCCAGAGTTCTAACTCTACCAGACTCTAGTAAGGAGGGTGGAGGATAAATGGCCCACAGCAACCACGTTTCTTTTGTTTAAGAAGATGTTTTCATTTTCTAATTGTAACTGTGGAGCATAAATTGTGTATAACAATCTGACTCAAAAGAGATAAAATTCAGCCCTAAAACGTTTCATAAATCTCACTCATGGAGGTGTTGAAATCTCATGTGTAACACAACACAAGTCAGGTTTGTAGAATAACTGGCTGATAGGAAGGAAGAAGAGCCCGTGAGATCAGCCACTGAATGGGCTCTGTCTTCTGGGCTCAATTTTCTCACCTGGAGTAGTTGGGCCAGCTCTTCTCTGATTTCCGTGCCAGTGTGGTAACTCTGTGAGTCCACCCAGTGGTCAGCCCCAGGCTGGCCCCCGCTCACAGGAGGCTCCTGCTCAGAGTCTGTTGCTGTGCGGCTTTGCTGGATGACAGATTTAAAATAGAAAACCAAAAAAAGGGAGCTGAGAATGCTTTGTTGTTCTCTTTAAACCTCCATCTAAATATGTGCTTTTACTTAGAACATAAACTTGTCCTTTAAGATAATTTCCTGATAAATTGCTCTTTTATCACACATACATTCTCCCTATTTGATAGAACGATAGTCACTATATAGAAACTAGTAAAATGGAGGCCAGGCTCAGTGGCTCATGCCTATAATCCCAGCACTTTGGGAGGCCGAGGCAGGAGGATCACTTGAGGTCAGGAGTTCAAGACCAGCCTGGCCAACATGGCAAAACCTTGTCTCTACATGGTGGTGCACACCTGCAATCCCAGCTACTCAGCAGGCTGAAGCATGAGAATTGCTTGAACCCGGGAAGCAAAGGTTGCAGTGAGCTCAGATCGCACCACTGCACTCTAGCCTGCATGACAGAGTGAGACTCCATCTCAAAAAACAAAAACAAAAACAAAACCTAGTAAAATGGCCTCCTGCTTTTTGAGGTTGGAATGTTCATTTTGTGGATTGTTTGTATCACATTTTCAACCCCAGACTGGCCCAGAAAATTCTGATCTAGTTCCCATAGCCCATGCCATCATGTGACTAATTTCATTATTAGCCTCAGAAAAGCATACCTGGAAGGGAGTGTGTACAACCAGGGAGGGAATCCCAAAAGCTCACTGTGAATGACTTTGAATTCCAGATGAGGCTGATGCCCAGCAGGGATTCAGAGCCTGCTTGTTGATGGATTGACTGGCTGTTCCCCTCCACGAGCCCACATAATTAGGAGCTGACTTCATTTCACATGTGTTTTAAAAGAGTTAAATACCGGTAGCTTGAGAAATTCCATTCACCTGCCATGCTTTGAGGCCACCCACGCCATCTTCACCCGCCGTCCCCACATTTGCTGCTGTTGGGAGAGGCTCAGATGACACTGAGCAGGAGGAACTTTGAAGAAGGGTAGAAGCACACGGCAGGCTCTGTGCTCAGATGCCAATATGCTTTCCACTGCCTGTTTCCAGATTTCTTCTACCAACGGGCTGCTCTCCTCAGCAGTCGGCTCTGGGGCCAATGATAAGACAGCAAACTGCAGTCTTTAGGAGGCATATCCTGTGACATGGTTCTTGTAGGAGATCTGACGAAGGGCCAGGAAGTTTTACTATCCCCACTGAGCTAATTAAGTCTTGGAGACATGGGTCACCAGCATCACACAATTAGAAAGCAGCCAAGTCATGATGGGCGCCAAGCTGTAGAACTTCTAATTTCATATCAATGCGGTATGAGGACGAACCGTGCCCTCAGTGTGCTTTGTGATTAGAGTATAAAGCTGGAGATGCATCGGAGGTGGTCCGCGTTCTGCCGGTCTCCACACGGTTCAGGGACTTTCTCCTTGGCTGCTCTCAGCTTCACCCGTCAGCATGGCTATGACCCTGTGTGAAGAGGCTTGTCCATTTTTGTTTTAATTTTGTCGGGGGAAGGTAACTTATGAATTGAGTGGAGAAACAGATAAATGTCTGATTATCAAAAAGGTGAGATGTACTTCTTAACTATGTGCTGCTGAAGGGAGAATGTAGGGGGGAACAAACTGAAGCTAATCCTGAGATTTGGAATGTGGAGAATGACCAATGTTGTACATAACACATTTGTAGGAAGGTGAGGAAGTTCATAAGGTGGGAACCAGGACCTGTTCCCCCTGCAGGCTTTTTGTGGCTTTAGAAGCAGCAAGGAGGATTAGACAGGCTTTTTCTTTCCTTGTTCACCACTTTCAAGGTCTTGCTTCTTTTCCAAATTCTTCAGGACCACACAATGAGTTCCATAAAGGAAATGTAGGAGAACATCATGAAAATAGCATCTTGCTTGACTGTGGTTTCTTCTTTGACTCAACTTTCAAAATGCTCCAACATGTGGCCTGTGCTTTTTTGTTTTCAAATCATAGCTTATCATTCATCTCGTGGTTGGGTCTTCATAGACATAGTGATTCTGGCTGTTAAAACTTACCTGTTGTGCAGAGGTAACACAGCTTGGTTATTCTGAGGAAACTTCTCCAATCACAGCCCATGAATATAACAAAGTGCATAAATTGAGAGGAGAATATTTCCAAATATTAATTAAAATGGGATTGACTTCAAGTCCTAAAAGCTTAAACGCTAGGGTATAGCAAGGGGTATGTTGGAGATTAATACTTCCACAATGTTGCTGATTCATTCACTAGTTTGATTTTCTTTCTTTTTGCTGCTCTTGGGGAATACTTTTATCCTTATAATAAAGAAGATGATTTACAGGAATTATCCAGAAGAAGGGCAATATTTGTTTCACACAATTAGCGATTCTCTATGTCTAATAAAAGGTAAATTTGATTTGCTGAAGTTTAGAAAGGTGTGTCAGATCTTAAATATTTGTTCCTTCAGCATGGGATAATAAGGATATTATTTTCTGTTATTGACATATTGAACTCCAAGTCTTTTTTCCACCAACAAAAGCCTTTTCTGCATAAAATCCATAGAGAAAACACCAGAGCCCCCGTATCTCAGTTTTTAGTGTACTGGTATTTTGGAGAGGTCAATATACCTCATTTCTTTAAATTGTTAATAAACTTTAGACATTTTTCTTACTCTGGATTTTTAATCATAAAAACAAAGAACAGATGTGAAAATGGCATGCAGTTAACCAAATCTAATCTAAGGGTACAGATACATTTAGGAACACTTTTATTATTACTCATATTTTGCAATGTACATGGAAGCAATGACCTAGCATAGTGATTAGAGGTACAAATCACAAATGCTCTTTGAGTGTGAAACAGAATATGTTTGAGATAAAACACAGGGATTTTATGTAATTTTTAACATGGTCTTTTTAAAGAGTTTTTCTAAATACGTTTTTGAGATTAAGCATGACACTTACTCACACATTATACCCGCTCACCAAGCTTTTCCTGAGGCTGTGAGATGGAGGAATGTGCCAGCTCTGCCTGTCCAGTCAAACACTGTGCAGTAGCTGTACCAACTTACCTCAACCCCGCCTTTTATAGGCCTTTGGCTGCTGCACGCTTTCTCTCTCTCTCACTTTCAAACCTGTGGAGACACAGACAGAGGAATCAGATTTACTTTCTAAACATTTACTATGGAATTTCTGTTGTTTCACTGTGTATCATGATAAATTGTCTTGAAGGTATTGGATTCAAAAGAACTCTTAATTCAGCCCCAGCATGTGCTTATGAATCTGAGCTCCCAATGCAGCCGGCACCCCTGCCTGACTCTCGGGAACCTGAGGCTGTCCTCTGTGTTGCCTACACGCCACTGTGAAAATAGACCATTTAAAAGCAATTGCTGCAAACATCTGCTTCAGAGTTGGCAACAAGTAAAGCTCATGAACTCTTAGAAAGCCTAGTAATGTGAGGAGCACAGTTAATACACATCTGGCGAGGCTATAGATAAAGCAAGCCAATGGAGAAAATAAGTCATTCTTAAAATGTATGAAAAATACAAAATTAATTTTTAAAATCATATTTGCCACATTGACTGGTTTATCTTAAGATCCATTAAAGAAATTAATAATTCACAGCAAGTATCTTAAATGGCCTTCTGCTTTTTAGCAACATCCGTTTTCTTTATGTCAACTTTTTCAACCCAGCTGCAAATGGGACTTACAGTTCTGTGAGATGATAGACGGTTTGACTTGCAGTTAACGTGCTATCCATGCTGTTGCAACTAAGCTTCCAGTTCTAGCCACTTTTTCCTTTTCTTTTCTTTTTTGTCTTTTTTATTTTCTTTGCAGAAGACCATCAAATGAATTGTCACAATACTCGAATAATGCAAGACACAGAAAAGGATGATAACAATAATGACGAATATGACAATTACGATGAACTGGTGGCCAAGTCATTGTTAAACCTCGGCAAAATCGCTGAGGATGCAGCCTACCGGGCCAGGACTGAGTCAGAAATGAACAGCAATACCTCCAATAGTCTGGAAGACGATAGTGACAAAAACGAAAACCTGGGTCGGAAAAGTGAGTTGAGTTTAGACTTAGACAGTGATGTTGTTAGAGAAACAGTGGACTCCCTTAAACTATTAGCCCAAGGACACGGTGTTGTGCTCTCAGAAAACATGAATGACAGAAATTATGCAGACAGCATGTCGCAGCAAGATAGTAGAAATATGAATTACGTCATGTTGGGGAAGCCCATGAACAATGGACTCATGGAAAAGATGGTGGAGGAGAGCGATGAGGAGGTGTGTCTGAGCAGTCTGGAGTGTTTGAGGAATCAGTGCTTCGACCTGGCCAGGAAGCTCAGTGAGACCAACCCGCAGGAGAGGAATCCGCAGCAGAACATGAACATCCGTCAGCATGTCCGGCCAGAAGAGGACTTCCCAGGAAGGACGCCGGACAGAAACTACTCGGACATGCTGAACCTCATGCGGCTGGAGGAGCAGTTGAGCCCCCGGTCGAGAGTGTTTGCCAGCTGTGCGAAGGAGGATGGGTGTCATGAGCGGGACGACGATACCACCTCTGTGAACTCGGACAGGTCTGAAGAAGTGTTCGACATGACCAAGGGGAACCTGACCCTGCTGGAGAAAGCCATCGCTTTGGAAACGGAAAGAGCAAAGGCCATGAGGGAGAAGATGGCCATGGAAGCCGGGAGGAGGGACAATATGAGGTCGTACGAGGACCAGTCTCCGAGACAACTTCCCGGGGAGGACAGAAAGCCTAAATCCAGTGACAGCCATGTCAAAAAGCCATACTATGGTAAAGGTAATATTTCTACCTAACGTAAGTTGCCTCATGAAAACATGAGCTAGGGTAAAGGATGTTGGTGGTAGTCTACAGTTAAAGTGTGACTCACACTGAATTATGTCTCTACTGCACATTCTTAGAGTTGATTCCAGAAGGATATTTTGTGATTACGTTTCTGACGAGCAAATAAAATATTTGTCTGAGAAATACATAAAGCAGCTTAACGTCATATTACTAGAACAGATGAATAGTAGGATATTTCAGTGGGAAATGCATTCCTTGGGAAGACAGGGGTAAAGCACAGACACATCACGTGATAGAAAATATTAGGGTAAGCCTGTGCTATTATAAATGAACCACAATCTATGCCGAGTGGCAAGGGTTTATGTAACAATTAGTCAATCCGAGATAAAGCACATATTTTATAAATTGGATTGGGGAGGTGGCATCATGATTTGTAAAATTATCAGCAAGTGACAGTTATTGATGAAACTGCCCTTGTAGAAAACACCCCTGATAGAAATTGAACAGTAACTGAATGACCGATAACATAAGATAAGGGCAGTGACTGCACGTTAATTATCTTAAGATAGTAAGGTAATGGAAGCCATTTGCTATGCAAGGCATGGTGTGGCCTCAGCTAAGATCAATAGCAATTTCTTTAGGATATTCATTCCCTTTAACTGATTCCATTCCATTGTGGAAACAGTTATGGCGCTTTTCTCAAATATTAATTTATTGTAAAACACTCAAAAACTATCCAATATGATAGTTTGAGCTGAGTTTTCTTTTACGAAATATGTGGGCACATGTTTGCATATGTCAATGTATTTAGCTATCTTTACATATATATGTATACTATATGTATGTAAGTAGATCATGTGTATGTGTATCTCCAACCTGAATGATTGTCTTCATGTTTGTAAAGAAGACGGTGTCCACTTTCAATATGAGGCAGGTTCTAATTCAGCCTCATGCATAATCTTGACTTTGTGGATATCTCCATCACAATATTCTTTTAGAACTCAGTAAGAAGCAATTTAGAACATGAAATTGGCAGTTCATTAAATCCCTCTATGTTAGCACCCAAAAGATCCTTTTATGTTTTTTATTACATTCTATTCACTACGAATCCTGAGTTTCCTCACTGCGAACCCAATAGTGAGGTTCAGGAATTTACTTGAAAATCAGTTGCTGTATAAATTTCAAGCAATCAGAAAAATTGCACTTTTTCCCACTGTGGCACAGACGTGTATTCTCCTCTCAATGTGTGCACCTACCTTCTGCGGCAAGCTAGGCATCGCTACAGCCAAAAGCAAACTGTAGAGGTACCTTAGCCAGAGGCTCGGGGACTCTCGGCAGGTGCCTGGGCACAGACAGCATTTCAGTCGCAAGGTGAAGCTTTGCCCGTTGCAGTGTTGTTATGTAGCAAAGGGGTTGTTTTTTAGAGGAAAGAGAATCAGTAGACTCTCTAGCTCAGTAGAGCTTCAGGCCTGATTTGGGCATTTTAAAGACTATGGAACATAGCATGTATGTTTAAAATTATAGTGCTATCACTGTTAACAAGATGGGCTAAAATTATCTATTAGAAATTTTTAGTTGAATTTTTGAGAATCATACAGGAATGAAACATTTTTATTTTGGGGAAGAAATAGTGTCTTCTTTTCATGTGATTGCTCAGTTGGACAAATATATTTTAGGCTTATGTTTTAGACTCCCGGATCCTAGATCTGAGGATGGAGTTTGGGCATGAAGTAATGTAGCATGTGCTGTGTCAAGGGAAGGCTGATTGAGCTTAGGCTTATGTTTTAGACTCCCGGATCCTAAATCTGAGGATGGAGTTTGGGCGTGAAGTAATGGAGGGTGTGCTGTGTCAAGAGAAGGCAGATTGAGCTTTTTGCAAATTCTGTGTTGCGGTGGCTTCTTTGGTTTCTTGGTCCCTTTAAGTTCAGCGGCTTTATGCAAATTTTGACTCGTTTTGTTTTGTTTTTGTTTTGTTGTTTTGTTTTGTTTGCAAGAAAATGGAATTCAAGCTGCTTGCTTCCCCTGTATAAATGGGGGTCGGGTGGGAATGAACAGTAAGAACTGAGACGTGCTTTTTCCCTCATGGGAGGAAAGGTTGCAGATTTGGACTTTCCTGTAAGCAGAAGGCCTTGACTCCAGTCTCACCCAGCTGTTCCAGGTCTTCCTGCTCTGACCAAAGCTCATTTCCATATCTGTCAGTGTCTTCCACATTATTCCAAATGTCCTTCGAGATGTCTGTAGTTATATTCAGAACCAAATACATGCAGCCAAGCAAGGCCAACAAAGTGGAGCAAAGAAACTCCCTTAAAAAATAGTGCTGGCGGATCACGAGGTCAGGAGATCGAGACCATCCTGGCTAACACTGTCTCTACTAAAAATACAAAAAGTCAGCCGGGCGTGGTGGTGGGCGCCTGTAGTCCCAGCTACTCGGGAGGCTGAGGCAGGAGAATGGCGTGAACCTGGGAGGCGGAGCTTGCAGTGAGCCGAGATTGTGCCACTGAACTCCAGCCTGGGGGACAGAGCGAGACTCCATCTCAAAAAATTAAATTAAATTAAATTAAATTAAATTAAATTAAAACTAAAATTGTGGTACTATCTCACCAACACAGCCAACAGAGAATTCCTGCAACCACTAGCATGTCAACAAGCTCTATTTTCAGACACTCTGTTATTTTATTAAAAATGGAGAGAACACTTGTATTCTCATTTCTACACAATCTTCTCAAACTGATTTAAATTATCAATGAGTAACATTTCCAAAATCTTGAGCTAATGCAAAAGGCCTGGATCATGGACCTCCTCTGTCATCTACCCAATCGCCTGCTCTAACAGAGGGAAGGGAGCAAGCTAAACAGCGCCCTTTTTTTTTCTGTAAGTTGTTGCAAAAGGTGTTTGGTTAAATTGTTGGTCCCTTTGCTTGCTTGGTTATTTTGTGTTTGCTTGTATGTTTGCTTTTGAGATTGTAAGAGAAAAGAAACCAAGGGGAGGTAACGGTGAAGGCAAATAGCATGACCCCACCTCAACCAGGACCTCATGCATCGAGAGGAGACTATACCCTTGTCGTCTTCCAAAACCCAAAATGCTTTGGAGCCACATTGTTTTCATGCAAATCCCTACTTAATTTCACAACACTTTCGATATCTGTGAAGTCATATATTTTGTTAGGTAATCGTAAGTGTCGTGGTAAAATAGGGTCACTTAAGGACGAATAATAGATACACCTTACACTTTTTTGCACCAGCCACTAGCCATTTACATCTAGTTCAAAATCTCTTATCTCAAGTTTATGATTGTCAGTATTTCTTTTGAAACTGTTACTGTGCACTTACTACTTTATATTTGTAGTGATTTATATCTACAGTAATTTATACCAACATTATTATGAAATTACTGAAAAGGCAATAAAGTGCTAGGCATTTTTGTTTGCAGGTGTAAGAGAAGTTTCAGTAATGTAATTAGAAATTGAAGCCACAACCACATAATTTTAGATTTGTTCTCAAAGGTTCTTCTTGAAATAATGGTAGGAAAGTAACAGATGATTGTACAAATGGTATTTCCCTCAACACCAGTGCTGGCTTAAGAATTTCCAGTACAGGAGAGGCACATTATGCAGAATAAGATGCTAGCTGAAAAAGAAAAGGGGAGTGTTTTTATATGAACATGATGGCATTTGTCTACTCCTGCTAGTCCTTTGTCTATTTGAAGTTCACCTGAACGAATGAAAAGTCCGTAAAAGTTCAAAAAATTCTAAATCCAGCTTTTATTGATATAAAGTGAATTCTTAACTGAAAGTAAAACATGTATTTTCTAGCACTCATGATTGGCCTGATTAATGGAATATCAAAAAGAACTAATCCCTAAAGAAAATTTAACTATTGCATTTCTGGACTAGCTAATAATAATCGCTATCTGTTGGTGATCTGAGCAACTGGTTTTCAAAAACTGGCTAAAAATA
Source organism: Gorilla gorilla gorilla (assembly GCF_029281585.2). NCBI lineage: Eukaryota > Metazoa > Chordata > Mammalia > Primates > Hominidae > Gorilla > Gorilla gorilla. Next base: position 138,048,856 of record NC_073236.2, read on the forward strand.
CAGTGTTTCACACACTTAGATTTACTGTTTGGTCTGAGCTTTACTTTAGAAATATTATCTGAAGTTATTATATTGCATATTTATGAACTGTAGTCAATTCTGGGTATAGAAATAATTTTATTAGCAATATCATTACATTTCTGGCCTCTAGTATTGAATTTTTTTTTTTAACCGAAGCTCTGCCCTAATTTGCCCTTGACTGGTACTTGCAGAGAAGCCGACAGGGCTGTAGAAACCCATTACTTCTTAATTTTGTGTATGCATGCACGGCATTCTACGAGCCTTCCTCTGGTTCCAAGTACAGATGAAGAAATCAAAACAAAAGGCTGCTCCTGTGGCTTCTGAAACATGTTGATTACCCGTCACCTCTGTCAGGTGGGCTTTCCACCTTTTTGGTCATTTGCTTACAGTGCCTTCTGAGAGTTCAGTTTATTTTCAGAAAAGCACTGAATTGGTGTGCTACGAAACAATGTCACTTGACCTCCGGAGAGCAAATTTCAATGTCAGTAAAATCCTGCAGCTTCTAGTGTATGCGATCAGAGCACTCAATAAGAAAGAAATTCAGCTAAAGAGTTTTTGAATGGAATGACACTCTCTGGTTGAATTTCATGGAAAATTGCTGAATGATGATGGCACGGAATTTCGTTCTCTAAGAAGGTCACTGTCTCATCACGATTTACGTTGATTCCTTTGAGCAACACAGCTTATCATGTAACACACGGGAAAATAATGAATCAGAGTTAAGGTGAGGGGTAGGCTTTTCTTTTCTTTAGAATAAAAATTAAAATACTTTATGATTCATGATTATACTGTGTAAGGTTGAAAAAAGTCACCCAAAACCAAAGAACTATCTAAGCAAAAGTCTGATGTCACAGCCTAGCCCCCTGACACCTGCTTTATTTCTTTCTTTAGCAAGGTTTCTTCAGATTGTGAAATAATCACATTTGTCTTTGATTGGTAAACATTTATTCTCTTGGCACCTGTTGTCGCTTTTAGATCCCTCAAGAACAGAAAAGAAAGAGAGCAAGTGTCCAACCCCCGGGTGTGATGGAACCGGCCACGTAACTGGGCTGTACCCACATCACCGCAGCCTGTCCGGATGCCCGCACAAAGATAGGGTCCCTCCAGAAAGTAAGTCCACGTCTCACCGCTACCCTTGGGGGTGCAAACACCCATGACTCTGTCTCTGTCGTCCCTCTTACCTGACATCATCTCCATTGTACGGCTCGGTGCGACCTGATTTAACTAGGCCCCTACTTAACTTGATGGGCAACTGATCCAGGATTCGTGGGCGTGCCAATGGCACAGCCCCAGGAGAGTGGTGCACCATGAAGCCCACCGCCCCTAACAAAGCTCCTGCACAGGCCTGGGTTCTAGTCCCGAGTTCAGCTCTGGCCTGCTCTGTGACCTTGGGCAGGTTGCTTCCAGGCATCTTTTCTCGTAATTACAGAATTGAATTCGATGGTCTCTAAGACGTCCCTTCCAGCATGAAACTGCCAGGAATCCCAGAGGAGAGAGGCCTTGAGACAGACATTTCTTGCCCAAATATCTGGATTTCTGTACATCATCCAAATGCATATTTAGATCTGAAGTTTTATTGCATTTCACCTGTAAAGTCTGTCTCATGTCATAGTTGTCTCGACATTTCAACACTATAGGTTCTTCAATAAGGAAGGAGGTTGAAATCAGATGGGTTTTGATCTTAAGCATTCTTTTTAATTAATTAGGTTCTGATCATGTGGAATAAGTCCATGAATATAGCTAAATTTTTTTAGAATTGAAATGATATACATCTTTTTTTGCTTATCCTTTCAGCACATAAAGTATGCCAATAAATTAAATACCACAGCTAGAATTGATGGTTCAGGGAAAAGACACATTCTCAGAAATGAGTATATGAGTTTAAGGTTCTGGTTTTGAGTCTACGGCATGGGAAGAGTTTCCCTTACTGTCTAAGACACAGCTTCTAGTGGGGAACATGTCATAACATGGCTTGAGAGATGACAAGATGACCAGTTAACTACTTTAAGGCCCTTTTGAGGACTGTCCCATTAAAATGGGTAACTTTGAGATACTTGAGAGCAAAACCTGTCAGCACAAAATAACGTTCTGAGGAGCATTTGGGACTTAGGAAGTTTTTGCTGAACATTTTCCAGTGAAAGATCTTTAGATGCGATTATGGCTCCAGGTTTTCAAATGGCTCCTCAAAATAGCAAACCTGTGTGTTTTGTAACCATCTTGTGAACAAGCCTGAAGAGCCATAAAAATAAACAAATCAGAGCGAGTGGCTCCAATCCCGTGTGTTACATGAGCAGGAAGACAGCATGGTTTGACAACAGCTTCCATGTACCCAGCACACACTTTGTGCTGGGACCCAGCTCACACCCAGCAAACACGAGTTCACTGAACCCCCAATCGACACTGCAGGGCAACACCCCCCCTTTCATTCGGATGAGGAAGATGAGAGTCAGAGACTCTGCCACCCTTTCTTTCCAGAGGTTAGCCAGTGCCTGGCAAATTGAGGATATGCCATATCTTCTTAAACAAATCTGAGCAGGTACTAACTTACTCAAGTAAGCTCCGGGCTAAGATGTAAATCCGTATCCGTCTGACCTCTGAGCCTGTCTGTCTCCTCTGAAACCTGGGTTTGGTGTTCCAGTTTCTGTCTGAACACACGATGTGACACCCAGCACCTTGCAGCTCTCTGTACTTCATCTTCCTCATCTGAAAAGTGAGGCAGGAGGACCAAGCTCTAGTGTTTTAAGAAGAAAGAGTTTCTTTATGTGTTTTATAAGACCTACATTTTCACCTTCAAGGTAGATTATCAGCTCCTTTTTATGGATGGGAAATTCTTCTGACTCCCTGTTTTCACAGGACAGGCCTAAATGATGTGGGACTGTGGAGTGGGACTGGCAAGGTGCCCTTCGTGCCGGCTGCAGGTGCCTCCCAGGGCCAGATCGCTCTCGGAGGCAGGTAGAGTCAGCTCTGACATGGGCGGCACAGGTGCATGCCAGACAGTACAGAGGAGGCTTCTCAGCCTTTGCTCCTGTGCGATTCTTTATAACACCACAAGCATTTACTAAAACAATTAGAGAATTCCATCCATAGAAGGCTTTTAATTTTTTTTTTCTGGGCTAGTTTCCCCTAATCATCATTTCTGTCCAACTAAATTCCATAAAGAAACCAGCAGCACACTGTGTCAGGACCACTGAGGACACGCCATTGCCCGAGACACTGTACCGGCCCTCAGAGAGCTCCCAGCCCGGCTGAGAGAAGGACATGGGCATGAGGCCGGGGCTCTGCACGGTGGGGACTCCACAGCATGGTCTAGGCGGGATGGAGAACTGCTCCCAGGGCCCCCAAGGCCGCCGTGAGGTGATGCTCCAGCTGTCCTGTGTGAGAGGCAAGGAACCCACAGCATTTTCTAAAGGCTGTTGTAAAAGTCCACACAAGAGATCAGGGCATGGAAAAGACAGTGGTTGTGGGAATGGAAAAGCTGGGGCAGATTCACGAAACATCCAGAGATAGGCGGGCAGGCTGTGGAGGGCAGCACACGTGAGGAGTAAGAGAAGAGGGGAGACCAAGAGGATGCCAGGGATTATAGCCTCGGTGAACTTAAGGACGCCAGGGCTGATAATCCGTACAGAAAGCTGAGCAGCAGCGCCACATTTGGTGGAGAACCGGGACTTGTATTCTTCCCACTTGAGTTGGAGGAGCTGCATGATATTCCGCAGGGTTTGGGAAGGTGGCTCTGGAGGCCTGGGGAGGTCAGGTGCAGAGGTGGCTACCTGGGTACCGTCCTTGGAGCAGCATTTGTGGAAACTGATGGTGGAATTGCTTAGGGAGGAGGCATAAAGCAGGAACGAAGGAGGGTCCATACATGGGAAGTTTGGCCATGAATATATGGTAAGATGAAGCACAGAAACAGCAGCAGGTGGAGGAAAATCAGAGAAACAGAAAACCAGGAGAGGAAGGTATTTCTGATAAAGCCCCGTGTGTCTGAGAGGAAGAACTGCAGGGGTCACAGGGTTTTTTTGTTTTTGTTTTTTGTTTGTTTTTTTTTTAGACAGAGTCTCGCTCTGTCGCCCAGGCTAGAGTGCAATGGCGTAATCTCGGCTCACTGCAACCTCCGCCCCGTGGGATCAAGTGATGCTCCTGCTTCAGCCTCCTGAGTAGCTGGGATTACAGGCGCATGCCACCACGGCTGGCTAATTTTTGTATTTTTAGTAGAGACGGGGTTTCACCATATTGGTGAGGCTGGTCTCGAACTCCTGACCTTGTGATTGGCCCGCCTCAGCCTCCCAAAGTGCTGGAATTACAGGTGTGAGCCACCACGCCCGGCAGGGTTTCTTGAGTAAAAGCCTCTTGTTGACGCCGAGAGACAGATGTGAGAAGAGGAGAGAGGGATAGGAGCTGCACATGCTGCAGAAGTTTGAGAAATGTGATTGAGATGGATGAAGTAGCAGCAGAGTGTAGACCAAGGATAGCAAGCACACTCCACCTCAGGAGGATTCAGGGGGGAGGCTGGGAGTGTGCATCCCTACACAGCAGGAGAGAGGCTTAAGGTGCACTTGCCATGTGGACCTCAGGTCAGAGTGACCCCCGTGCGCCATCCCCAGGGAAGACTGCATGTGAAAAGTTTACCATAAAAGGAAAGGAAAGGTGCAGGTACATGTCAGAGGGGAGCCGTGTGAAGAGAAGCATTCGTGTCACATGGTGGTGGACAAATGGTAAAGAAGAAAGAGTGAACGAAGTAGGTAGATCGACGTCCTGCAGGAAGGAGGATCATGCACATGCTTCCTGGAGAGGCCTCCCTGTAGGGAGGAGCAGCACTTCTTCCTCTGGGACAGGGAGGAAGGGGGCAGGGAACTGTGCTTGGATCCTCTCAGAAAGGAACCCTCCTGTGACCCCCTCCAGCCAGGTGCCAGCACAAGATGAGCCAAAGGTGGACTCACTTTGATCATTCATTTTTCTGACAGCACTTACTAGGACCTACCACATCCAGGACAAGACAGGAACTGTGGGAGCGATAAAGCTAACACCAAAGCAAACTCTGCTGAAGGGACTGCCCAGCAGTAAGAAGACAGGGTGTGGACTCAGATAACAGCAACATCATGTGGATGTGGGATTCAGTGCCCAGCAGACTGCAGGGGAAAGAGAGAGGTTGTTCTAGAGAAGGAGGAAAAGTGTCAAAAATACAATTACATAACTGGGTAGGCAGATCTGTTTTGAATAGACCTTCCATGTTCACCTGGCCTCAGGTAAACCTTGCTGTCAGGGAAAGCCACCACCCCATTCCCCTGGAGTTTGGAGACAGCGGGCTCAGAGGAGCAGAGCATGATGCAGACGGGGTCCGTGTGGGTGTCCCTTCGTCCCTGCTAACCTTCCCCCAGAACCCAGAGTAGTAGAGCGTTCATGAAGGACCAGAAAAGAAGGAAGACACAAATAAGTCAGGTCCAACACCACTGCTGGGAAAATTCAAGCAGCTCTCCCCTGCCGACCGGCCAGTAGCATCCTTGCACCACAACAGGTGTCCGTGCGGCCTCTCCCGCTTGTTAATTTCACAGGGTAAAAACGCAGAACGCTTACTATTCTAGCTCATCCTATTTAAAGAATAATAAAGCACTTGATTCCTAAAAGAAGAGTGATTATTTAATTCATTTTATTTAAAATTAAGGTTTGTGGTTCTGTATTCATCTACCCACCACACGTTTATAATGCCGTGTGTTTCCAAAGCACAGGCATGTTTTTAAAATCCCCAGCCTGTGTTGTTCTATGGCTAATCAATACTCCATGCTTATGCATGGGTAATGTCTGTGAGGCCCTCGCTCCCCTAGCCCATCAGGAAAGAGTCGGTTCTGTGTTCTCTGAACTCCCCAGCTCCTGGCTCCAGCGCCTCTGCTGTGTGAGGCCCTTAGCATAGGGTCCAGTCAACCTTCTTTCTCTGGCCTTTCGTGTAGGGTCCGTAGGGTCCAGTCAACCTTCCTTCTCCTCCCATGTGTGTTTTCCTGGCCATGCCCATCACAAACGTTTGTAGGACTGTCTATCATGAGCGACCTGGCCTTTGTTAAATGACTGCATTTTCATGTGTCCTAACCGTGCCTCTGTTTTAACGCTGGCTGTTCTCTTTGCCTCTCCCTGTCAAGTCCTTGCCATGCATGAAAGTGTCCTCAAGTGCCCCACTCCGGGCTGCACGGGGCGCGGGCATGTCAACAGCAACAGGAACTCCCACCGAAGGTAAGCCACGCGTGCGTCACTGGTGTGGGAGGGAGCACCGGCCGCTCTCCATGCCTCCTCCTTCCTGGGGGGCCTACCACGCTCCATATGGTGCTCCCCACAGTGCTCCCCAAGTGCAGGCACCTCCATATAATGCACGGGAGTGAAAGCACTCCACGCCCTTGTGGTGCAAACTGGATGGTTTTAGTTGCCCCACCCACCTTATCATAGCAGGGTATAGTATTAGGGGTGGAAACCATGACCATTTACAATGGCTGGAAGGAAGGAGACCAAGCCTTTGCTGTCCTCCGAGGTGAAGACAGGGCTGTCCTAGTGTTCATTGGACAGGACGTGGCCTGGAATGCAGCACGCCTGTACAGTGTGTAGCTTGGCTTGGCTGCCCTTGGAATTCTGTGGAAACCCCAGGTCACAAGTATGGACGTCTTCAGAAAACCTGCAGATGTTTAGCAGGTTGGGGGGCGGTCTGTGGGAGGCTGGGGTGCCGGGGAAATAGACTCTGGACTCCCGCTAACCAATGGACTCAGAACCACTCTTTTGTTTGTGAAAGATCTGAGTTCTCTTTTCCTGTCCTGTGCAGACTTGATAAGAATTACTCAGTTGCCCATAATATTCCATTCTTATCTGATAACTTTTTTTTTCCCAGAGGCCAAAAAGTGATTCTTTTAAAGTTTGTCTTACAGTCTATGGTTTTATGAGTTCACATAAAATTGTATCTAAAAGAAGGAAACTGTTACAAGCTTCATTCTAATTTTTGCTTCTCTGACTGGCAAACCTGGTCCTTTGTGTTACATTTATAATGAAACAAATGACCACTGTGCCCTCCAGAGACATTCAGGTGTTTAATCTGCAGAAGCAGGAAATGATCCATAGGTTGGAGAGGTGCATGCTGTGTGCTGTTCGATGCAGCATCCGCAGCGTCAGGGCCTCCGTCAAACCTCAGCACAGGCGTATTTTTGGGATATGACACATATATGGGGTGAGCGTCTGTGCATATGAGCAGATACGCATGTAGACACCCACAGAGCAGACACGGTGATTTCACATAAAGTGAGCTTGCACACAAAAGAGCCCAGCTGCTGTCTCCTCCGTCTAGACTAAGCCTGAACTATTTGGCTCCACAAAACATTTTATTGCAGTCCTAGAAATCATTCTGCTTTCCTCTCCACTTTCATTTCCCTGCTTGTGGAGAACACCAAAGGGCTAAAGTCAGACAGGCCCCCCAGAGGCCACAGTCAATAGCATTTAGGAAATCAGCTTGGAGCTCCATCTTCTGGTAACAGTCAATTCATTGCCATTCTTGGGCTTCAAAACTCATCCTACCCAAGCTGTTAATTCTTCATCTCCAGAAATGGAATCTGTCTACAGTTTTCACCAGCTATGTCCTCCCGAATGCATGGGAGCTGGGATGCTCTCATTGGGAAGGATTGAATACACCTCACACACAGCACTGCCGCCAGCATTCTCTGCTGGAGACCAGCAGAAAGCATGCACCTGGAAACATGACTTACCTTCCCCTCTCCCAGTCCACCCATCGGGATTGCCTGTGCCAGGTTTGGGAAACTACCCCTCCACCACCAGCTCCACCTGCATCAGGGTCTTGGTGCTAAGGGAGGATTACTGTGCTGTGAAGGTGTTTGAGGCGGGACCATTCAACCCGCTTTCTGTGATTGCAGCCTCTCCGGATGCCCGATCGCTGCAGCAGAGAAACTGGCCAAGGCACAGGAAAAGCACCAGAGCTGCGACGTGTCCAAGTCCAGCCAGGCCTCGGACCGCGTGCTCAGGTACCCAGCAGGAGTGCGCCATCCGTGAGCTCTATCCACAGTCTGCCCCACACCTCGGAGCGCTGGGGACACACGCTCAGGGCGTGTCCCTACAGCAGCAGGGGCAGGGACTGGAGGGCGGGGCTGTGCTGGAAGCTGGGGCCAGGACCCCTCACTCCAGGCCAGGCTGTGGCTGTATGAGGGCAAGGGTGTCATTCTTCCCCTGGTGTCTGCGGACTCACTGTGACAATTTACATGAGAGAATTGGAGGAAATCATTTCTGGTTTTGTTTCTGGACCTGGTATTTCATGAGTCTGAGTGCTAGATGAAAGGGAAGCTTTGAAAATTACTGAGATGTCCAAGGTAATTTTCTCATATTTTGCAGGATAGGGCCTCACACCAACTAAGGCTGGTGCTGATGTTTCTGACGATGCCAGGGGTATGAGCACCCTGTGCACACGTGTGGAAGCTCTCGCGTGCAAAACCGGCAGAGCTCCCTCCTGTTACGCCCAATGCCCTGAGGTGTAGGTGGGAGTAGGTGTTGTCACCTCCGTTTGGCAAGTGAGAAAATCCAGAGTGCGGAGGTTAAATGACTGACCCGAATGTTACAGTGGGTCAATCAGTGTTACAATGTCGCAGATCATCCGGCTGAAACCACTGTTTTATTGAAGTTTTGGGAGGATAAGCTCCCCATTCACTCAGCCCTTCTGTACAGCTTTCATTCTTACGTGTTGTTTCAAATCCTCATCCACATGAAAACTATGACAATTGTCACATATCCTGCCTTTTCACACAACATCACAGCAGAAACACGCGTCCTTGTCTCTATGTAATCATCTTAATTGTCATCTTCACAGCTACGTATATTCTACTGTTCAGATGTACCCCCAGTGCCAAAGCTAGGTTCTAGCTTTGAGGCATTCAGGCTGTTTCCTGCTTTTACTATTAAAGAGAGGGCAATAATACACATTTCTTTCATATATACAGCACTTTGCTTCTGTTATTTCTTTGGCTACTCAGAAGGCTGAGGTGGGAGGATTGATTTGAGCCCAGGAGGTCAAGGCTGCAGTGAGCTGTGATTGCACCACCGCACTCTAGCCTAGATGACAGAGCAAGAACCTGTCTCAAAAAAATAAAAAAGTAAATTATTTAGGATAAATCTCTTGGAGCAAATCACTGGGCAAACAATATGAATATCCTTTTTGTTCTTGAGTATTATTTCATAACATCCCAAGAAGCTTCTAACGTAGTAATTAAACTCCCTTCCTCCCTAAATAGAAAAGTTAAAATCTTTACAGAAAATTATAAATATTTATTTAAGCAAAAAGTAAGAAAACAAGCCATCTGTGACCCTACTATCAAGAGATAACTCCTCAATAAATTGTGGCACAGCTACATCTAGAGTTTTCTGCATTTGGGGTCCTGGCCTGAAGTGCCCCCAGAGCACCCATCTCAGGGAGCCACCCTTTCAGGGAAATGCACCCACCTTCCATATGGCAAGACCAAACGCTGAACAAGTCATAGGCCACCCTCCCTCTCCCCATCAGCCCACAGCTAATTATTGGCAACATGAAAACCACCCCCACCCAATAAAACAGACCAACCCACGGGGCTGCGTAATCCAACAAGGAATCGTTATTGGTCAAAGGAGAATTTGAAAGTTGGTAGGGAGAAATTTGTTGCTGAGGGCTTTTATGAATTTTCTTCAGCCTACTTTGGCCAGACCCCCAAGAAGCTGGAAGAACTCTAGTATCTGGCCTTTCTTGGAGTCACCAGGTGACTGCACTGCCCACCTTGGGGCTGCCCTGCTCCCGGGGGCTGCACTGCCCACCTACGACTGCCCACCTACAGGCTGCCCTGCTCCCGGGGGCCAGCACAGAGTGGGGATTTCAGGGAGAAGCTCATGGCAGCTGGAGACCAGGCATGCATGTAATTGTGAATACCACTTTGTTCAAACACAGCCTCCACTCCGATGTTCCGGCCTGAAGCCTTCTGTGCTGCTCCTGTGGCTTCATATGCAGCATCCCTGTCTCTGGATTGGTGCAAAGAAAACCCCACCAAATGCCAACCGAGCAGAGGCTGGGAGTAACTACTGTGCAGCTGCAGCCGTTCTCCTCTGTGCCTCTGGCTGGAATGGGAACCAGGCCAGGACAGGGCTTTTAACAAGAAGAAAGAGACCCCAGTCTCACTGCAGTGCGAGGTCTCGGGCCAGCCCAGCAATGCACACTGACCAACCACAGCCATTCCTGGTTGTCCAGGGAAGCGCTGGGTGCTGGGCCCTGCACTGGCCCTGCGTGAGGCTCCTGCGGGCTTTCCACCTCCATGGGCCTTACCTGGCATGCCGGGTGTGACACCTGGAGGACAAGTCCCTGTCCCAGCACGTCTGTATTCCCCACAGGGTCTCCATGTAGGGGTGCTCTTTCAGTGGAAAAGGAAGAGACAGGAAAGAAGAAAAGAGAATGAAGTTAAACCTACGGTCATTTAACTAGTTACGATTCTAAAAAGTCTTTAAACAAATCGTTCAATGAACAAGAGCCTGAGACTTAAGTAGGTGCTTCCAATCCTGGCCAAGTCTATAGCCTCCTTCCCAGTCCCAGACTTGCAGCCTCTGTCAGGGTGTGGCATATGGCCCTCTAGCTGAAGCCTCTCCTCACCTCCTACCTCCCTCTGATCTGGTCCTGATCTTTTTAAGGCTTGGGGATTATGCTTCTCCCAGCCTTTGGCCTTCCCCGCCAGGGGAATAAACAGATTGCCCTTGGGCTGATCTGGTCCCAGGCTGCCAGTCTCTTGCTATTCCCTGAGGGTTCTCCTGGCTTTTTTGCCTCCTCACCTTTGGACGCTGAGTTTCTTTTCCTGGAATGTTTTCTTACCACACCGCCCCCTCCCACTCCCCGCACAGATCTTAACCTTAAAAATCAACCCATTGTGTAAAACTTACTTCAAACATCCCTTTCTCCATTCAAACGTAACTGAATTCCATAGCCTGGAGTGTTCTCTCTTCTCCAGAATTCTCATAGCATTTGGACCCTTGAAATATGATCACATCACCCATGGTCTTTTGTTTTTTTTTTTTTTAATTTAAAAAAAAATTTTTAGAGACAGGGTCTCACTCTGTCACCCAGGCTGGAGTACAGTGGCACAATTATGGCTCACTGTAGCCTTGATGTCCTGGGCTCAAGCAATCCTCCCGCCTCAACCACCTGAGTAGCTGAGACAATGGGCATGCACCACCACGCCTGGCTAATATTTTTTTTATTATTTTGTATTTATTATTATTATTATTATTATTATTATTATTTTGGAGAGACAGGGTCTCCCTATATTGCTCTGGTGGGTCTCAAACTCCTGGGCTCAAGTGATCCTCCTGGCTCAGCCTCTCAAAGTGTTGGGATTACAGGCATGAGCCACCATGCCCAGCCTGCCCCAGCATCTTTTAAAGCAAGGCCTACAGGTTTATTCATTTATGTACCATCATATTATCTGGGAAAATGTCTCAAGAACAATATACAGTCAATTATTACATGATTTTATTGATTTGACAAGAAGTAAATCAGCTAAATTAATGAAATCGCAATAAATGTATTGGTGATTTGGTAAATAAATTGGATATTTAACCAATATCCAATTTACATACATATAATTGGATATATATCCAATACTGTTATAAAAGTATAGATATGGCTATCAGTCTAAAATCTGACTTTCTTTTCTTAAAAAATTCAGTTATCAAAACTTTGTAACTGCACCAAAACCAATATAAATTTATGAAATAATCAGAGTAAAAAGAGATTATCTACATGGATGCCTATTAAGTCAGAATTTATAACAGCAACAAAATCAAAAAGTTGGAAAATAGTTAAATAGTATAATATTCATTGATTTCAATATCATTCTGCTATTAAGAACTGTTTTTAAAGCCTGAGAAACAAAAAGGGAAATTAAATATCATGTAAAATGGAAGCATAAAATATGTAAAAGTGTAAGATTCTAACTATTTAAAGTAAATATAAAATGCATTAAGTTAATCATAAAAAATACACCAAAACCTTAAAAGTTTTTGTCTCTAGAAGATCTGTAGGCGATTTTTTAAAAAATAGCTTTTGTGTCTTCTAAATATTTTTTCAGTGAATCATAAAAAAGCAAAACATAATCATGAAAATAATCATAAAAAAGCAAGACAATAGTTTTAAACCTGTTACCTGTAAGGCAAGTATAGATGATTTTGGTGTGCCTGTGTGCATCACCTTTAGGAAGAGAGCAAGGACTCAAGAGAAAATATATTTATTCAGACACACAAGAATACTTGTGGAAAATAAGTTAGGAAAGGAACAAATCAAAACCCCTCAGATTTCCATCCCCAGGGAGAACAATCAAAATATTGTTTGCACATCTGTTGCCAAAGAGTTTCCTTCCTAAACAGTACACGTTTGTACCTGCTGATATTATGATTTCATACATCTGCTAAAATTTCACATTTGTGCTAGAGGTACAGGCAATATTTGCAGATCTTACTGATACTAGTAATCAAGAAATAGGATCTTACTCAAAAATTACTGTCTTCCTCCAGGTGTGGTTGCTGGCGCCTGTAATCCCAGCACTTTGAGAGGCCGAGGCGGGTGGATCACCTGAGGTCAGGAGTTGGAGACCAGCCTGGCCAACATGGTGAAACCCTGTCTCCACTAAAAATAGAAAAATTAGCTGGGCATGGTGGCGGGAGACTGTAATCCCAGCTCCTCAGGAGACTGAGGCAGGAGAATCACTTGAACCCTGGAGGTGGAGGTTGCATTGAGCCGAGACCATGCCATTGCACTCCAGCCTGGCAACAGAGCAAAATTCCGTCTTAAAAAAAAAAAAAAATGACTGTCCTTCCTAAGCTGACTATGAACCTAACACTAATACATGAATTCACCACCTTTTGTTTTTTCCTGCTTGGTTGGGTCTTTATTTGGAATACATTTTATATAATTTAGAATGATAAAAATTCAACAAGAAACTCTCTGCTTTTAAAATTCAATATTTTGTTAGCTTTGTAGTGTGTAAAATGATGCCGATGTGAAAAGGTCTGTAAGTATTTTTTTGAAAAAGGATCACTTGATGCCAAGGGTTCAAGACCAGCCTGGCCAACTTGGCAAAACCCTGTCTCTACTAAAAATACAAAAATTAGCCAGGCGGTGGGTGGATCACGAGGTCAGGAGGTCGAGACCATCCTGGCTAACATGGTGAAACCCCGTCTCTACTAAAAATACAAAAAAAATTAGCTGGGCACGGTGGCAGGCACCTGTAGTCCCAGCTACTCGAGAGGCTGAGGCAGGAGAATGGTGTAAACCCGGGAGGCAGAGCTTGCAGTGAGCCGAGATCGCACCACTGCACTCCAGCCTGGGGGACAGAGCGAGACTCCGTCTCAAAAAAAAAAAAAAATTAGCCAGGCATGGTGGTTCGTGATGTAATCCCAGCTGCCTGGGAGGCTGAGGCAGGAGAATCACTTGAGAAAAATACAAAGATGGCAGATGAGACTGTAGGATGTTGCGATTAACAATGCATCTATGGCCTATAATCCCAGGACTCTGGGAGGCCAAGGTGGGTGGATAACTTGAGGTCAGGAGTTTGAGACCAGCCTGGCCAACATGGTGAAACCCTGTCTCCACTGAAAATGCAAAAAAATTAGCCAGGTATGGTGGTGCACGCCTGTAGTCCCAGCTACTCGGGAGGCTGAGGCAGGAGAATCGCTTGAACCCAGGAGATGGGGGTTGCGGTGAGCTGAGATCATGCCACTGCACTCCAGCCCAGACCACCAGACCGAGACTCCATCTCAACAACAACAACAAAAAGAATGTGTCTGTATCTGATTCTACAAAACCTGACCAGCTCTTCAGTGTCCAATCCATGAAGCCTTGAGCCCAGTGAGACTGAGGAGCTGTCGAGGGGGAGGACAGAACGCAGGACCCTTAGTGCACTGTGGGACCCTGCATGGCTGTGTCAGAAAAAGGACATCTGTGGAGAAACTGGTCAGATCCAAATACAGCCTCTAGTTTAGGAAAGAACTCCATACTAATGTTAGTCGCCTGGTTTTGCTCTTGTCTGACGGTTATGAAGATGGTCACATTGGTGGAATTTGGTGTCAGGGTGTAAAGAAAACCTCTGTACAACTTTTCTGCAAGTCTAAAGTTATTTCAAGTATAAAGTCTAAAAACTCCACTTATGAGCTAGACCGATGAAGAGGTGGACACACACACGCACACACACACGCACACACACACGACACGATGTCTATGAGTGAGCAATGACCTGGTGTCCTTCCTTTTAAATATTTTATTCCAAAGACATTAAGAAATGACTACTAGATAAAAATGTTGAATGCATATTCTAGTACTTGACAAGGTACATTACCACCTAGCCTACCTCATTGTCCAGTTAGGTACATTTTGATCTGGTTCTGTCTCAGTCTATGTCCCTAAGAGTATTTCTTTACTTCTTCTTACTTTTTAAGGGGGATTTTTTATTGAGGCAACGTCTTTGTGTATAATTCGGCAACTCTTTGTAACCGTTGCAAAGAAATTTCAGGACTGGAATTGTCCCCATCCTCATATCTCATGTCATCACCAAGCCACCAGACCTCTTACAGGAAAGAAGGAAAAAAGGACATATTTAAAGATTTTATTTCTTGTCCTTTTTTATTGCCAAAGTTGACTGTTAGGCAGTTTATTTGATGCTATATAATTAAAACACACTTTGTCTTTTATTCAGAAAATAAAAAAGTTGTAGTTTTAGTGCAAGGTTCTGATTAACACATTTAAAAAAGTAAGATATTCTAGTTTTAATGTGAAGCTCGTCGTGTGCAAAGCCACAGGAAAGCAAGCTGTTATTTGTTTTCTTGTTTACTTCCAGGCCAATGTGCTTTGTGAAGCAGCTGGAGATTCCTCAGTATGGCTACAGAAACAATGTCCCCACAACTACGCCGCGTTCCAACCTGGCCAAGGAGCTCGAGAAATATTCCAAGACCTCGTTTGAATACAACAGTTACGACAACCATACTTATGGCAAGCGAGCCATAGCTCCCAAGGTGCAAACCAGGGATATATCCCCCAAAGGATATGATGATGGTAGGAGGTGCACACTCTTATACATGAGAGACACGTTGCCATTGATGATGTTGTTGTTGTGTATATCAATGTCCTACAAATTAGTTGAGCGGTGGTGGTCACTCAATGGGTACCAAAAGAACAGGACTTTCATAGCACAGCCCAGGAGCTGAAAGCCCCTCAGGTCCACACAGCTGTAGGTGAGCAAAACTTCAGGGGAAGGAAGGACATGGTTTCCCCTCAATAATTCCGAGACAGCGCACTCGGCTGCTCGTGGAATGTGGAGAGGGAGAAGCTATGGACTGGCTCATTGTCTTTTGTGGTACTGGGAAGACAGTGCCCTTATCTTATATGCTTCCTTTAAATAAATGCCTCTGAGACAGACAGTGCAGGGGGGAGCAGGCAGCCCTGGGCTCCCAGGAGCTTTGAGGAGCTCTGCACCCATCTCCTTGGTGTTCTCAGCCTTGCACGCACATGAGAACCATCTGGGGAGATTGTTTTCTTAATTCTCATGCCCAACCTGCCCTCATGACCAATCAAATCAGAATCCCTGGGGTGCTCCCTGCACGACACGACGGCACTCTTGAGAAGTTCGCCAGTGATTGCCGGGTAGCCAGAGCTGGTGGCCTCCTTGTCGCCTCTTCACAGAAGACCGGCACCGGGGTCCCCCTGCGACTGGGGATGGTGGGGCAAAACAAGGCCCAGCCTGGGGTGCTGCCGGCAGAGCCGTAGCTTTGTTCCTTGCTGGCTTGTGGCGGCTGTGGCACCAACAAAATAGAGCTCATGCAACAAACACAGTGCCACAGGCTTCACGGGAAAGGAGTAGTTTATTTTGACCAATGCTTATTTGAACCACTACCTAGAGTACGAACTAGTTACCATTTCACTACAAAGCTAGTTGGTAAGTAGTTTTTCATTAGAGGGGAAGACTGTATTTATTTAATTTTATTTATTTATCTAACCATGTGTCTGCTTTAAATTCTAGGCTGTATAGACGTAATTGCCAAGTTTTACCAATTGGGACTTGGGGTGTAAATGTTCTGATGATTTAGAAGTCTTATCATGATGCTCTCTAGCACAGGGGAAGGAAACAGTTTTTTTAAAAAGGTCATCAAGCTTTTCTTTGAAAAAGATACTTAGGGCTGGCTGCAGTGGTTCATGCCTGTAATCCCAGCACTTTGGGAGGCTGAGGCAGGTGGATCACTTGGTGTCAAGAGTTCAAGACCAGCCTGGCCAACATGGCAAAACCCTGTTTCTACTAAAAATACAAAAATTAGCCAGGCATGGTGGCTCATGCCTGTAATCCCAGCTGCTCATATTGTGCTGCTGCTCTCCAGCCTGGTGGACAGAGCAAGACTCTGTATCAAAAACAAAGAAAAAGGTACTTAGTTAAAATCACAGTACACATACACAGACAATATTTAAACTGAATGCTTGGGGACTTCAGAAACCATTTTTATTATTCTACAGGAATTGCTGCACATCTTTCTAAGCTATGGTATTTCTTGCCTTCATAACAATTTATTTGTATAGTGAATGAAATTTAGTATTTCTTGGAGGTATCATATATTGGTCAGAAACAGACATAAATGGATAAAAGGAGTGACTGTAGCGTATAACAGAAATAGTTCTGTTGGTTTGTTTTGTAATAATTTCAGGTTTCTTGTCATCTCATTTGTTCATCTACAAGTGAAGGATCAAAAGAAATGAAGTTCTCCTAATTGAAGGCTGCTTATATGATTTCCAATTCATTGACGTTTTACCGGGATTTGATCCATTCTTTCACTAGATGTTCATGTTTACACACCTGTTTTTTTGTTGTTCTTGTTCCGTGTGGGCTGATTTCTTTCTTCAGCTTCATTGTTAAGGTCAGACTCCAGCCTGAGAAGGAAAGGGGGCTTCTGGGTGAAGTCATTACCAGCAGAGCCGTCTCCAGGTCATGGTGCCTTTAGGGCACCCAAAGTCAAATCCACTGAGCAGATTTTCGGTGCCATTCTTAGGAGCCGGATGCTACTGGACAAGTTAGCCTAGTGCAGCATGGGTTTCTTCTGGAGCAGAGAGGAAGCAAGAGTGTCCTCTGCTGACCTTGCGAGGCTGCAGTGAAGATCAGCCGAGACGGGATGGGTGTGAGGACGCACTCTGTGGCGCCATCACATGTTAGTTACTGGCATTGATCATCGCATGCCCAGCAGAGGCCCTCCTGTGGACACTAAGGCTGAGCCATGCTTTGCAGCCGACCCCCTAGAAACAAGCATCTATTGAGCAGACAGGCTGAAAGCTGAATGTTAGGGCTTCAGGAAAACAGAGCAAAGGAAATGCAGCCTCTCGCCACAGTGCAGTGAGAAAATGAGCCAGCCCTCCACTTACTTGTGTACAGATTTTAGAGGCGCAAGTGTTACGCGGATGTACTGTGTGGGCGTGAAGTCTGGGCTTTTAGTGACACTCTGCTTCCATTTCACTAGACTCATCTGACAGATTTTAAAAGCCTCCTGGCCGGGCGCGGGGGCTCACGCCTGTAATCCCAGCACTTTGGGAGGCCGAGGTGGGCGGATCACGAGGTCAGGAGATCGAGACCATCCTGGCTAACACAGTGAAACCCCGTCTCTACGAAAAATACAAAAAATTAGCCAGGCGTGGTGGCGGGTGCCTGTAGTCCCAGCTGCTCAGGAGGCTGAGGCAGCAGAATGGCGTGAACCTGGGAGGCGGAGCTTG
Organism: Gorilla gorilla gorilla; assembly: GCF_029281585.2. Lineage (NCBI taxonomy): Eukaryota > Metazoa > Chordata > Mammalia > Primates > Hominidae > Gorilla > Gorilla gorilla. Next base: position 138,066,644 of record NC_073236.2, read on the forward strand.
CAGTAAGTGGAGATCACGCCACTGCACTCCAGCCTGGGCGACAGAGCGAGACTCCATCTCAAGAAAAAAAAAAAAAAAAAAAAAAAGCCTCCTGGAAAGTGCCCACTAGGACAAGACTGGCTGGTAGGTTGTTGATGGGGTGTAATCCAAGGAGATCTGGCCCCACTCCTGGGCACCAGGTGGGAGATTCTGACTGCAGAGTGACTGCTGTCTGCAGTTACTCTCCAATGTATCTTTGCCAACACTTGCTTCAGGTGCACAAAGAATTGAGTCATTGTTCCTAAAAAGAGGCAGAGAAATGGGCCTGTCGTAAGGGAGAAAAGTACAGATCTTACCAACCAAAGGTCAGGGCCATGGAGATACAGAATGAAATAAAACATAGGACCTTCCCTACAGCCTTGGAGAATCATCTCTTAAATCACACCAGCTGTGATCAAACCACTCACAAAATCTTCACTTCACCAGCTGCATCCTTCCAGACACAGCACACCAGTGCTTGCTGTCCATCTGTCAATCTGTGTCTGTCTATGTGTCTGTCTGTGTGTCTGCCTATCCATCTGTCAGTCTATCATGCCTTCCCTCAGGATACACAAGATACTGAAAGGCACACTGCTGCCCAGTGAAGTGAGGAGTCCCTCTGCCTGCAGGATTAGCGTGCGCTTTACCAAAGTGGCAAACTTTAGATAAGATCGTAGAGTTTGAGCAGAAATCATGCAAAAGTAGGGAAACACACAGGATGGTGAGCACAGCCAGTGGTCTGGAGGCCAGGACGGAGACCCGTGAAAAGGAAGAACAGGGAAAGCTACGGGGGCTGCTGAGGAAGGGGCTTCACGTTGTCTATAGGAAATAGAAATCCACGCAGGCTGACAGAGGGGCTGAGGGGAGGAGGACTGAGCATCCACTTGGGTGTCTGGGCCCTGCCCTCTCCCGGGAGCTCCAAGCCACAGCCCACCCACCCTGTTTTGTATGGTGAGCTAAGAATGGCTTTGACATTTTTAAAGAATTGCAGAAAAGCACAATTGACAAATAATATTTTCTGATCTATAAAAGCTGTGTGAAATTCCGTTTCCATGCCATGCATAGGCTGCCGTTGGCACCTGGCTGCCCTCAGGGCTTGGCGGGCAGGCTGCGGTTGCTCCTACAGTGCAGGGCAGAGCCCAGTGGCCACAAAAACAATCGCGCAATTCCCAAAGCCTAAACATTTGCTGCAAAATCCTCTCCAGAAAAAGTTGCCAACCCCTGGCCTATTATATCTCCACCTTTGCTGTGTCTCCAGGCAACACACCCCACCCTTGGGGGCCTAATCCTGTCAGGTTACCAGCCCCCAAATGGGCTCTTCCCATGTTCTCCTTTTGATTATTCCCAGCTTCCAAATTCTCCAGCGCTCAGACCTTCCTATCATCTTGGCACTTCCTCTTCTTTGCTCCCTGCCCTCCTGGCCACACAGACAACTCCCCTGACTGCCTGGGCAGCTGCAGACTCAGCTCATTCTCTCCTTCATGACTCCTCTGGAGTGCACCTCCCTGGCCCTCTGTCTCCAGCCCCACCACGCCCGCCTGCAGAGCTCCCTTCTTCCCTCCACCTGCCCGACTTCCCCATGGCCTCTCTACCTGAGCAGAGGCCGCTCCCTGGTGAAGTTTTCTCCTCCTGCAGGCAGTCCGCGGCCCTTCCTACCACTCTCCAGCTGCCTGCGTCCATGGAGCTTGGTGCCACACTCTGCCCTGCAGCATGGCTGTGTGTCACCTCTTGGGTACCACCTGCCGAGACGGCCTGTCTTCCCACGGGCCGCAAGCTCCTGCTAGGTCACAGGCCGGGTCTGCAGATTCACTCCACCCTCTAGGGCCAGGGCAGGCCAGGCAGGCAGTAGCTGTGCCAAGGACACTGAGGAAAAGAGAGCCTGAAACCTAGACCTCGATGCCCTTTGGACATCAGCTTAACTCTAGCAAGTAGACCGTGTGCCTTGGAGATGTCATCCCACAGGCTAGAAAGCTCCATTCTTTCCCATGTAAGATTAGACGTCCGTATTTCAACTTACTTGAAACACTAGTTGGACGTGTGTAAAGACTATGAGACTCAGTGCCACAGATTAGGACCTGAATCAAGTTAGGTCTAAAGATCACTGGGTCCCAGCTAGTGGAGACATCTCCATGATGGACATCTTGTGATTGCATTTGTCTGGTTTTCATGGAAATTCATATTGTTTATATGAATTTCCCATCTAAGTAGCTGGGATTACAGGCGCCCATGACCATGCCCGGCTAATTTTTGTATTTTTAGTAGAGACAGAGCATCTCTAGATGCTCTGGCATCTAGAGACATGTTTATCTGTTCTCTGCAAGAAAAGGTGAATACATAAGGCAATAGGCATTTCTAGGAGAACAAGGCATGTACATTTAGTAAGAATTTCACAAGCAGAGTAGGTGAATGAAAAGGTCCTACCTGGAAGGTTTTGTATTTTTTTGTTTTGTTCATTATTATTATTATGTCAACAGCTGTATTTAATCACACAAATCCTGTGTGCTTTTCCTTTTTTCCTGCAGTGGAGGAAATGGAATAGTTGAAGAGGTATTTTTAGGATGGTTTAAGATCCAGCAGCTGCTCCTGTTTCAAGGCAGCTCTGGCATCTAGAGTTAAAGCTGCTGCATTGCTCGTAACATACAGTGATGTTCTGGGCGCCTGGAAGAAGGTTAACACATTCTTGTCTGCTGATGGACTGAAAAAAAATTTGATCAAAAATAGCTCTGGGCCGGCGTGGTGGCTTATGCCTGTAATCCCAGGACTTTGGGAGGCCAAGGCAGGCAGATCACCTGAAGTCAGGAGTTCGAGATCAGCCTGGCCAACATGGTGAAACCCTGTCTCTACTAAAAATACAAAAATTAGCCAGGCATGGTCGTGGGCGCCTGTAATCCCAGCTACTTATGAGGCTGAGGCAAGAGAATCACGTGAGCCTGAGAGGCAGAGATTGCAGTGAGTTGAGATCATGCCACTGCACTGCAGCCTGGGTGACAGAGTGAGACTCCATCTCAAAACAAAAAAAAAAAGCTTTGTTTGCGAAAAGAAAAAGAAAGTGCATTCTGTCATTGTGAAACTGCTCTCATCAGACCAAGCATCCTCTGTGCTGGAAGAGGGGGAACAGAGCACCCTCAATTTGAAGCCCCTGCTCTGCAGCGCCCCCTGCTGTCAGGGCACTGAGCCGAGCAATGCTGATTGTGGTCCAAAAGATACTGGCATGAAGGGCTGTGCTGACATTTTACAAATAGGGATAATTATTAGGACCAATGACCTTCCTTTCCTGAGCAATTTTAACTGTAGGCCCTCTTATTTTTATTTTTGTTTTAATTAAAACTTTTAAATGACATTTTTATATTCAGTAAAGGATGCACGTGAAAGTAGATACTGTCTTAGTTGCCCATTTGAGTGCAGTGAGTTGATAGGCACATCAAAAGACTCTTGACAGTTCAGCCACCGACTGAAATTCGGTACCATCCACTTGGCGTCATCTAGTTGTAGCATCTTATGAATTAAATATCTGGGAAAGTCAATGCATCGTCACATCTACATTTTATAACTTCAGGATAATTTAAGGTGACTCAAGTAAGATGAGAGGAAGAAATGCAGAGAGTCGTTTTAGTTAAAAATTCTTTCAAGTAAAATGTTGTCACATAGAGGTAGCATTTTTCTTTTTTGTTTCAACTTTTATTTTAGATACAGAGGATACCTGTGCATGTTCATTACACGGGCATACTGCACCCAGGTAGTGAACACAGTACCCAAGAGGTATTTCTCCAACCCACGCCCCTCTCTAGTGTCCACAGTGTCAATTGTTCCCATGTTTATGTCCCTGTGTGCTCTATGTTTAGCTCCCACTTACAAGTAAGAACATGTGGTACAAAGTTTTCTGTCCCTGCATTAATTCATTTAGGTTTGTGGCCTCCAGCACCATCCATGTTACTGCAAATGACATGACTTTATTCTTTTTATGGCTGCATAGTATCACACAGTGTCTATGTACCGCATTTTCTTTATCTAATCCACCACTGATGGGCGCCTAGGTTGATTCTGTGCCTCTGCTATTGTGAAGAGCATGGTGATGAGCATACGAGTGCATGTGTCTTTCTGGTACAACGATCTATTTTCATTTGGGTAAATCTCAGTAACAGGACTGCTGGGTCTAATGGTAGCTCTGTTTTAAGTGCTTTGAGAAAACTTCAAACTACTGTCCAGTAGCTGAACTAATTTGCATTTCCACCAAGAATGTATAAGTGTTCTCTTTTCTCCACAGCCTCTCCAGCATCTGCTGTTTTTGGCTTTTTAATAATAGCCATTCAGACTGGTATGAGATGCTATCTCACTGTGGTTTTGTTTTGCAGTTCTCTGGTGATTAGTGATGTTGAGCATTTTATCACATGGCTGTTGGCCACTTGTATGTCTTCTTTTGAGAAGTGTCTGTTCATGTTCTTTGCCCATTTTTAATGGGGTTATTTGTGGTTTGTTTGTTGAAGCATTTGTTCCTTATAGATGTCAGATATTAGGCCTTTGTCATCTGACATAGTTTGTGAATATCTTCTCCTATTCTGTAGGTTATCTGTCTGCTCCGTTGATAGTTTCTTTTGCTGTGCAGAAGCTCTTTTGTTTAATTAGGTCCCTCTTGTCTATTTTTGTTTTTGTTGCAATTGCTTTTGGAGACCTAGCCAAAAAAAATATTTGCCAAGGCCAGTGTTGAAAAGGGTATTTCCTAGGTTTTCTTCTCAGATTTTTATAGTTTGACATCTTACATTTACATCTTTAATCCATCTTGTTAATTTTTGTATATGGCAAAAGTATGGGTCTAGTTTCATTCTTCTACAAATAGCTCAGCCATTATCCCAGTACCATTTCCCCACTGCTTGTTCTCATTGGCCTTGTCAAAGATCAGATGGTTGTAGGTGCGTGGCTTTATTTCTGAGTTTTCTATTGTGTTCCATTGGTCTGTGTGTCTGTTTTTACACCAGTACCAAGCTATTTTGGTTACTGTAGCCTTATCGTGTACTTTGAAGTCAGGTAGAGTGTAACCTCTGGCTTTGTTCATTTTGCTTAGGATTGCTTTGGCTATTTGGGCTCTTTTTTGATTTCATAGAAATTTTAGAATCATTGTTTTTCTAACTCTGTAAAGAATTGCATTGGTAGTTTGATAGGAATAGAATTGAATCTGCAGATTGCTTTGGGCAGTATGGCCATTTTAACAATATTGATTCTTCCAATTCATGAACATGGGACATTTTTCCATTTATTTGTGTCGTCTCTGATTTCTTTCAGCAGTGTTTTGTAGCTCTCCTTGTGGACATTGTTCACCTCCTTGGTGAGCTGTGCTCCTAGGTATTTCCTTTTCTTTGTGGCTACTGTGAATGGGATTGCCTGCTTGATTGATGGTGAGCCTGGATGTTATTGGTGTATGGAGATGCTGGGGTAGCATTTTCTAATTGATAAGATACTGAACTCTCCCAGACAAACACATCGTTGATGGCAGTCGAGGCTCTTTGTGGACGTTGGGCAGCCTCAGTCTCCACATCTGTGAAGCGGGCATGTGGTAGCATCTTACAGGGTGGTGGAAGTCTAGATGCAATCCTGTTGGAGGATGCTGTGAGCACAGTGTAGCAGGAGTCACTGTGAGAGGAGCTCATGACGAGAAGTCTCTGGGCGTGAGCGGGAGCTCCTGCCACACCTCCACGCCCACACCCCTGAGCATCGCCCTCGCCAACGCTGAGTGCAAGGTTGCTAGCCGACCTATGTCAGCTGCCGTTGTTTGTTGCATTGACTTGTGTTATTCCTTTAATTTTTTTTAGGAATTGAAATTCCCTCATTTCAAAACGAAAGTGTTATTTCTTTTTAATTTATGTGGGCAATGTTTTTTTTTTCCTAAACCAGTGGCTAGCCCTCACTAGTAAAAACAAAACCCCATATTATTATTTCATTTTTCCTTCAATTATTCTACTATTTCTTAACAAAATTGTAAATTATGTAAAATCACAACCTTTACTTCATATCCAGAGTATCACAAACTGCAAACTGGTTTGTGACGGTTGCTTAGGGTGGATCAAGGTGTGCACTGCACAGGGCCCGTGGGGGTGCCCTTACAGCCTCTGCTGTCTCCCTCTGGTTGACTCCTTTGCAGCCCCACGGTGGTCTCTCTCAAAGGCCCTGGTGTGGGCCTTGCTCAGACCAGCAGCCACTGCCCACCCCGCCCTGCATTGCTGGGCTCCCTAGAGGAGGGGCATCCCAAAGTAGAGAGAAGGGAGGGGCACACTGATGGACACTCAGACATGCTTCTCAGGGACAGCTGTGCCCCACCAGCCATGGGCCCACTCTGAGTGGCTTTGCTCATTCAGATTAGCAAAACACAGTCATAATATCAACAGATTACTATTGTATTTCATGGGTTTTGTGGGTGTGGATTTGAGCCTCTGGCTCATGCACAGGAATCTGGGTGTAAAGCGGTTACTTGCTTGGGGAATTCTCTGTAGCTTTTGGCAGAGGCTGAGACGAAGACAGCCTGGCCAACTCCCGCCCTAGGCACTGTCCTCAGTCTTCCTCTGCAGGGGCCTGTGCATTACAGAATCACCAATAACACACCTCTTCCCCATGTCCTGAGAGCCTTCAGTCCCAAACCAAACCTTGTCAATGAAGACTGCTTCTTTTTCCCCTTTGTATCCAAATCCAGGGCAATTTCTTAGCATTGCTCATAATGACCGTATCAGCAATGTGAGAAAGCTTTTTGCTTCACTTAGCTTTGTTCTCTTCTTCCTCTGTGGGAAGGAGTCCCTGGGGAAGCCTGGCTCCAGGTTCAGAGGTGCTGCCGATGGCACAGAAGACACCGCAGGAGCCATGACCACCTGCCAGGTCTCCCTTTCCTTGTAGCAACAGACAAAACCATAGTTTCCATCAGAATTAGGCAGCTTGGAGCTTTGCCGATTAGGACTAGGGCAGCCCTAAGCACCAGGAGAACCTGGGCTAGAGTGTCTCTAGCCTATCACCAAGTTCTCCCAGCTACACTCACAACGGTCCCAGGGAAGCAGGCGGGGATCTCTTGGGGAAGAAGGTGCTTCCTAAAGGGAGGGGCTCACTGACGGAGGGATTTAGGACATGGGAGAGACCAGGTCCACCTCTGAGTAACTCTTCACTCTGCTGGATTCCAAGAGAAATGTCTGGCCATGCACAAATGAAGTCCTGTGACATTAACTGGCAGGGATAACAATTAGTAAAGAAGGACCCATCGGATAAATCCTGGACTGAAACATTGTCATGTACTAAAGGAGATTTAAACAGCTCTAACAAATAACCCTTGCCCCTCAGTGCTGGTTTGGCTGTTAGTGAGTGTGGTGGCTCAGAAAGGATTACTGGGCAGTGGGAATCGTGTCAGTGAGGGTCAGTGCAGGGAACAGAGAGGCCGTGGCTATGAAAGAGGCAGCTGCACACGTGCCCCGCGTGTCTGCCACCACCAAGTGGCCACTCAGGTGTTTCGACATTTATCCTGAGCTTATTCTCTATGTGCATTTCCCCCTTTCACTCCCATGGCCTGTATCAGAATTCTAGAAAAAAAAGGATGTTGGACTCACCCTATCTGGTCTGCATGCCCAGCCAGAAATCCACCTCCCAAAGCACGTGGTCCCCACAGGCCCAGAAGGTGGCCTCCAGGTCCCCTTGAAACCTGGTCACCTGCACAGAGGACCCAGGGCCCCAGGAGGCTGCCAGGGCCCCAGGAGGCTGCCGGGACCCCTCTGGCTGAAAGGAACAGCCCACCTCTTGACAGATAAGAGACTGCGGATCCAGGTCGGGTCACCAAAAGTGCTCACGAGCCCTCACGTGCTGCGGAGGAGCCCCACTCACGCTTAGGGCCTCCACTGGGATTTGACTGGGCTGGAATTCCCAGTCACTTCCCTACACCCTGTGGCTCCTAAAAGCTAGCCAGCCGTGTGTCTGTCTTTCGAGGGACCAGGTGACCGCCTGTGCTGGGTGCGAGGTGCAGCCTCTCCAACAGGTCGATGAATTATCCTCCAGGGCAAAAAAAAAAAAAAAAAAAGGAAAAAGGAAAAAAGAAGAAAAAAAAAAAAGGAGCCAGAAAGTTTTGTTTTGTTTTCGTTTGCCTGTTGTTTGTTTTCTTTACGCATAAGCCCCAGCACCCTGAGGGCCGTCCCACGCGGCTGTGTGTGGCTGAGGCCGGGGCGGGCAGGCCCTGCCGTGTGCTGTCTGCCGTGTGCCCTGCGGCCGGGGCCTGAGTCATCCCTGTCCCTGTCTCCCCAGCGAAGCGGTACTGCAAGGACCCCAGCCCCAGCAGCAGCAGCACCAGCAGCTACGCGCCCAGCAGCAGCAGCAACCTGAGCTGCGGCGGGGGCAGCAGCGCCAGCAGCACCTGCAGCAAGAGCAGCTTCGACTACACGCACGACATGGAGGCGGCCCACATGGCGGCCACCGCCATCCTCAACCTGTCCACGCGCTGCCGCGAGATGCCGCAGAACCTGAGCACCAAACCGCAGGACCTGTGCGCCACGCGGGTACGCGCGCCTGGGCAGGTGGAGCCACCTGGCGGGTGGGGGAGGCCGGGCCACGGACCCAGCCACCGAGACACGCAGCGCTTTCAGGGCAGCTGTATGGTGCAAACGCCGTGATCTCCTAAACCATTCTCGCCACTGTGAACAATTAGTGCAGCTTCCCTTAACGCAGCCTGAACACACCATTGTCCAAAGCGCATCCATTTTCTAAATCAGAGGCAAGGGTCAGATCTTGTAGATTAACGTGCGTGAATGGATCCTTCTCTCCAGGATCCAGAAGCATTTCTGTAAACAAAGGACACCACGTGGGCCTCCTGTGGTCTCCAGTGACCACACAGAGCATGCAAAACGAAGCGTGGATCTCCTTGAACTTTGACAGGAAGTTCTGCTAGCACCGTTGTCACTAGGGTTGTGACATGCAGGGATCTGCCTATGGACTCCTGGGTAGCAGGGAAACGAAGTAAAAATCAGACTTCACACCAAGGGATCAGCTGTGTATTTACAGCCAGCACTCGTTAGTTCCACATTTTCATGGATGCTATAGTGCTATGAAAGGCATAGGAAGAGTGTCTATTTTTAATTTTCTTATCAATTGAACCAGTGCTTATGCTGGGCAGGAGAGAGAGCGTTTAAGATGCAGCACAGACCTGGGAGACAGCTGCCTCGCCGAGGCCACTAGGCGGCCGGGGAGAACCAGGTGGTGCCAGGGAGCGGTCAGATTGTGTTCTCAGAGGAGACGCTGAGCAGCGGACATGTTCACCTCCTCTCCTGATAAACAAAGGGCTCTCCACTGTGTAGCGCTGCCTGGCCAGGTACCTGAGTGCACCACACTGACAGTGGTTCTTGTAAATATTTGTAGTTGGTATGAATGAAGAAGGGTCAGTAATCTTACGTTTTGCAAATGTTTTCTTCTTCTATCAGTATATTTAGTCCTAGATCTTGGAGAAGAGTCAGGTGCATGCAGTTTTCTTGGTGATCAAGGTTGCAAAAATGCAAGGTTAGCATGGAAGAGATTCTGTGGCAACCACAAAAAAAAAAAATAAAAGGCAGAGACCCCTTCCAAATTTTGTTGCACTTTCTTAAAATTAAACTAAGACTGAGAGAATAAATCCAACATTATAAAGTTTAAATTAGTACCAAAGCTTCAAATCAGAGTACACTTTGACAAAGAGAGTTCAGGCAGAATCATACTGTCTAATTTATCAAGGTAACAGCTCCAGGGATGGAGGTCTCATTCCAAGCATCTTCCTTCTGCTGTTGCATCCAGAGGAGAGAGCTGCTAGACCCTTGAGGAGGCAGCAGCTTTCAGACCAGCTCTGAAATCAAATTTTGCTAAGGAGAGTGTCACTCTTTGGGGAAAAACATGCAGGATTGTTAGGGGTATTTTGATTTTTTTTTTAACTTTCTGTCCATGTGTCCATTCTTCTTTCCCTCTTCCTGAGAGGCAAGTGCTGCAGAATTATCGATGCATTTCAAAGCATCATTTAAAAAACGAAAAAGCCTCACCCTGTACCTCTTTGGGGTTTTTTTTTAAGCCAGTAGACTAAATTGCAGGTTTGCTGAAATCTAGAGATCAGACGGTAATCACTGTCGTAAAGGTATTTTTAGCTACAACTGCAGATCTTCTTTCGTAAAGTGGAAAATTATCTTCATTATAAAAGTTCTTATTACAGCCAGGCGCAGTGGCTCACACCTGTAATCTCAGCACTTTGAGGGGCTGAGGCGGCTGGATCACTTGAGGTCAGGAGTTTGAGCCCAGCCTGGCCAACATATAGTGAAACCCCATCTCTACTAAAAAATACAAAAATTAGTTGGGCATGGTGGCGCAAACCTGCAGTCCCAGCTACTTGGGAAGCTGAGACAGGAGAATCGCTTGAACCTGGGAGGTGGAGGTTGCAGTGAGCCCAGGTCGTGCCACTGCACTCCAGCCTGGATACCAGAGCAAGATTCTGTCCCTCAAAAAATAAAAATTGTATTACAAGGTAAATTTTAGTTTATTCTCTTTCCTTCCTTCATCCTTCTAATTCTTTTGTTATCCTCCTCCCTAATTCTTGAACTATTAGCATCAATAAAACTAAAAGAGAATTTTTAAGCTGATATATGTGTGTTTATACACACACACACATGCACATACATGTATATGCACACATGCATACACACAAAATTTTTATCTCTTAGGTATTTGCAACGGTAATAAAATTAAAATTAAGCACTTTGTAATTTTCTTCTGAACAAACTCTAAATCAGAGAGACAACAGGACAAAAAGGAAGGAGAGAGAGAGGATAGACAGTAGATAAATAGGGAAATGGAGGGAGGGAGGGATGGACGGAGGGAGGGAGAGAGGGATGGAGGGATGGATGCCGGGATTCTCCAACCGATTTTGCAGCTAAGCATGGGGTAGCAGGAATGTACCAACAGACAAGGCCTGTTCACCTTGGGAGTTTAGGCCAAGGAAACAGCAGTGAGGAATTCTGTGTTGAACGCTACACTGGCTGACGGCAGGACTGTAATCTGGGAGGAAGGACTCGTGGTGTCACAAGATGCCAGGCCAAGCACAGTCACTATGTCTTTCTACCGACAGAACCCTGACATGGAGGTGGATGAGAACGGGACCCTGGACCTCAGCATGAACAAGCAGAGGCCGCGGGACAGCTGCTGCCCCATCCTGACCCCTCTGGAGCCCATGTCCCCCCAGCAGCAGGCAGTGATGAACAACCGGTGTTTCCAGCTGGGCGAGGGCGACTGCTGGGACTTGCCCGTAGACTACACCAAAATGAAACCCCGGAGGATAGACGAGGACGAGTCCAAAGACATTACTGTATGTCCTTTTCATTGAGCCTGTGTTGACTGCCAGACTTAAAAATGGGGCCCCAGCTGAAAGAAAAGCCATTTGCACATACCTTATGAGAAAATATATTTTCTCTTTAAATATGACCTTTAGCTGAGGAGGACTTAGAAAACAGTTTTTGTTGACCCAGAAGAGATTTGCGACTAACATTGATTAGAGTGAAACAAAGTATTGACTCTTGTAAATGATAAAGTTTATTTTCTAACAAATATGTTTTGTTACAAATGATTACTCTAAGAAAACGTATAAATAGCACCTGAGTTCATTTTTCTGGGTGTCCTGTTGAAACCAATACAGGATTTTCCTTGCAGGTAGAGAATTCTAATAGGAGTCTTAGATAGTTAAATGGTTAACTATGTGCTATTAATTAACTAGCCCTTCGAAACTAAGGACAGTGTCCCTTCTCTAAGAAACCTAAGTACTCAAAAGAGTTTAGCCTTGAATAAACTATTTTAGTACCATCACCTAAGTCTTTGTTTATGGCAGTATTACTAAAACATCTATGTCAAGAACATACTTCTGAAGTAGCTACAGTGTTCAAATTCAGGTTATTAAAATAGATATAATGCCCTTTAGGTTTTGAAAAGAAATAAAGAAAAATGTTTTCTTTATGTACCGACTCTAAAGTCTTATGACATCTTCTTTCTTCACTGAAAAATGAAGTGTATTTTTAGTACAATAGAGAGACCACCATCGAAGCACTAGTGTCTTACAGAAACAAGGAAATGGAAAAAAAAGAAACATTAGCCCCATGTAGAAATTGGCAGAGAGGGCACCTGCTTATAAGCCTATTATCTGCATTCTTCAAATTGATTTCAATATCCAGGCACTGTGAAAAAGAACCAAATCAGAGTGGCAAGCTAAATTTCTAAGTATTTTTTTCTCCCACAGTGTTGAATCATTACTACCAAATAAGGCATGGTGGTTGAATCTCCAAATTTATTTTAATTGAAAGTAAGCCCTCCTAAAATGACAGAAGTGTTTTCATCCTGGATCGTCATGGAAGACAAACCTTCCCATGTATCTACACTTAGGAAAGTGTCTGCTGAGCATTGCCACCTGTAGAAACATCTACGTTACTGCAGTTGAACACACAAGGGAAAAGGAAATTTACAGTTACATTCCTCTAAATTGGTCTCCATTACCTTGAATCTTAAAGCACGTGCTTGTAAAATACTGACCAATGGTGGGGGAAAGCTCAGCCCTAAGACACTGTAGTTCCAGTGTTGAATCTTTGCAGGCAAGTGTTGGATAAAGCAGCCCACCCACAGGTGTGTGCTGAATGCTGGATGAGGAAGACCAAGTTAAATGTAGTCTCTGGCTACCAGACCGTGTGTGTGTCCATGTGATGAGCACAGCCAGGTGAATATTGAATAAGGGCCCTGACCACTGACAGGTGACCATCATTTTAGGAGTTTAGAGCAGTGGAAGAAAAGTTCAATATGCATTTTCAGTAGGGGCGTTATCAGGACCAAAAGGATCTTAAAGGTACAGCAGAAAGAGGTGTAAGACGTAGAGGCCACCCCAGAGCCACGAACCGCCTCCCTCAGTCTGTGTGCCATGTGATCATCCGTGTGGCTCTGAAGCTGTGTTTTGCCCACAGCCAGAAGACTTGGACCCATTCCAGGAGGCTCTAGAAGAAAGACGGTATCCCGGGGAAGTGACCATCCCAAGTCCCAAACCCAAGTACCCTCAGTGCAAGGAGAGCAAAAAGGATTTAATAACGTAAGCATGCTGTGAGGTGAAATTCTGAATCTTCTTAATCTTCCCATTCTTTGGCTGATTTTTAAAAACTGGATCTGTATATGCCTTGCCGTTTGAGCATGCGACATTCGCAGCATATAAATGTTTCCGACTGCTGGGTCAGTAGAGTGAGCAGCTAACCGTGCACTTGCCTGTTCCCAGTGACGCTCTGTCGGATGGGAGCGTCATTTTCATTTAACCCGTGCATTTTGCCGCTTTTCTTCAGGGTGCTTAAATCCCCTTGCAGACATTGCAGCTAAACTGGAAACAATGAAACTTTTTTAAAAGTTTTTTTTTTTTTAAACATACTTACTATTTTGGCTGTTTTTGTTTTTGTTTGGTGGCAGATGTCCAACTCCAGGGTGTGATGGGAGTGGTCATGTGACTGGTAATTACGCCTCACACAGAAGGTGTGACTTCATTTTTCTCATGGTGGATTCTGTCTTTTCAATTTATTGTTTTCAGCTTACCTCAACAATGCTGTCAAAGTAAAAATGTTGAATTCTGTGTCAACCCTTTAAGTGCTATATGTTGACCTTCAAAAGCATGCTAATTTATGTGTTGTATAATGTCTTTTATTTTCAAATAAACGACCTAAATTTGTAAAATTCTTCTTAAGCATTTAAGCCAAAGAGCACAAATGTTTTATCTTATTTCTTAAACAATTGCTTATTAAGAAATATTTTCTTAAATTTATATTCGAACCGATTCAGAATTAATTATACAAAAAAAATTCAATATACAGCACTTGCCCATTGCTTTTCTGCATTAAACTCTTTAATTTCGGTTTTTATGTTGTGTTTGTTCGGGAGTTACGCGCTTCGCGGTTGACTGACCTGCCTGTCCCGGCCTGTCTTACAGTCTGTCTGGCTGCCCCCTGGCGGACAAAAGCATTCGAAGTATGCTGGCCACCAGCTCCCAAGAACTCAAGTAAGATTTAATGATAATAATTCTCTTTTAAAAATCCATGCACTCAGTAGTTCACAAAAAAAAATGATATGTCATTTGCAAAGAAAAATGTCTGTTAAAAAACATGGCCTGTGCACCCCAGTGCCTTGATGTAGACACGGGATTGAGTCCTCGGAATTTCAGCCACTTTTCCACACAACCCATTCTGCCTTTTCCCCTGACATACCTCCAGCTTGTTCATATCATATCCTTCCTATCTGGAATATCCTAAAGCATGGGTGTTTTCTCTTCAGATATGCATGCATATGGAAGGGAAATTTTACAGTTACTCAAATTTTTACAAAATGACTGTAAATAATCAAAATTTAATTTTTAAAAGAAATTCATAGGAGTATTTACAATATGGATACTTAAATAGCACTTATGACAAAATCTACCATCATAATAGCTAATTTCTTAAATACACTGTGGTCTTAGTCATGAATACTCTTTAGGACAGTGACAACTCACGGTTTGGGGATCTGGAGAGTCATGGAATTCAACCAGACACACATCATTCTAGAGTTTTACCTCCCTCTTCTCTATGCCTGTAATTTTTAAGCATAAATCTGGCAAAATGGTGAAATACCTACATTTATACTGCAACACTGAGATTTTCCTCCTTCACATAGACATCTCTAGATGTAGGTCCAGACAGGTTTGGAAGAAGCGGGTAGAAGTCACGGGGGGAGTCTCAAAGCCTCCTCACTCCAGGGAGAGCATACGTGCAGGTGCACACAGGAAAAGAGGGCGAGACCTGGGAGATGCTCACAGTGCGATGAGAGCCAGGAGTCCCCAGATAATCGATTTAAATTATCGGACAGGCCATATCATTATGTCAAATTGCTTGGTTTTCCTTTTGTTTGGAAAAAGCGTTATCCAGGCAAAGATAATGCTGCTTTTCAACCCACATTTGATCTCTTTCCCAATCATCCCACCCCACCTCGGCATCCGAGGACCCTGACGATAGACCAGGACTATTGCAAAGTGTAGGCTTCCATTTCACACCCATGTCATCTTTTACAGGATCCCTGTCCAAGGCCCTAGGGCCATAGATCACCTGCTTATGTTCAGTGACTTCCTGAACTAGCTCTTTCGCCACAAGACCCTTGGAACTTTCTTCATGGAATGTAAACGCCTGGAGGGCTTCCTCTTACCTAACGGCTGTAAAGTCTGTAGCCTCATCCAAAACAGTGCCTCATGGACAAAGTAGCTTTAGGATCTCAAAACGGACAGCATTAGCAAGAGCAGTTCAGCCCACTTTGTTCAGGTGTCTTTTGTATGGCTCGAAACCACATTTCCCTCATGGTCAAAACATGACTAACTCCACTTGGAACTTGGCCAATGCATCAGAACATGGCAGCATTCCTTTGAATTTCTTGATGAGGGACACTTTGCAAAAGATTGGCACATCTCCAGTTCCAACAGGCCAGCTGTAGACAGGAAAACAGCCTCTGTAAAAGTTGCTTCTAGTGTTGCCTCTAACTGGTCAGAGACTGCAGGGATTCGTTTTCTTTGGCTTGCATCCCTTCACGTTGGGCTTGGCGGCTTATGTTGATTTGAAATTCCGAGCCAACTTGCTGTTTCTCCAGCATCGGCACTTTCTTCTTCTCTTAATTCATCTTGCAAGATGGTGTGACGGTCCCCACCTTTAGCATTTTCCGAGGGAGCCGGTTAGCTCTTCATGCCTTCCAGGGCAGGGTGCGCATGGGCAGCCCCTCCTTCCTGTCTTGTCCTGGAGGGGAGACTGTATCTTCCAGGAGGTGGATGGCCTTTTGCTAATTTTGGTTGATCGAAAAGCCACACATGTGTCTAAACCTATCTTTGCAAAAAGTCAATCCTATTCTGATAGAGCCTTTCTGGGAAATCTGAACTGGACTGAATTTCTTAAATGGTCCCTTTCTATGAATGGATCTTCAAAACTAAGAATTTCAATCAAGCATCTTCTATAAAAACACTAATGTTTCAATGACCAAATGTTGCTTCATGGTATAACCACATGTTATAATTTCCTTTCTTTAACCTTGTAATTGGTGACACCCGTTATGTTACTTGTTGGATCTGGGTCAGCAAGATCTGTTGAGTGGGTCTCTCAAGCCCAGGAGCATGGACTGAGCCCCTCATGACTCACAACAACTTTCTTTAGAATAATTCCCGCATAAGTCCTTTTTTATATTCTTTGTGTATATTTTCAAGGGTTTGGTTAATTTTTCCTGCAGCAGCGTCGTCCCTGATTAACATCGTGATGATAAGCCATTCACTGTGTCCTGTAACAATCTCTAATCGTTCATAAACACATAGTAGAAAGCAGGCCCCAATTACCCCCAAAATTATTCTCTACAATACGTGTCAGCTAACAAATGGAACTTTCTGGAAATTTTCTTCTTGTCACTTCCAACACTGAATTGTGATATTTGGCCTTTAACAGGACATTCTTGATCATGGACAAAACAAATTTTCCAGATAAACTCTCGCTCTTGGATCCTCTAAGCTCTTAAACTTCCTGAGATAACACTTTGCCTGGTCTTACCCAAAGCAGCAAACATGGGACATTTTGAAAAGAAAATCCATCACTTCATTGTCTAATTATGTATAATATGTAAACTGAAACTGGATTAAAATTTAACGTGCACCTGAATCTTACTCCAACTCTGGGACTGTTGCTTTCTTTGCTCCCTAGCCCATCTGGTGTGTCGAAGACATAGTTCAGAGGCTCAGAAGTCAGGGAGGAAGCCTCCAGGGTAAAAGGGACACTTCGAGGAGGCAGACGGAGGAGGGACACCTAGTTCCGAAAGCCTCTGTGCCTGGCAGACTTTTGCGCATCGATGCTTTGAGGTGGAGTTCACCGTCACCTTGTATGCCCTTTCTAGGAGTCGACCTCACAGGGTCACCGTGAGCCCTGCCTGGCTGTGACGTTCACTGAGACCACAAGCCAAAAAGCGAAAAAATACATTTGTGCAAATTAGAGTTTTGGGGGGTGAGAACTCTGCCCACCATGAGCTCTGATTCTCAGAAAAGTTTCTTCTCGTGACATTTCATTTGCTAGGATTCCCTGAAAGAAACAGCAGGAAAGAGCTTGCAAAACCTATCAGAGCTGATCAGCCTTTTCTTTTTCTTTTTCATTTTCTTAAGGAACCATATTCTCCCAGCCAGGAATTATTTTTTTCTACTTCCAGATGTGTGTGCCGTTGTTGACATGGGCATGGTGTAGGTATGACCAATGTGAGCCAAATACAAACTCATTTCGATCACAGAGAATGGCTCTTAAGAGGAGCCAACAAATCGGCTTCCATTGATGCTTTGGTTGGCCAAATTAAGATTCCTCCTTATTATCCATGCCTTTATCTTATAATACCACGAGTCCCGACATTAGTGTAACTCCTTGTAGGAAAAAGAACCTTGGGACACTTGTTAGTTTTCCTGATGTCTCAGCTTGGACTGAGTCATCACGGCAGTGAGCACATTGTACTTTTGGTTCCTTGGCCTTGCGATGGTCCCGTACACGCAGTAGTCTCTAGGCTTGTATCCTAGGCATTTTCAGCTTGAGTATACAGGAATTTTAGCCACATCTAACACATCTTTTTAACCTGGTTACATGCATTTTAAAATACATCATAAATCAAAGAATTAACATTTTGAATGTAGGTCAAGATGTTGCTTTTTGCTAAGGTTACTTATTTCTAGACCATCCCGAGGCTTAGATTCTCCACTGTAAACTTAATGCAGGCACAGGGAGATTATTTACTAGGCTCTCCTGGAGGGAGATGTGAGCTTTGCTCACCCCACAGCTTCCATTGTTCGGGTGCAGGAAGGTCATCCGCTTTGACTGCTCACCAAGTTCTTAGGAATAATCCTCATTTCGGTAATCTTTTGCTTTCACAGTTTACAATAGTCAATCCACAGAACTCTGTGAATTACAACTGCCCTCGGCTGGGGTCTGGTTTCTTTAACAGGAGGCCGTATTTCCTTATCAGGGGAATGAGTTGACCTCTGTGTAAATTCAGCTCTTTTAGGACGGAAAGCTGTGTGATTTCAGCCTCCACATTGGGAGGAGAGCTAATTGTGATCTCCCACTTCAAAGATTGCTCCTGTAGCACCCTCGTTTCTGTTATAAAGAATTGAACCATTCGGCAGCTGACTTGGCTCACCCGAGAGCACCCGGGTGCACGTGATCAGCCATGCGCGTGAATGGGAATGTCGCGGGGGAGAAGAGGTGATGGCCTGGGGTTTCTCGGGTGCGGGTCACTCCCGTGCATAGGGTCCACTGGGACTCCAGCAAGCACGGCCCAGGGCACGGGGATTGAGCTCCTGCCCCAGAGCCTTCCCCAGATCTGTGGTGGTACCCGCTTGTGCTGAAATACTGCAGGCTTGTAGGGTGCCTCACAATGGACAAAATGCTTCTGTACAGACTGTCACCTTCGTGAGGAAAGGGGGGAAGGGGTGCTTAGACCCATTTTACGGATGTGAGAACTGAGGAACAGGTGGTTGGACTGCCCAGTTGAGATGCAGAGACAATCGACTGCAAGGACAAAGCCTGTCTCAGAAGCTTTCCCACGCTTCACGCTTGCTCCTCAAAATCAGGACAAAGCCCGAGCTCAGAATCTTCCCCACGCTTCATGCCTGCTCCTCAATCATTAATAACACCACCTTCAGTGTGCTGCTTTGTGACTGAGAATTAAAGGTTTACATTTAGCGATGACTACAGCCATACACACGCACACACACACAGAGAATTTATTTTTATTTCCACACTTGGCCTTGTGCAGTTTCCCTGTGACCCGCACGGGGAGCTGAGCTGAGACCCGCCCAGCGGTGGCCACCTCCCCAGCACTGTGCCACATCCCTGGTGGGAAGCTGACACGCCCACTTCTCACAATCAGCTGAATGCATTTTCAACTTGCTCCTCCAGGGACCCAGTTCTACCATGTATATTTTCACATCTGCAAATGGTTTATAAAGTTTGCACTATGGCATTTACAAAAAAAATCCTACAAAATACAGCCTATTGGAGTTTTATTTTATCATAATGAGTAGGAGAAATTAAAATATAGGAAATACAATTAAGCATAATACAGTAAAACTTCTAAAACAGGAATGTTTCAAAATGACTCCAGACACACACACACACACACACACACACACGAACCTGCAAACCAACAATAAACCACCCAGATCTTGGTTCACGGAGTTTCTTGTTGAGGGAAGATGAGCCAGAAATGCCTTGGTCTTTCCTTCTGTTTCTCAAGTCCACTCTCAGGGCGAGCCCAGCAGCAGGAGCCTCCCTAGGCCCAGTGGAAGAGGCTACAAGTGGGGAGGGTCCCTGCTGCGAATCTTTCTTCCTGCCTCCTCCTCCTCTCACAGTAAGCCTGAGACCTGGATTATTAAGGGAGGGACCCAGGCATTGGGGTTTGGGCTGAATCTGACTTCTTTTAACTAACTATACTGACGCACAAGCCAGCCAAAAACAAAACAACCACCACATCGAGAACCTTTAGTGTTCAGCTTTTTAAAGGGCTTGATGAAACATTCCTAAAGTTCTCCAGCAATATTTGAAACGCAGTGCAGTTCTGTCTGTTTATGCCTCGCCATTGTCATGGTTTTGATGAAGAAAATATTAAAATTCACTGAGTAAAAACTCAGACTTGGGTAATACAAGGAGGCAAGAGGTGGCAGGATCAGAAGCCAGTGGCCAAGATGCTCTGCTTTTCATGGAGAGGTTCTTTGTGCAAAAGAAAATGCAGACCATGGGTTTTCCAGTCATTGGGGATCACTGTCAATCTCCCTGTGCCTCAGTTTCCTTCCCTGTGAAGCGGGACAGTACTGGTAGCAAGCACACACCTGACATTCAATACCTGTTACCACTGACAACAACTGTGTACAAAAATCCCCACAAAATGAAACTTTTCCATTTTTCATTTATATTTCATTATTCATTCTTCTGAAAACTAAACGAAACATGCTGCATGTAGACCTGACTGCCCAATCTACAGTCAGTTAAGAAAGTAAAGTCTCATTTAAAAGTTTTCTAGCTACTCAGGAGGCTGAGGCACAAGAATCACTGGAACCCGGGAGGCAGAGGTCGCAGTGAGCCGAGATCGCGCCACTGCACTCCAGCCTGCGTGACAGAGTGAGACTCTGTCTCAAAAAGTAAAAATAAAAAAAGCTTTCTCCATCTTACCTTACCTCATTCATTGCTCAGGTCAAGAATGTTTTTACCTTTGCAGCCCCACACTTTGGCAGCGTCAGCATACTGTTTGCTAAAGAGAGGGTGGCTTCTACTGACATTTTATTTTATCTTTAATTTGCCATATTTACCGGCTTCTTGACCAAATTGATCTGTTTGCCTTAAGCCATTTAAAAGGCAGTTTTCAAGGATGGTGGCTTGATTGAACTCAGAGATAGGGAGCTCGACTCTCCCAGGGAATTAAGGTAAATTCCTAACTGTTCACTGAAGCCGGCTTTGTGATGTTTTTGGTTTTTATTGTGACAAATTTTGGAACATTTTAAATTCAGAAGAAAATCATGAGGAAGATTTTTTAATGAAATATTTCTTAGCATTCCATTCTTTCATTTCAAAATTATGAAACATTTAATACAAACATCAGAAACTACTGAATTGTATTGCATACTTGCAAACAAAAATCATTTGTCATCAAATCAAATGTAAAATAATGCATCTTATACAACCTATTTCAAAAATTTTTAAATACATTGATTTTTTAACTTCTGGATGACTTTTTAATATATACAGTATTCCTGTCACACATGAACAGAAGGAAGAATTTATTGTCCTTATGATTGTAAGTACTGAAGTTTTAAAGTTATTTAAAATATATATACACATATATTACTAAACTATAAATATATATTATTACTTTGCACACACACATTTTTTGTTATTTTTTGGTCTAGGTTTCAAAGATGGACACATTTCCTTTCATGAGACATGTTACATTGTTTGAGGTCTCTTCATATTTCACACCTAATTAAATTTGGCCTCTTCTAATTTGGAGGAATTCTGGGCTCCTCTGGAGTGGCTCTGAGAAGTGAGCTTTCTTGGACTTCATGGGCCCCCACATCTGACTCCGGGCAGCAAGAAGGATGAGAAGCCAGCACTCTGTGATGGGAGAGTCTAGTGAGAATGAGGAGGTTATGTTGTCCTTTAATTGTACATCTGAGGTTTTAATCTAGTAAACACTTCACTAATTTATAGTTCCCTGGAGCAAAATGAATGAAATTGGAAATAAAGTAGATGCTCCCTTTGGGAAATGATTGACAAGGATTTGGGATTTCCTGGCCATTTCAGGAGAGGCTCGTTCTCTCCCAGGTCCTTTCTTGAGTGAAAGGCTTTGAAGGAACTCAAGGGCCGTTGGGTGCACAGGGGCCTGGGAAGCAGGAAAGCTCACAGCCACATCTGCAATTTCAGCCTGTCGCTGTGCTCTCTCTTACATGTGATCTGTGGCCTTCCAGGGGTGATGACTCAGGGAAATTACTTCTCTTCTCTTCTCTTGTATTGTTTTTTGCATTTTTACAGAAAGAGGTTTGTTTCTGACACTAGTCAATTCCATTTAATGACGTTTTAAAAGTCCCTGGGTTCCACAGGTGATTACATGTTTCTATTCATGAATGAGAGATGGAGACATCTCGTCTACCTCCAAAGAGAAATTGAGAATATTATAAGAATGTAAAGAGGTTGGACATCCCACACTTACCTGATGTTTTTAAGAAAAAGCTTTCTAATAATTAAAATAAAATGTGACTTGGTTATGGAAATGAGAGCCTGAAATGCCCGATGGAGCTTTCTGGGATGAAGTTGCCTGTTCTGTGCTGTCCCACATGAAAGTCACAAGCTGCTTGAATGAGGCTGCCGTGGCTAAGGAAGTGCATTCTTGATCGTATTTCATCTTCATTAATTCAAACTTAAATGCCCACATACACCAAGCAGGTGTACACACTGGACAGTGCCCAAGAGAACCTTACACTTATTTTATATTGTTCTTTGTGTGGTTTTTAGCACAAAGAACAAGAGAAATTGTCTTAATTCTAATTAGAATTACATTCTAACAAACGTGTAGGAATATTCCATTTCTGAAACTGAACAGTTTATATTTTTTAAGCATCTGGCTTATACTACTAAGCCACTGACAAATAGTTTAATAATTTTTTATTAATATACTGGTATCTTTTTTTGTTTAATGCAGTTTGTAGACAGATTAAATGTGAAGTAAATGTCAGTGTTACCATTTTCAGAATGGAATACCTGCAAGCCGCACGGTGAGATGAGTGCAAACCTCACTGTTTGGGATGAGCACTGGGGCAGCACTCAATAGAAGTTACTGGAAAGACTCAGTTACACTATTGTGAAAAACCATGCAACTTGATTACTTTCAAGCATGGGCAGAAATTCACGTTTAGTTAATCAGGTGTTATCAAAGAGAGGGCCACAGGCCACCTCCTTCAGTGACTAAATAAACCCGACGTAATTAACACATACATGGCTAATAATTGGGGCCTTCAAGTTCTTGGAAGCCTGTTTCCACCTGTATCTTCGACATTTCTCTCCCAAGCTTGCTGATGCATTAATTAGCACTACCTGCAGAGAAAAGCTTACTCCACGGAGGGGGACCCCAGCACTTCCCTGGTCCCAGTTAGTTTTCATGTCGAATTAGGAAGATGTCATTATCATGCATTTTTTTTTTTTTTTTTTTTTTTACAATTTAGGATACAAACAGGTGACCTATTTTAGGCAATTTTTGGTCTCAGAGCCAACTGAGAACAAGCAGAGTTCAGCAGAACTGCTCACAGCCATGGCCGCGCCCGGAGCCCCTGCCTGTCCCAGCACAGGTGTGTGAGCAGCCAGGTCCCATTCCTCAGCTCTCACTGTTCATGTCCCTTTCCCTTGGCCAAGTGCTGATGGTGTTCATCATGCACTCTTACTGAACAAGGATAAAAAATCTGCCTGATATATAAAAGCACCTGCTTCTGGCACAAATGCATCCTCTTAGCGAAGGGGAGAAAATATCAATCGAGCAAGGAAGTTTTTCAATGACTTTTTGGACATAAACCTAATATAAGCTCAAAAAATTGAGAAAGAAAAGACTTGGAAAAAAGAAAAAATATGTATAAACTCACCACTCTCACAGATATGTTTGCATTTTTGTGCAATCACAATGTGATTGAAACCTGCTTTTCTGCTTAGCATATAAGTCATATATCTTATTTAATCACTGCATCATATTTCGGGGAAAATGTGTTTTTGCAGCTTCCATCATAGCCAACAAGTGATAAAAGTCTCCAGCACCAGGAATCCAGGCATTCTGAAGCCTGTGTTCTCCATGAGGGCTCCTTCCTCACCTGTGCAGCTGCAACCACGGGGGTCTCCCCAGAGCTAGGATGATGATAGGCAGAGCTTAGATGCTGAAGGGCTTTGCGGAGTGGGTTTTTCTGCTGCAGGGTTATAATTTATCCTACAGAACCACGGACTGACTGTGTGGTGTTCTCTGAGCTGTGGTCCTCCCATGGGACCCTGGTCATAAGGAGACTCAGCTTGAGTCTCCAGCAGGGTGAACAAGCCATATCTGCATCCTCCCCTGGTCTGACATTTGGGGAGACGGCGGACACATAGTCCCAGCATGCTTAGAAGACATCGGGATGCCAGCAGAGGAGGGGCAGGGAGAAAGTTCTAGAGCAGCAGAGCTGCGTAGGCGTCAGATCACCTGAGGTTGCTGGTCTTGGCAGGACTTTAGTTCTGTCCTGAGTGAGACGTTGCTTCTCAAATCTCCCCGATGTCTTGCAGTTAGAGGCCAGTCCGGAGCCCTGGCAGTGGGGTGCAGGGCTGGGATGGGAGGCAGCAGGTGCTGAGGTTTCAATGGCGGCACGCATAGGGTCAGCTGCGGGAACTCAGTGTGGGCAGACAGCGTCCAGGAGAGTCACCCAGAGGTCCACTCTGGCCACGGGCCATGGGGAAAGGTTGCCGGGGTGAGGGGTGGGCGCGGGCTCAGGAGCCCCAGATGGACGGGTGGGTCAGGGTCCCTGCAGGAGCTGTGTGGAGAGTGGAGGAGAGGGATGTTGTGCATGTGTGGGGGTGCTCTGGGGGCCTGTTCTCAGGCTGGACGCGGAGTCCTGGGCACGGATGGCACGAAGGCCACGCGTGGACGCATCACCAGGCAGTGGGTGTTGACAGACGAGGATGCCAAGACCCACCCCTTCTCACTCTCCCAGACTCTGGGGCTCAGGCCCACGCCCTGAGTCTGTTGCCACACCCAGCGAGAGGGGCCTACAGAATCCGATTTTGTGGGAATTAAAATAACTACAAAATTTGGAAATTCCATCACAAAGATTTCTTCTCCAAATGTGCTACTCACCTGAGAGTGCAGCATTCCCTTGCACATCACTGAAAATACCCGGGAATCAGGCGGCCAAAGAGACTTTCAATATCACTGCAGCCCTCAACCTCACTGCAGATGTGCACGTGGACAGAACTGTACTCCAGAAACCCAAAGTGTACATCTTTGTTAAGATACAACTACTGGGGATTATTTAAATAAGATTAAATAATGCGTTTTTCCTGTAACACATTAACAGAGAGATAGGGCCCCACTTTCAAGGGTAGAGAAGTTCACCTGCACAGCTGCACTAAGAGTGCAGAGCCCTGGGGTGGGAGAGGGAGCAGCGAGTTAATTCTTCCTCACTGGACCCCTGAACAAAGCAGGCCGAGGCTTAGGTGTGGCATCACTAGGTCAAGAAAGAATCGGAATGAAGGTCTTCTAGAGGAGATTTCTTTCCTGGCAATAATCTGATTATCAAACACGATCTGCTTCCGCTCATCGATCCCTGGACATCCACCGTTAGTAAAGTCTGGTCGCCGCCTGGCCCAGTGCTTGGGGACAGCGACAGAACGGCAGTGAGGCCGGGAGGGAAACTGAGGCACTCGCCTTCTCATCAGAGAACTGCTTTGATTTTGCCTTCAACAGGAAGGATGGGACACATTCAGAGATGTGCAAAGTATTTCACCACAAGGCTTGAAGACAGCGTAAGGAATCTGAAAATGTGTATTTCTGTATTCTTACAGCAACCATTTAAAATGTATGCATGTCTCTTGGTGCAAGGACCACGTCACGCCCTTCCCTCTTGGCCCTTGGCAAGGCAGGCACCCTCTCTTGAAATGGACTTCCTTGGCCTCCCTGTTTTCTGAAATCCAGGCTGTTCACCCAGGCCCAACACCAGCACAATGTGCGACTCTCTAAGGCTCCAGTTTCCCGCCTCAGGATGTCACTGTGACCTTTCCCCGCAGCGATCGCACTCACCCCGGCAGCTCTGTGCTCAGTCAGTATCTTCTGCCTGCGCCGGAACGTAGAAGCCTTGGGGTAGGACGCCAGGCTTCCAGATTTGAGCCTCTCCCTGATGGCGCCCCTCAGCACATGTTGCCCGTCGTTTAAAATCCAGGCCTTTAAGTAAAAAAGCTAATGAATAAATGAGAATATACTTATCTGCACCAAACAGCTCTGTGAGGGACGCAAGGACTCCGGAGGGAGGACCACGGATGGGCCAGCAGACGGGCCGCCAGGTGACCTCAGAAAGGAGGCTGCCTGTCCAAGCTCCGGGCTCTTCCTTAGTGAGAGGAGGGGCTGGCAAGATTGTCAGAAGTTCACGCGAGCCTGAAAATCCCGTTGCCCTAGGTGGAAATGGGGCAGGAGGATGGCTGAGGCCAGCGTGTCACCTTTCCATGAGGACAGCTGTAAGACTGGCTGCTGGAGTTGCCTGCAAGTGGGATCAGGTTGCAGCATCACATGGAGGTGGCAAACGGCACGGGCAGAGGGACGTGGCTCCCGCCTGGCTCTGCCGCCCTGTGTCCCACATCATCACCTGCAGCAGGGCCTCGGACGGGGGAGCAGGTGATGGAGGAAGGACATCTGGCCCAGCCGCTGGACCACAGGTTGGTGGAAGCCACATCGTTGCCCATTAGGTACGCCTGGCTGCCCCCCATCATGCCCTGAGCCCACATGGCCCGTCCACGGCCCTCCCCACAGCAGGGGAGAGGATCCCAGGGTGCAGCGGAGAGATAAGTCTGGCCAGTGCTAAAGAAAGTCAGCAGAGTTCGACAATCTTAACCAACGTGAAAACACTTAATAAAATAAGGAAAACACAGCGCTTTCCCCCCTGTTACATTAGCTTGTCTTCACAAAGCAGGTGACCTTCCGCGCCCATTTCACAGATGGGGAACCTGAGGCTTCTTGTGGAGAAGTGACTTGTATCTTTCCTTTTAAACTCATATTCACCTCCCACATTTAAAACTCATCTTGGGGGAAAAAAAAGAGCGTTTCCTGTTTTCCACACCTGGGTTGTTTGTGGAGGTAAAGGAGAAGAACATTGGGTTGCTGAGAACATGGGCATTCATCTCAGGCCGGCACGCACACCCCTGGATCTGTGTCCTGGCTGCCCTCTCCTTGCCCTCTCCCTGTCCTTCCCCCGACTGTAGATTTCCTGTCACTTTCTTCGTGCCCTGTCCCATAGAATCCAGTATCTTTGACCATCCCTCATCCAGTCCAGTATCTTTGACCATCCCTCTCTGCCCCTCTCCGTCTGAGTGGTGTTTATTATAGAGCCAGGTATCTTTGACCATCCCTCATAGAGTCCGGTATCTTTGGCCATCCCTCTCCACCCCTCTCCATCTGGGTGGTGGTCATTAGATGGAAGACACTGAGCCATCAGAACTCATCAGGTGCTGAATTTTCAGGCCAAATAGCTTTGAGTGTATTCTACTCTTTAGAACTTGTCTACTCTCAGGAAGTCAAAATCTATTTGTCGAATTTTCTATTCTTATTCCTTTGTTTTACGTTAAATCTGTCATGTTTTCAGCTGAAGCTCACAGGTGAGGGTCAGAGCTCTCTGAGCGCTCCCCAGCAGGCCAGCACCCTGAGTCTGGGATTGGGGCTTTCTGTGCACCCAGAATGGTGCCTGATGCCTGCCAGATGCTGAACAAATCATCAGTGAAGTTAACTGAAGCAAAAATCTCAGTCATTCTTATTAATGCTGGCATTTCAGGAGGGCATCTGTAGCAATCACAATGCCATGTGCCTGACTGAGTTTGGGTTCAATCAGCTCTTACTATCAAATAACATGGCAGTGACTTGTGGCCTCTCCGTGTACAGCCTCGGAGGCGCTGGCATCTCTCTAAGTATTTCTCATTTTTTTCTCATATCATGACAAGAGTTTTTGTCACTGAAAAATGTCTGCCTTTAGCTTTTAATTCCCAGGGATATCAAATGGAGTAAGTTTTTAGGTAAAATAAAAATAGTTTAACATTTGTTTTTAATTTTATTATATTTGAGATCCACTATTTTCTGTAAAAATGTATATATTTTAAAATATAGTCTGAATATTTAAATTGCATTGATAAAGTTTCCTTAAAGGCCTGGAAACATTTGAAAACCTGGGAGGGTCTCAAAACATGCTGTGAGGCCATGACCCTGGAGAGCGGACCCTCTCTCCACCCGTCAGCAGCACCTGTGATTTCTGTGGCCCCTCTGCAAAGGCCAAGGCAGGAGGCAGGAGCTGGGGCAGTGATTATGAGCACAGCCTTCAAAGCCAGACTGCTGGCTTCACTCCCTGGCTTGGCCACCCACAGGTTGTGTGATCCTCAGCAAGTTGCTTAACCTCTCTGTTTTCCCCATCTACACAGTGAGGATCATGCTGGCCCCTACCTGAGAGGTCATGATTATAAAATTAAATGGGCTCATGTTTGTAACGTGCTTAGAATAGCACCTGGTGCCCAAAATAAGCTGTATAAGCATTTATTACAGAAAAGAATTAAATCCCAGAAAAGACAGGTAAGAACCAGCCCATGAATGGCCTGGAGTTTTGAGACTCTGTGGAGGAGGGAGGGCATTCAGAAAAAAGAGGACAAAGATAATTAACAAACTAAAATTTATCCCACTTCCAGCAAGGAATGAAATAAAACTACTTATACTTGAAATTCCAACAACCAAGATCAAAATATTTCAAAGATAAAAGAATTCCATTTTTCGAATATGTCTTTGCCTTATTCTAATATGGTACAATTTAAAAATACTCAGACTTGTAGATCAGGCTGAAAATCATCAAATAAAAATGTTGACCAGCCCACAAGCCCATAGCTGATCTAATCCACACCGCTGCCTTCTCCCTGTCCTCACCACTTTCCAAATTCTAAACCATTTTCCTAGCTGGCATATTTTGGTCATCTTATTCTCTGTCATTTCTTTATTTTTCAAACTGCCTTAAATTCTGGCTTCAGTTCTACCTTTCGTTGGATGACATGTGTGTGAGGGTGAGAACGTGATGGAAACGGAGGCACTTTTCATGCCCTGGTGGATGACTGGGGGTCGGAACATAGCTCTCCGAGACAATGATGGAGACATCCAGAAATCTCCTCCCTTCTGTTTCCCGTTCATGTAGATTCCAAGCCAGACCAGTCCCCAGGCTTCTTGGGGCAGCCTGTTTTACAAAAGATTAGACTTCCACTTCCCCAGGTACACACTAGCTCCACCTTCATGCGGCTGCACCAGCATCACCTTGATCAGTTACCCGTCAAGTACAATGCAAGGTGCTCCATTGTCTCTACAAATAATGCAGCTCATACAATGCGCCTCCTCCAGAATCCATGTGGCGCTTCCGAGTTTCATGTCTCAGCGATGACCTCTGTTGCAGCTTCAGCTTGGATGCTCACCTCTTACTATCAGTGATAACAATTTTGGTTTGAATCCTGAGCTCTCTTATCCATGCTAGTGGCATCTTATACTTGCAAACTCTTCACTTCTTTCAGAATGTCGTGTTATCATTTGACCCACACAAGAATTTTTTCAACACATACTTGTTTAAGCCATTCTCATTGTGCCAGGCCCTGATGAGGCTGAGGACTGAGGTGGCTTGAGAGCCTGGGGAGCAGCTGGGCTGGGCATCTGCCCTGTGAGATGAGGGGAGGGGCACAGGGACCCTCGATCCAGACCCTTCACCCCTCTAGCCACCTGGGCTTCTGCAAGTCAGTTCGACTTTCTGAGCTTCAGTTTTCTTATCTAGAAAAAGCAACAATACCCTCTGCCCTCCAGCTTCACTGGACTCATGGGTCCCACAGGGGCACGCTGTGTCCAGCTCTCTACAGAGGCCTACAGCTGCAGGGCATGAATTGGTATCCCGGTTCTCCAGGCCAGGGAACTGAGGAGCAGAGATAGGAGGGGCCTTCCTGGAATTCTTCACCAGCGGCGGCTTCCAGCCAGGTCTGGAGGCAAATCTTCCCACAGAGTCCCCTCCATCAGCGCACGGAGACACGTGATCTTGGCACACGGAGATTTCCGTAGCACTTCAAGGGTTAAATTAGTTGCCTAAGAGTAGAGGTTTTACTTTAGACATGTAAAGTCACTTGATTTTCAATCCATCAGAATCATGACTTTCTGTGTTAGCAGACTCTGGAAACCAGGAAGGGCCACGGATTAGACCGACTCTCAGACCCAGCTGCCCCTCCTCAGCTTCTTCTGTCTCACCTGCATTTCCTGTCCCTTTCCTCTCCCTCTGCGGGGAATTTGTGATCCATTTAAAATTGTTCATGGATCCCGTGCACCAGCACACAGCCCCAGCCTAGGGCAGGGCGGGTAAAGCAGAAGACCAGTGAGAAACGGACGGTCCAAATGCACAGTGGCCGGCTCGCAGAGCTGGGTCTCCACACACTGCAACCTGCTTCCACACGTAGGACACTTTAGCAGTAACTTTCAGAAATGAATATTGTACTTCCATTAAAATTGTAATGCTGCTTTTCACAGAGACAAGATTTCAACCCAATCTTCCGTAACTGGAGTAGCAAACAATGTTGATTAACATTTTTCAGTGTGCCATAGGCTCTGACAAATCACATAAAGAGAAAACACAGATCATGTAAAATGTCCGTTTTGGAGTTCTGCCTACAACAGCATGATTCAGAGTTCACGACGGACTTGCCTGACGAGGTCTTGTCTACAGGAGAAGAGGAAAATTCTTTCCAAATGAGGTCTTTGGCCCAAAATCACCAACTGAAAAGAGACCCCTGGTCACTGAGGCAAGACTGGGCCATTTCCACAAGCTCCTAGTGCCAGCAGACCGACCCTCTATGGCCACCTCCACCCTATCCTGTCCTGCTGTGTGTTTGAGAAGTTTCCAGGCTGCTGCTCTCTGGGGCAGAGTCATTCATGACCTTTCCATAGCCACACAGAACAGGGAGGGAGCTGAGGAAGGAGAATGCCAGGGAAAGACCCATCCCCCAGCACCAAGCAGGCTAGAAGTCCTGGACTGAGCCTTCGGATCAGCGTAATGGGACAGAGAGCTTGAGGACTCCTCCCCAAATCCATGCAGCTTGGGTGCACTTTGGATTTCTGCCAAAGCAACAAGCTTTCTCTGCACCGTGAAATGATTTCAACGAATAGTTTCAATGCAGAAATTCTCATTACTAGAGTCAGCATCCTCATGAGTCACCATCAGAACTGACATCATGCAACAGGTAGAGGAGAAGAAGAATGCCCTCTGAGTTCGACTTCTCGGCTCTGAAAAATCGTCTGACAACCCTGATGGCTCATCAACCTTACAAATGGTCAATTTTTCAATGCAATGGATGAAGGCTGTTTATTTTTAATGTCGTTTGAATTTAAAGCACTTATTAGGTGACTAGCTTGTTTCCTGGTATGGAAATTGGAGATCTGTGTGGTATAGTGAGCAGACCCCGGCCCCAGATTCAAACAGCCTTGGGAGCTCCTGGCTTGCCACTTGCTGGGAAACCTGAACTTAGTACTTGGTTTTCTTCAAACCTCAACTTCTTCTTTCTGAAACTGGGATAACGATAATAATCATCTTTCAAGTCTAAGATGAGGACTAACTTAGATGAGTTAGCCTGTAAGTGCCTGATACTGTGTCTGGCAAACCGTAGGTAATCACTACATACCACAGACCAGAACAGAGAGAAATGGCAGCATGAAGTCCTGCATGCCTCATCACCATTCCTTCCACCTTAGAACTAAATGCTTCTCCCCGAAACCAGGGTGTTCTCATCGTCTTGGAGCCTGTGAAGTGTGTAGGGCACAGAGTCCCATCTCTGTTACACCGACCTCACGCACATGCGTGCACCGGCACCGTGCACAGGACAAGGAGCCTCCAGGGAGTGCAGCTGGCTACTGGGGAGGACTTGGAGTGCCAGGTCTCATGAGACCCCCAACTCAGTGCCCTTCCCAACCGGCTGCGCCATCGTCCCTGAACCACTTTCTTAGATGAAATGTCCAGGGCAGTTGGACAACACAACCCAGGTCCAGGACTGTGTGCTTTGTCTTTGGTGGAGGTACAGTGGCATGTGGAAAAGAGGATAAGTCCAGGACTGTGTGCTTTGTCTCTGGTGGAGGTACAGTGGCATGTGGAAAAGAGGTTAAGTCCAGGAGTGTGTGCTTTGTCTCTGGTGGAGGTACAGTGGCACGTGGAAAAGAGGATTGCAGCTAACACGTGATTCTGGTTTCTATTTTGACTGTGCATGGACCGGTGAGGCACAGACCGTGCCCTGGTGGCCATGCCAGGAGGCAGTCCTGGCTGAAGCTCTAGCACCCATGGCCTGCGGAAGCTCAGTGACAGCTGGTGTGTGTTCCAAAGGTTCCTGGGCTGTATATCCTTATCTCCGCTGAGGGCTGGTTAAGCTGAACCTGGTGTCACTGAGAGGCCTTCCCCTCTCCCGGGAGCCCACTCCCATGGCCACCACACCTGAGGGCATCTCCCCTCCCTCCTCGGTGCCTGGCAGCGCTGCAGTCAAGGAGCTGATCCAGGCTCTCAGGTTTCCTGCACACGGTAGAACCAGCCTGCACCGCAGGGAGGAGGGGGGAGGAGGGAGCCTAGCAACCGTGTCTCCATAGCAACGCTCGCCTGCATCACCCCTGCCTCTCAGCCCCAGGGCAGGCCCACGAGTGCCAGAAAAGGGGCGCACAGAGAAGGCAGCCTGAGGAATGGACCCCCTTCCCTTCCTAAGCCTTCAAAGAGCCTTCCTCCCTGGCTGGGGACGCCTGCCCTGCCTTCGGGGCTGGGGAGAGGGGGCTCTGGAGACCTGCTCCTTGCCAGTGCTGATAAGACAGGAAGATTAAAAACCACTGCAAGCCTCTCATCCTCTAAGATCCTTCCCAATTATCAAGGGTTTCTTCCTTCCTTCCTTCCTCTTCTAGAAAATCATTCCTATTCTTTCTTTATAGCTTACATAACAACAGATCATTTTTAAAAGGAGATTCTTTGCCTAAGAAGCACATTTTTGATATTATGCAAGTGCAGGTTCTATTAAAATACACTCTGAGACAGACACATTTTTAAATGATTTTCTTAAAAATCAGAGCCAAGGCCGGGCGCGGTGGCTCACACCTGTAATCCCAGCACTTTGGGAGGCCAAGGCGGGCAGATCACCTGAGGTCAGGAGTTCAAAACCAGCCTGGCCAACCTGGTGAAACCCCGTCTTTACTAAAAATACAAAAATTGGGCATGTGGTGCACGCCTGTAGTCCCAGCTACTTGGGAGGCTGAGGCAGGGGAATCACCTGAACCCAGGAGGCGGAGGTAGCAGTGAGCCAAGATCACGCCACTGCACTCCAGCCTGGTGACAGAGCAGGACTCTGTCAAAAAAAAAAGAAAGAAAAGCATAGAGCCAAAGTTGCTTCCCACTGAAGGTTTACTAAATAAAGATAGATATTCCTAACATGAAATTTGCCACAGTCAGCAGCCCCACCCTCCCGCCATAACATGTTCTTTTATTTGGAACAGTTCTGGGGAAACAAATTAATGGAGAATAGCTAATGTAATGAAGGTAATGTGTGAACAATGACCTTCATCTACATATTCACATTAATGAGCATATCTATATCTAATCGGCAAACTTTCATTGCATCCAGACTGCCATGAGGGGGAATTGCAGACGGAGCCATATGCAGCCTCCGTCCTCTCTGGAGGAGAGCCAGGGAACGCCCCGAGGTCCCCCACCCCCAGAAACCTGTGGACGTGGCTGCCAGGACCACTCTTGGCATCTGCCATTCACTGACTTGACTTTCTCCTAATCCTCCTCTGACAGATGAGCTTCCTCTCCCCAGCCAGAGGCAAGGAACACCCTTGAGACTGAAGATGAGGACTTTGGACTCAAGTTGATGATTAGTAGTGCAGGAAAACCTGCCAGACATCTGAACCCAACCTCCAGGGACAAGACATGGGATAGGCAGGAGGCAAGGGCGCTGTGGGGCACCGGGGTGAGAGCCAAGACAATGGGGCCTCTGAAAGATGCTCATAGCCTGAGTCCTGTGTGCGACCCTCGGTTCACTTCCCAGCAAGGGCGACCCTCGGTTCACTTCCAGCAAGGCCCCCCTTCATCCACACCTTCACCCAAGGTCTCCCTGACAGGCGCCCTCACCCCACACCCTTCTCTCCACTCAGTGACTTCCTGGGGCTGAAGCTGCTTCCCTGGCACTGCTGCACTCTGTGCTTGCTGTGAGCAAGACTCTGTCTCTCTCCCTCCCTCTCTCTTTCTCTCTCTCTCCCTTCCTCCCTCCCTCTCTCCCCCAACCCTCTCTCCCTGGCTGCCCCTCTCCCTCTCTCCCCCATCCCTCTCTAGCTGCCTGCTTTGCTCTCTCTCTCCTCCCTCTCTCTGTCTTTCTGTTTCTCTCTCCCTCCCTTTCCCCACCCTCTCACTGTCTGCCTGCCTCTGTCTCTCTCACCCTCTCCCTCTCTCTCTGCCCATCTCTCTCTGCCTTCCCTCTCTGATGGCCTCTCTCTCTCCCCCTCCCTCTCTCTCTCCCCCCTTCTCTGCCTCTCTCTCTCCCCCTCCCTCTCCCTCTCTCTCTCTGCCTCTCTCTCTTCCCCTCCCTCTCTCTCTCTGCCTCTCTCTCTCTCCCTCCCTCTCTCTCTGCCTCTCTCTCTCCCTCCCTCTCCCTCTCTCTCTCTGCCTCTCTCTCCCCCTCCCTCTCCCTCTCTCTCTGCCTGCCTCTCTCTCTCCCACTTCCCTCTCCCTCTCTCCTTGTCTCTCTCTCCTCCCAACTCTCTCCCCTTCTCTCTCTGCCTGCCTCTCTCCTCCCCCCTCTCCTCCCTCTCTCTCTCTCTCTGCCTCTCTCTCTCTCCCACTCTCTCTCTCTGCCTGCCTCCTTCTCTCTCCTCCCCCCCTCTGTCTGACTGCCTCTCTCTCTCTCCATCTGCCTCTCTCTCTCATCTTCGTAAGGCCATCATGATCCACACGTATGGAAGCTGTGGGCAGCAGGCGACAGGGCCAGAGGTGTCTGTGGAGCCTTGATCCTTTGTCCACTCACAACATCCCATGGTCCTGACTCTGCCTAGCTCTGACCTCTGTTGTAAGTGATCTTCCTTTTTTATAAAAAAGATCCCCTTGGCCATGGTCTCCACCTCGGCTTGACCTGCCTGCTTCCGTCTGGCCCGTACTTCTTCCCACGAGGCATCTCCAGGCCGCCTCCTGGATGCTTCGAGCTGCTCCATCGCAGGCAACTTCCTTTCGCACCTTTCAGTCCGCCCCTGCTGCAGCACTGTCACAGACAGCCCTTGGACACTGTAGCTCGGAGGCTAAACCCAGTGCCTCTGAGGTGGGACAGCTTGGGTTCAAAGCCCACTCCTTGCCATGGGCAAATTCCTGAATGCCTGTGCCTATTTCATCTGAAACAGGGATGGCAGCAGTAGCCTCTTGCTCAGGGGACTGGTGGGAACAGCAAGTGAGCAGGCAGCGTGTGGAGGAAGATGTCATAAACACAGTGCTGTTGGCTCTTCTCATGGGGTCGTCTAACCCACCACGCGCCTTGTGTACTAAGTGCTGGCTCTTCTTACCCACCCCTGCAGAGCTCACAGGCCTTCTTGCTAACCTGTGAAAGTTCACTAGTCCCTATGTGATCACCTGCACCACCACACAGAAGAAGGCTGCCAGCCTCCAGGAGATCCGGGACCTCTGTAACCTGGCCTAGCTGCTTTAAAAAAAAGGAAAAAAACAAGGAGGGGAGCTAAAATTCTCTGCACTTTATTTAGTTCTTTAGTCCTCACAAGGATCCTAACAGTGCGGGCAGGCATTCTTTTTCCTGTTTTACAGATGCAGAAACTAAGGCTCAGAAAGGTTCAGGGACTTGTTCTGAACACACGCCACACCAAGGGAACGGCAGAGCCTCAGGCCAAACCCGGTCTGGCTCGCTGACTCCGGGGCTCTTTGGCCGCACCCCTGAGTGCCTCAGCCTCAAAGCCCGCAGGAACCCCGCACGGCCGCAGGAGCAGGGCTGCTGGCCAGGTGTGCAAGCAGCTGGGCTGGAGGGGGTGTCCCTCAGCCCCGTCAGCCCCCTCTCACATCCAGTGCAGGTCCCACCTTTGCCTGCACCTTCCCCAAAGCAGGCGCTGAGTCCCCCAGCCCCCAGCCCAGTTCTCCACACAGACGCCCAGGGACGCAGTACCCGGGGCAGATGCGGTAGCCTGGAGGGTCAGCACCCACAAGGCTGACACCCACAAGGGCGCCCTTCCCCCGCCTCCCCACAAGAGCACCTGGTGGGGACAGCACCCTGGGGCCCATAGAGCAGCATCCTCTGGCAGAAGCCTAGTGACAGGAAAAGCCAGAGCCTAAATAGAGTGGAGGCTCAGCAATCGGGCACAACTAAGCCAGGCTGAGCCCCAGCTCCCAGCTGAGAGCCAGGAAAGACACTTGGAACAGGCCAACCCCTCTGGCAGCAGCCACCATCCTTCACCAGCTCTGCGAGCCTGGCATGTGGCTGGCTCCTCAGAACCTGCAGAGCATGAAGGCTGCCCCGAAGTGGCTGCTGAGGGGGCTTCAAGCAGGGGCCAAGAACCTCCCACACCTCCTTCTGTTCTGGGAGACATTGAGGGCAGAGATGTTGTGGAGAGGAGCTTCACGTGTGGAGGGGCACCCGTGCCTCCCATCCGGGCTCAGCCCTGCCCTCCCAGACCCTGAATAAACGAGATGCCTGAACACAGAGACAGCTCTGCGCAGGAGGCAAAGCAGGAGCTCAGCCTGGGGACGGCGACTGGGGGACAGGGCCTGCTCTCCCCTGGGGAGTGTCCAGCAAACCTTCTGTGGGGCCCCATGTTGAACGGGAGCCAATAGGACGGACAGGGCTGCGGACGCGAGGTCGGCACATGCCTAGCTGAAGCTGGGAAGGCCGGAGCTGGCAGGGAGGGAGCGGCAAGACTGTGGAGGGCCTGCTGGAGACTGGATGCACCCATGGCAGGGAGGGCTGTGGAGACTCCGTGGAGGGTGCAGCCCCTAGGCAGGGGTTTCCAGAAGGCCCCGGACCTGCCAGGTCTGCTGGGGGCTTTCTTTCTGCGTGTTGGGGAGGACCTCAAACCACATGGCCCTCACACTAGAGTTGCCCTCCCCTGAGCATCCTGTCCCCTAAGAGCCGTGGAAGCCTCCTGGAATTCCCTGAAGAGGCATCTTTGTTTCCCAGAGGGAAGGCACAGCCCGGCCCATCACCATCCACCTGGGCCATGTCAGGCTGTGAAGAAAACCTGCAGCCGCAGCCCTGGGGGGCATGAAGGCCAGTGGCAGGCACCCATCCAGCCACCTTGTGACGCTCCCTGCACTTCTCAGCAGACCCCAGCAGTCCTTGAGCTCCTCTCCTGAGGGTGAGCTCCACCACCCAAGGCAGCCGTTCTTTTCTCCGTCAACCATGGTTAGAGGCTCCTCCCGAGAGGGAGTCCTGAGACATTTATGGATGTTCAGAACAAGATTTCTTTCTGCCTTATAACATCTACTTCCCATCTATTTTAAAGGAGTCATTTGTTTCCTTCCTCTTCTCTGAGCTAACCCCCCAAATATCCCCAAATGCCCCCCCCCCTTTTTTTGTTTCTCAAGTGACATGGTTCAAGTCCTTCCACTGCCGCCACCACTGTCGGAATACAATCGGCACATGCCGTTTCTATCCTTCCGGGGGTCGGGCTGGAGCGGGACATGCCATTTCTATCCTTCTGGGGGTCGGGCTGGAGCAGGACATACCGTTTCTATCCTTCCGGGGGTCGGGCTGGAGCGGGACATGCCGTTTCTATCCTTCCGGGGGTCGGGCTGGAGCGGGACATGCCATTTCTATCCTTCTGGGGGTCGGGCTGGAGCAGGACATACCGTTTCTATCCTTCCGGGGGTCGGGCTGGAGCGGGACATGCCGTTTCTATCCTTCCGGGGGTCGGGCTGGAGCGGGACATGCCGTTTCTATCCTTCCGGGGGTCGGGCTGGAGCGGGACATGCCATTTCTATCCTTCTGGGGGTCGGGCTGGAGCAGGACATACCGTTTCTATCCTTCCGGGGGTCGGGCTGGAGCGGGACAGTACTCTGCAAGCGTGGCTGTCACGCTGCTGTGGCGTCATGTGAAAGGAAGTCTGTGGGGATGAATGTCGGAATCTCAACACATCTGAGCTCAGTTTTCTCACCCTTGGGTGGATCGCAGTTTTCTTGTTGTTTTGCTCTTGTAAGCACATCTTCATTTTTTTCATCCAGCCTACTTTCCCTAACTTACTCTTGAAACAGATTCCAGATGGGAAAGGGCCTGTGCGTCTCCTGCAGGTGGCCAGTGTGGACTAAGCCTGCCGGCAGCACCTTGGCTTATAGTCCCAAAGGCCACAGGATCCGTGAAAACAGCACACTCCACACTCAGTTCTCCTGAGTTAGGGATCTTTGGTTAAGGCACCCAATAGAAAGTCGAGAGCCTCAAGGAAGCAGGCCCTGTTTTTCTCTCCAAGAGTTCAGAGCAGGGATTGAGCCCCAAAGCTAGCACCATCTCCATGGGGTGCCCAGCATCTCCCATCTGGACACGCTACCATTCCCAGTGTCCATCTGGGCCAGCCCTGTATCCCTGGCCTCCTGGATCATTCCAGCGTTGTGAGCCTCCTGTTGGACACCAGAGTCTCCAGGATCTGTGGTGTATTTGTAATGCACCTGCAGCAGCTCCTCCTCTCCTCTCCTCCTCCTTTCTCCTTCTCCTCCCATCTTCCCCACTCACCTCTCTCCTTCTTGATTTTCCCTCTCCCCTGTCCACTCAGCCAATTCTTGTCTTTCCCTGGGGAACACACGCCACTGATTCCAGAGCCAGAATATGAGACGGCCACATCCCTGCAGCGTTTGCAGCAGGTGCTCCAACCTCTCTCTCTGCCCTCCTTGGCCCTCTTTGTAACCAGAGGGAAGACATGAGAAGCAGAGGACAGTGTAATTTTTAGCAACTGCTATGGATGGCTACTTCCTGACACAGAAGTCTAGATACATTTTATTTTCTTTCCTAGAATCTTCTTCAATCTTCTCAATTTTATATGACCTGGAAAGTACATGTGAACTGATCAATAAAAAGCAAGCACAGAGAGGAACGAATGAGCCCTTGAGCTTTAAAAACAAATGAACTCACCCCATAGATCACATGATAGATTCTAGATTTAGGGGGTGGGCATTATTGATAACAAGGGAACAGGTAAGAAGAGTTTAGTGCAGTCAAAACGCACCAGAAGGTAAGAGATGGTTCCTGTAATCTCAGCTTTGTTGCTCCTTGTTGACCTTAAAGGTACTTAACTCTTTACATCTGTTTCCTTGCCTGCAAAATAAAGATTTTTTGATTTTTTTTTTAAACCTCTTGAAAAATTAAGTCTGTGAAATAATTTGTAAATTTGACAAATGAAACAAGGTTTGAAATCAGGGAAAAGGCAGATTCCGTGGTAGAAAGGAAGAATATGTTCCATTTTTTATAAATAAGAGGCTGAAAGATGAGAAAATAAACCCCAAAAAAGTTTTAAAATCATACTTATAAACAAGAGGATAGGGGCACGAGGCAGAATTTGGGAGGAAGAAAGAGAAAACATCAGGTGACCCCCGAGTGTGAAAAATCTCAGCGAATTCCAGGATTACACAGTCTGCAGGCAGATCTAGAATTACACAGGCTGTAGGAGGATCCAGGATTACACAGGGTGCAGGCAGATCTAGGATTACACAGGCTTCAGGAGGATCCAGGATTGCACAGGCTGCAGGCAGATCCAGG
Organism: Gorilla gorilla gorilla; assembly: GCF_029281585.2. Taxonomy (NCBI): domain Eukaryota; kingdom Metazoa; phylum Chordata; class Mammalia; order Primates; family Hominidae; genus Gorilla; species Gorilla gorilla. The sequence continues at coordinate 138,105,721 of NC_073236.2, forward strand.
ATTGCACAGGCTGCAGGCAGATCTAGGATTACACAGGCTGCAGGCGGATGCAGGATTACACAGGCTGCAGGAGGATCTAGGATTACACAGGCTGCAGGCAGATCTAGGATTACACAGGCTGCAGGCAGATCTAGGATTACACAGGCTGCAGGCAGATCCAGGATTACACAGGCTGTAGGAGGATCCAGGATTACACAGGCTGCAGGCAGATCTAGGATTACACAGGCTGCAGGCAGATCTAGGATTACACAGGCTGCAGGAGGATCTAGGATTACACAGGCTGCAGGCAGATCTAGGATTACACAGGCTGCAGGAGGATCCAGGATTACAGAGGCTGCAGGCGGATCCAGGATTACACAGGCTGCAGGCAGATCTAGGATTACACAGGCTGCAGGAGGATCCAGGATTACAGAGGCTGCAGGCGGATCTAGGATTACACAGGCTGCAGGCAGATCTAGGATTACACAGGCTGCAGGTGGATCCAGGGTTACACAGGCTGCAGGCAGATCTAGGATTACACAGGCTGCAGGCAGATCTAGGATTACACAGGCTGCAGGAGGATCTAGGATTACACAGGCTGCAGGCAGATCTAGGATTACACAGGCTGCAGGCAGATCTAGGATTACACAGGCTGCAGGAGGATCTAGGATTACACAGGCTGCAGGCAGATCTAGGATTACACAGGCTGCAGGCAGATCCAGGATTACACAGGCTGCAGGCGGATCCAGGATTACACAGGCTGCAGGCGGATCCAGGATTACACAGGCTGCAGGCAGATCTAGGATTACACAGGCTGCAGGAGGATCCAGGATTACAGAGGCTGCAGGCGGATCTAGGATTACACAGGCTGCAGGCAGATCTAGGATTACACAGGCTGCAGGAGGATCCAGGATTACAGAGGCTGCAGGCGGATCTAGGATTACACAGGCTGCAGGCAGATCTAGGATTACACAGGCTGCAGGTGGATCCAGGGTTACACAGGCTGCAGGCAGATCTAGGATTACACAGGCTGCAGGAGGGCAGGAGGATCCAGGATTACAGAGGCTGTAGGTGGATCTAGGATTACAGAGGCTGCAGATGGATCCAGGATTACAGAGGCTGTAGGTGGATCTAGGATTACACAGGCTGCAGATGGATCCAGGATTACACAGGCTGCAGGCCGATCTAGGATTACACAGGCTGCAGGAGGATCTAGGATTACACAGGCTGCAGGAGGATCCAGGATTACATAGGCTGCAGGCAGATCTAGAATTACACAGGCTGCAGGAGGATCCAGGATTACACAGGCTGCAGGCAGATCTAGGATTACACAGGCTGCAGGCGGATCCAGGATTACACAGGCTGCAGGCAGATCTAGGATTACACAGGCTGCAGGCGGAGCACAGCGTCTTTAACACCCCCTCAAACCCCGATTAGAATACAAATCTTTTCCCTATGAGAGAAGTTAAGGGCTACAAAAAAAAAAAAAAAGATTCACAAACCAGGCAAACAAGAAAAAATAGCACAAAAATAACACGAATGTAAAAGATGAGGATCAACATTTCTGCTAAAGAGGAAAAACATGTACATCCCCTCCTGTCTAGGTGGCTCTAGAAATCCTTCCTTTCTCCTGTCCTGGAAGACCTGCCTTTCCTAAGGCAAGCTGAAGTCTACCAGCTTTTGGAAACTGATCTGCTTTTGAATTCTCTGAACCTCCCTTATGTAACTGAAAAGGAGTCTAAACCCTCCCGGAGGGAGATAGGAAGTGGCCGTCCCCATGCCCGGGTTCAGCAGTGGAAGAAGGCGCTTCCCTCAGGACCCCTCCAGGCACACACAGGAGTCTGTGTCGGACCCCACAGAATGGCTCTTTCAGTTCCTCAGGGCCTCGGGGTCCTCAGATTTAAAAAACAATATCTGAGCTGTGTTGAGTTTTTGGCCATTGTTGCCACTTCCCTCTGTGCCCTCTGGGGCTAGGAGTGAGTGTGTGTTCACAAGTGTGTGTGTGTGAGGTGAGCAGTGGTGGTGCTGGCCGTGAGCGTGGTCGCCGTGGTGGTGCTGGATCCTCCGTCTTAGTCTCACAGGCAATCCAGTGGGTTCTTGGTGTTGGAAAATTGGTGCTGTCAAGGCAGTAGCCCTTGCAAAGAACCGCTCCCAGCCCCCACCATTAACCCTCCAGGATGAATGATTCCTCATCCCACAGCGGGTTCCTTACCCTAAGGGACAAACAGCCCTTGCCTCTGAGAGTGATAAGGACAAAGGACTGTTTGTGAAAGCATCTCCAGACCATCTAATAATGGCTGTGTTGAGAGTAAGGTAGAGATGCTCAGTCTTACACATCTCATCCCGGATCCCACCGCCCGAAAGGAATTCCCTGCAACAACCTGCATAAAATGTATTTTAAAACATGTTTTTACTACATGTAAATGGTATTAGCTGCCTTAGGGCTCAGTGTAATCAACTCAAGGTGAGTACCTCTCTTGCGACCCCAGGCCCCAGCATCCCAGCCCTGAGTGAGGTCCCTTTGCATGTGGAATTGGGGGCCCCACCTGCATCCTGAGCGTGTGGTTGAATGCATCAGGCCCTGGATGAAACTCACTCTTCCACGCGAGGGCGAGAGGCTGGGGTGGTGTTTCTGTTGCCTTGCGTCAGCTGCACCAGTCACCTTTTGTATTTTTTTTTTGCATGGGTCCTCCGAGTCCAACCCCAATACTGGCTCCGGCGGCCCCAGCCTCTTGCTTAGCCGCTCCACTGCTGCTGGACGTGCATGTGCTCTGGCAGCAGTTCCCATGGACACATCCCGTTAAGTGAATGGGACGTCAGGATGTGCTAGGTACGTTCTGCCGCACTGGACAGGAGCCTATTGCTGGATGTACTTGGGGCGCCTTTCGGCCCTGCAGCGGTTCGCAGTGTTGGCAACAAGGGCAGCATGATCAACACAGAGGGATAAGTGAAGATTCCTAGGCTGCATGGTCGGGAAACAGACAAGCTGCATGCAGCATGGACAGTGACGCTGCCGTGGCAGCCCGTGGGTGCTCCCCAAACAGCGAAACCGCAGCGAGAGAGTCCCCAGAAAACAAGCCCAGGAGTGGAGCCATACCTGTCACCAGTGCGGCCCGGGTCCCCTTTCCCAGAGCCCCTCTCATCCGGCGCGCTGTCCCCAAAGCTGGGGCAGCATGCGTGCGTCCTCCAGGGCGTCGGGGCACCAGGGCCAGGGGGCAGGGCGGCTGGATGGGACGTGGTGCAGGTGAGAGGCTGACCCAGTGCTAATATAGGCACTGGAGCCGCAAGCCACAGTGTAAATCCCCTGGCCAATATTCCTGCTGATCAGCGGGTGATACCATCTGCATGTCATCCAGATAAACTTAGGTGTGTTCTGGTTACTACAGTTATTGGGCATGATAGAACTAATAATGCTTCTTCACCCGCCCAGTTGCTATTTTGCCTGCCATAACTTCACAGTTCTTGCACGCTCTCAGCCACAAGGCCCTACAACCAGAACTTTGGTGTTTCATTTGCATGATGACCCTTGCACGTTCTGAGCAACCTGGGGCCTAGCCCATTCCAAAATCTCATCTGCATCATAAAAAAGAAATTTTTAAAAAATTATGATAAGGGTACTTTTAAAATTATTTCCCATGTATTTTTTGTTATTTTCTAGTGTAATTTAAAAAGAAAAGTGCTGGGAACCAAAAGAAAGAAAGGTGTTTTTTGTTTACAGGTTACATATATCAGAAAGCAAGCATTCCACCTAAATGCCACTAATATAGACAAGTCTACTTCACACTTTGACATGTGTAGGTTTTCCTAATACTGGAATATCCTAGACATCATTTTGTAAAAAACCCTCACCTGACTTTCAGGAAACCAAGTGGAATGGGAGACCCTCTAAGAATCTCAGGGACAAAGGCTCCCAGGAGACCCAGAGTGGCTGAAGCTTAGTGAGAAGAGCACCCTCCCCCAGGCTGTCAGGGTGTGTGTGCAGCACTCTTGGAGTATCTGGTACTCCTAAGTAGCAGGCATGCCACCGCACCCTTTCCTAATGAGAGGCTTTGGGAAGGGGAATACGGAGAGGGCACCAGGCAGGGAGGCTGAGGCGCCTGTGGGGGAGGCAGCAGAGACTCCACCCGGGAGAAGGTAGCAAAAGGTGGCTTGGAAAATATCAACGCCCCATGCGGGATCCTGCACTGCTGTATTAGCGTGGGAGAAAGTGCAAAATACGCATACTTCACATGGAATTCCAAAAGAAGACAAAATCACTGAATGTCTTACAAACTGCAGAGTGATTTACAAGAATTGCCTTTCCTTGAATTTTAGGAAATCTCTTTAAGAAATTGGCCAGAAGTGATACAGGATAGTTGTTTCCCAGCATCCCCGGGGGGTTGGTTCCAGGACCCCTGAGGATACCAAATCCAAGGGGGCTCCTGTCCCTGCTACCAGCTGCACACATCCTATCATGCATTTTAACTTTCTCTGGATTACATACAATTCTTAATACAAAGTAAAGGCTATTGATGGAGTTGTTATAGTGTATTTTTAAAATTTGTATTATTTTTATTGTTTTTTATCATTTTTCTCTGAATATTTTTGATCTTTCATTGGTTGAATCCGAGGATGTGGAGCAGTCGGATGCAGAGGATCAGCTCTGAACTGCTTACTCCTAAGTAGCCTGGTCTCTTTCTGTTTGGAAAGAAAGTTGCAGCAGTGCAGACTAAAAATGAGTATCGAGCCTTTTTCTCCCATTTGAAATGTCTTTATTTTGCCTTTCTCTACATTTCTTTATTGTTTCCCATTTATATGACAGTAAGAATCAAAATTAAAATATATATTTAGGCTGTGTGTGGTGGCTTACGCCCATAATCCCAGCACTTTGGGAGGCCAAGGCGGGCAGATTACTTGAGGTCAGGAGTTTGAGACCAGCCTGGCCCACATGGCGAAACCCCTGTCTCTACAAAAATACAAAAGATTAGCTGGGTATGGTGGTGCATGCTCGTAATCCCAGCTGCTGGGAAGGCTGAGACAGGAGAATCACTTGAACCTGGGAGGAGGAGGTTGCAGTGAGCCGAGATTGCACCACTGTACTCCAGCCTGGGCAACAGAGTGAGACTCTGTCTCAAATTTAAAAAAAAATAGTAATATGTATTTTAAAAAATTTTTTTTACCATGTCTCTGGTGCTTCAGAGCAATACATATTTTTAGAACCAGATCTGTTTAGGCGAAAAACAAGTTTTAAAATTGGAATTTCCATGTAAGTGGGCAAAGGCTTATTCACGTGGCCAGAATCATTCTGATTTACAAACATGTTTTTCTCCTATAGGTAAGGCCTGATTATACATTTTTGTTATTTTGTTTTAATTCGGGGGATAAAGAAAAAAATCTATTTTTTCATATTTTGTGTTTTACTACTTAAGTCTCCATGATAGAGCTACCATGAAACAAAGGAATGAAAAAAGACACATGAAAGGGGCTCTCTGAGAAATTCTTAGAAGAACTCAAAGTCTCTCCATCTGACATTTGCATTATTACTCCAAATATTCAATGTTGTTCTGTACATTTTAGCTGCTGAGCTCAAAATCAGGGGAGCCTTTGAGGAATGACTCAATTAGATGAGGGCAGCCTCAGAGATCATTAATCCAGACAGAGCTGAAACATTCTGGGAGTCCTTTTAGCCTTCATTTAGAAGACTTTTAAAAAAAATAAATAAGTAGTTAACTCAATCAAGATGAGAGATTGTGCGTCTCTTCCAGGTACTTCTCCCTTTAGACTGATTTGGAGATAGATGGTGGTGGACCAGCTGGGTCTTGGCCCGCAGTCATGCTCCTGTAAGATGCTGAGTCACGCTGGGAGGACTCCCAGGCCCTGATGACTGGCTGGGTCTCCCCTCGTGTTCATGCTCCTGTGAAACGCTGAGTCAGGCTGGGAGGACTCCCAGGCCCTGCCTCCCAGGCCTGTGGCCTCTGAGCCTCCGCGTGCACTTGCTCTACAGGTGATGGTGGGAGGTTGTCCTCACTGACTCTGGGTGTTCAACACATGTGTCTAACAAAAGCACGTGGCAGCTTGTCCCGACCCCTGAACAATGAATGTCTGTGCTGTGGGCTCTGTCCTGGCCTCTGTCTCCAGGAGTCTCTGCCTTGTTTTCTAACAGCATTGATGTAAAGTGGGTTTAGGCAGTAAAATGTGCTGTACTGTGAGCATTCATTTAACTAGAGGCAGCCCTATCCTGAAGAGCATGTCGTGCTTTCAATGCCTTGCTTAGTAGAACTGCAAGCATTTATTTAATTTCCATACTATTTCCTTTTGAAAGAGAGAGGATGGGATGATAGACCCTAGAGGGAGCACTTTCAAGACATTCATATGAATAACTGGCTACAATACAGCCTCAGTCGGTAGACACAGCTGTTTCATGTACACCACCCTGCTTCAGGTTATGGTTTTGTAAATGGGAGGGAATCAGCACAGCAATGGGTTTGTGTCCTGGGAAGGACATATCAGAGGGCATCTGAAAAGCCAGTTGGTGAGCGTCCCAGCTGCGTGATGTGCACCAATGGAAAACAATATGATTTTTTTATGATGATGTATTTTAATGCCTAGATTTCGAGCTCTTCTTTTATGTTAGCAGACACATCTTATGACCTCCATGGACGTGTGGTCAATGCCGCTTCTTACACAGGCTCACAGAGATTGTTTCTTTGGTGGTGAATAGTAAAGACAAGGCCAGGAGCACAAAGGGGACAAGCGGTCAAGTCCAAGGGTTCCTCAGATGCCTCAGATCTGCAAAAGCAACAGGAACAGCTGTTTCTACCTGAGAAGGGCTCTTGCCTTAAAGTCAGAGTTCCAAATGCTTCTGAGTGTCCCTGTCTTTTACTTTTTGTTTTCTTGTTGTTGCTTGGGTGTTTTTGTTTTGTTTTGTTTTGTTTTTTTTTTAGAATTTGCCTGAATTCTGCACGTTGGCTGTAATGTAAATACTGCTTAAAATATTTTATTATGATTTTTCCATCACCATTCGTAAATGTCTATACAAGACAAATTTTTTCAACCAGATAGTAATATGTACAACCAAAAGTTATTTTCTCTTAATATGTACAACCAAAAGTTATTTTCTCTCCAATTCTTCTTCCTTTTTTTTTATTTTTTTTCTCTTAAATTCTTAATCTCAGGCAAACCCATGACCAGAGATGATGCAAGATCAGGACTATTTTTGTCTTGAAAATATCCGTGGGGCAGCTCGTGTGGGTTTCAAGATTATTTGTTCATCATCTTCTTTCTCCAGTTGTTTTTACCAATAGTATCTTTGGAATAGAAAAGAAAATATATACATATGTATATATAACCAAGCGTTTTATTTAATGCTTAACCATCTACAGGAACTTAAAATAGCCTTGCTGTTATTGTTCGTGGTAACTGTCAGGAAAGCAGGCGGGGCGCTAGGTGAGTGGTGCTCTTTCCAACCCCACTCTGCTCCCCAGCAGCCTGAGTGCTGAAGCGCTGAGAGCCGGAGCCTCCCTGAAAGGGAGCTGAGAGGCCGTTTCCATGGAAACCCAGTCAATCTCTTCTGCCATTTCCAAACCCAAGCTGTGCAGCACAGGCTGCCATCTGATTCTATCCACGGGGGATGCTGATTGTCCCACCTGGGCTTCCTTCGTGGAAAAGGCATGCTCCTAGATGGGCAGATACAAATCGCATGTTTGTAAATCGATTTCACGCCACGCCCATTGTCGAGGATCCTGGAGCTGACTCCGTTTGAGAGGCAAAGATCCCTTTTGTTAGATGAACAGTCACTTCCCCATCCATCGACTTCAGAACATTGTATTTTTTTAATGTTGAAATTTCTTAAAGCTAGGAAATTTGTATGTAAATCTATGAGTTTTTAAAGAGCCTTAAATTCTTGAACAGTAACATAAAAATGGATACCAAGAGCGGTTGGAAGGAGGAACCCTTGAAAAGCCATTCTGGGCTGCCTTATGTGGTCTAGAAGCGCCACCTAAAGACGGAAAAGCTGAATTACCACCCCCGAAAACCGGGGGCTGGTTATCTCAGGGAGACACAGCCAGTATTTCCAGCATGTCTCTGCTCTGGGCGCTAGCGAGGACGTTGAGGGCAGCCTGAACTGTGGCGTTCACAGGAACCTGTGCAGGGGGGTGGAGAGGCGTCTCAAGAGAAGGAGACGACGTCAGGCCCAGGAGGACTGTGAGCCTTCTCAGGCCAAACAGCTTCCCCACATTCATTCACGCGGCTAGCAAGTGGCACGCCTGGGATGCACGCCCCACCCGCCCAACTCGAAATCCTGGAAATGAGAACAATCCTTTTAAGAGAGAAAAGCCTCTTTCCAATGATTTTTTTCTTCCTCAGTACAGTGAAAGCTCTAAAAATGAGCTAAATCAATATAGTTTTGTTTGTTTTCATGATGAAAAAGGACATTTTAAAAACTTTTTTTACTGAAACCTAATTTGATTTTAAAATTAAGGGCATAGCACTCATCTAACCCCATTGGTGTAGACTTCAGCAGCACACTTGCTATTTTCCATTAATCTCATAACACAGATACATTTGAGCTTGCAGTCTGCACTTGAGTAGTGCTTATTTAGCGGACTTGGGTAAAGCCCTCCATATGTATCATTAATCTCTTTACATAATCACATTTAATGATGGCCCAGTAATCTCAAAAAAAGCCCTACTTTAAAGAGTAATCAACAAACAAAACAAAACCCACAGTGTCCCCCCGCCACCCTCAAAGTTAGCAGTTGTGAGTTGTATTTATACTGAGACCTAATGTTTTCAAAGTAGTTCAGGTTCTCCAACAGCCCCATCCCACCCGAGAAATGCAGCAAGAGTCATCAATTATTTTATTCTACCCTCCCAAATTTTATTAATCCAGTGTTCTTTGGATTTTTAAGATATAAATTGGGAAAGTGCTATTAATAAGCTTTTTAAAAAGGCATATTCTCCTATAACAAGAAGGACATATAAACCAAGCAATAAAAGTATTTGACAGGACATTAAGTTGCCACAGGCGCTGGTTAAAACACCTATTTTCTTATCAAACAATGGATTATACTTTCATAAATGACATTTAAACACATAAAAAGTACCACAAAAACTTTTATAGGTAGTAAAAATATGATTTTCACTGAATTATTTGGCTATAATATCTCACTTTAAATTTGAGCGGAAGAGTCAACTTCCTTCTGCCCCAACAAACAAGAACATCTCAAAAACGTTTAGCCATATTAAAATGAATAAATTTTAAATAAACATGCACTATGTACTTGAATTAGAAAGTTTAAGAATCTTTTTCTTTTCTTAAGCAAAAAGTAATACCAAGTATGTATTGGTGGCTGGTAGGAAAAATTTGTTTCTTGATACATTTTTAATACAGATACATGCACCACGATTAGCTTCTCTTGGATAGAATGATTTTTGTTGCTTTCAAATGTCTTCCTATGTGTAAGCATATGGGTTTGGAGTTTACCCACATAAGGTGTCATTTGAAAAACCAGCTAGTTAAGTTCAGTCATTTAATTTATTTTTTAGACAATAATTACTTAGCAACTGACTGAATAGTCTTACGATCAAACTTTAAGTATATGTGAACAGCTGTTACTTGAACAAAAATCAGGTCTAACAATTGGATTTGGAGTTGTTGCTCATGATATGCAGACACTGTTTGAAATACCTCATCACTGTTCTGCTCCAAACTCCTCTTTTAAAATCCCCAATTCCCCTTAGGCTGAAGAGCAGTGATGGGAGCACACAGAAGAACCCTTTACTGCTTCTTCACTCAGTGACCCTCTCATTCTCCCCGGGAGCAGGTCATAAATTAGACTTTTCCTCTAATATGATATGGAAAACATCCATTTCTATACCCTGAGATCTAGAGTTCTGTTCCCTTTCTTAGGACTAAAGGAGAGTACTGAAAACCATTTACACATCCAAGTATCAAAATGTGACATCAATACACTTAAAATTCGGCCAATTTCATGTGTTTCAACTCTAATCCCTGCCATTCTCCTCTGATCTTGAGAAAGCCCACCTGTAAGCAAGCACTTTGCCGTCCTGGTCTCAGCCCCCAGTACCCTATCCACAGTGACTTTCTGAGTGGAAAGCAAATTGAAATCTCTAGGAGCAGTAGACATGTATTAAAATATTTTTAAATTGTGATTCTTGATCTCGACAAGAATTCGGGTACTCACTGAGGTGGGAAGGGGCATGGAGTATGCTTTGATGCTTCCTACTAGGTGTAATATTGCTCACTAAGTTGCTTTCTCCTTGTCATTTTTGGAGAATTACAAATGTAATGGAAATAAAGGGAATTTTTTCTTAATTTTTACATTCATGGTGGGTGCAAATGCAACTGAAATAGCTCAAAGTGAAAATGTGTTTGCGGTGTGATCTCATTATTCTTGAGACAGCATAGTTAAGAAGTTATATGGAGGGCAATATAATTATAAAGCTCTTTTTCTTAAAAAAAGTCTCTGATTAGAGAAATGGCAAGACCTTAATTAAGAAACAGGATGGGTTGCCTCGGTAGGCTTCAGCAGATGAGTGTATGTCCCCATGAACTGTTCAGAGCCTCTCCACTGACTGACCTGGTGGATCTGAACTGATTTATGTTCTTCATGTCGCTCAAGAGTAACAACTATTTTAAGGTCTATCAAACCTGCCTGAGTGCACAGTGGTCATCGGAAAGACAGTCGGCCTGCATTCCCATGGTCCAGATGCAGGTCGATACCCTCACTGCTCCCTGGGACCACCCAGGCTGGCTGCAGCCCTGGCCAGTCTGTGGAAGGGGTGCCTTTGCAGTGCTGGGGTCTGAGTTCAGACTAAGACCATTCTCTCAGACCCCGGGGCATGTCTGTTCATGTGTGAGCCTTGCTTCCCATGTGGGCTGGTGCAGTAACAAGCCCTGTGGTTGCTGGCTCTGCTGAGCTTTAAGAATGAGGGGAGAAAAGGTGGGCTGTTAGGAGGGAATACAGGTTCTAGAATGAGCAGCCTAGGGACCAAAAGCGCGGCATCTGTTCCAGAGACTGTGGGGAGCTGAGCAGCCACGAAGCTCCCGGTGCTCTGGAAGGTGTGTGTGTGGCCATGGTGACTTCCAGCTCCATGAGGGAGCTTCCGGCTCCACTCAGCCTCTTTCAAGTAGGAAGTGAAGCAATAGAGTTAGTTTGTTTTTTGGATTAAAAAAAAGTTAATTGTTCAGGGAACTTTATTTCTTTCCATTTTAACACAATTTGCATTTTTTATTGTAGGTGCCCCACGCCTGGCTGTGACGGTTCTGGACATATCACCGGCAATTATGCTTCTCATCGGAGGTATGTAGAGATGCTACTCTTCTCTCCAAAATGCTCTTTCTCACTGAAATGGCAGGAATATCACTCACGTCAGGCTCCAAGCCTTGCGAAGTTTGACACCATGGGCAAAATTAAGGATCTAGAGACTCTTAGCGCCATAAAGCAGTGACGTCCTCATTGGAGCTTCTCTTAGAAAGCAAACCTTCCTCTTCCAGGGCCACTGGCTCCTCTCAGGACATCTCACATGCAGTGCAAGTGGCCCCACTGAGAAACATTCCACCTATCCAGCTGCGCTTCTTTCTAAATTGGAAGAGTAAAGGCAAAAGAACAGTATCTACTATAAGATCCCTGAGAAAAGCCATCAAGAGACACATTCTAATGCCACTGAGAGCTGGTCTCTTAAACATTAAGATTGGACCACAAAGCTGTACGGTTATTCTAAGCAGAATGTAACATTAAGAAGCACTTAATGTTACAAAGTCTAGGCACTGTCTCTCCCAAAAAGAAGGTACTGTCTAAAATATAGAGATTTCGTCATGTGAGATAACAAAAATTCTATACCACTTGACATTCAGTAACTACTGGATTAACATGGAATTTAGGACAGGCACTATTTAGCCGAGAATGGAAAGAAATTGTGGTACTATTCGAGAAAAAATTTACCACTTGTTAAAGATGGTACATCAGACTATTCAAGTGGGGTGGGCAGAGCAAGAGGTCCAGGGGCCATGCCATGAGCTGCTGTGGTCGGGGAGACTGGACTCAACTCAAACCCTAGTGAGGACAAGTGGGGATTTACAACCAAGGAGCAGGTTGGGGTCAGTGGATGGAAAATTCCCCACGGGAAGCACCAAGGAGAAGGGATTTCTGGCCAGATGGACTTGATGGGATCATTGCTGTCATTGCTGATGGCCGGCCAGGGTGGTAGGATATCCGAATGCTCCGACACTGATGGTGGGGAATTGTTCTTAAACTGAGTTAGCAGGATTCTTGCTCAAACTGGATCCTACAAGCACAGAGAGGGAAGCCAAGGTCGGGTGCATCCTAGTAAAGGACCCAGAGGAGCTCAACTAAAGTTTTGGTCAAGAAGAAAACCTTTGTGAACATATCGTCCACACAAAGGCGAATCCACTACATGCTGTGAATGTTGAAGTCATGTTTAGATGTACCAACAGCCAATGCTGAGGTAAAGACAAGAATGTTTCTGAAATAAGACCGATTTAAAGTGAAGTCTCCCTGTATGGGAAACAGTGCTGCATCTATCAAATAACTAAACGAAGTTGTAAGGTATCTGCTCCCTTTAAGCTCTCTAAATTTTAGCTTATAAAGTACACAGTCCAGATGCAGATGAGGCCTCCTGCTTTTAACATACTGCTTGCAATAAAAAAGAAAGAGAGAAAAGACAGGGAAGGAAGGAAGGAAGGAAGGAAGGAAGGAAAGAAGGAAGGAAGGGGGAGGGGGAGGGGAAGGGAAGGGGAAGGGAAGGGGAAGGAAAGGGAAGGAGGGAGGGGAAGGAGGGAAGGGAAGGAGAGAGGGAGATAAAGGAAGCTAGGAGAGTTAAAGACACTGTCAGCAGTGGATAATGGCCCCCCCTCCCCACCCCGCCCCCTAGAGCACGGTTGTCTGTACAGAGTAGCTGAGTGAAACCTGCTGTCTGTCCCTGAGTGACCAGATCCCAACAGTCGGAGTGGGGGACCCTCACCTGACTGGCTGGCGTTTTGGATTAGAAACAGAACTCACAGGATGACTGTTTTGTCATTAAACTCTCACTGAACGTAACTCGCTCCTGTGCTCACATCCCAGCCATTTGAGAGCTATGTTTAAACAGCACGTGTCTATGAAAAGCGCACATTGTGAATGCCACCAAAGAAAAATGAAGCATGCAACTTGTGGGAGGATTCTCCAGACTCCGTGCCAACGTTGCACGCTCTTCACCCAGATTCCTCAGCCTCTGCAGTGCTGGCAAGTGGGGGCAGATGGCTGTTTGCCATGGGGGCTGTCCTCCGCACCGTGGGACCTGTGCGGCATCCCTGGGCCTCACCCACCAGATGCCAGGAGCATCCACCCCTTCGTGACAACCAAAGATGCCTGCAGTCACTGCTGAGTGTCCCCTGGGGGGACCACTGCCACAGACCCGGGGCAGCAGAGGGCTTATGACATTGATGTGGCTTCACCAGGCAGCACAGAAACAGCCACCACATTTGGTAGAACAAGAGTGAGTCGCGCCGTCCAACAAGATTGCCAGAATTAAATCACTGGTTTAGATTAAAAAAAAAATTGTAAAACTCCAATTAAATATACAAAGACAAGAACATTCCATGCTGGTGTTTATTTCATCTTAGAAAAGTGATGTCTTGGTCCTCTCACGTGGCCAGAGCTTCCGGCATGGCGTAATGTCAGCACCCCGTAAGGTGAACACTTCCTGGTCACTTTGTGTCCAAATGTCTGTTTTTCTGATTTTTTTTTTTTTTTTTTTTTGGTGGGAGTTGGCATCATGTAAATTTAGTCCTCATGTGGTTTAAACATTTTATTCATTTTACATATATCTTAGACTGTTAAGTATTAATATAGCACAAACCCATGATTAAAATCTAAGCTCAAATTTAAGCTACCATCTATGCCTGGAGTAAATGATCCCAGGGTTAAGTCAATGGAGTTGGAAAGTAAGTGTGATTTGTGTTTGACAAATCTGAGACCTAGACAGAGCCCTCTCGGGGTTTTAGCATACTGAAGGTGGAGCAGCTTGTGACATTACTTGTTCTAGTAACAGCTTCCCTAGTATAGACATCTAAGCGGGGCTGGGCACGTTGCTCAGCAGAAGTGTTGCCTCCACGTGACAGTCCTTACATAAAGCCCCCGCTAAAGGAAGATGGAGGCCCCAGCAAAACAAGTGCAGTTCTGTGTAAATTAGCTGCTGCAGACAGACAGAAGCCAACAAGCAAACAAGGAGACTCTTAAAGGTCTGTTGGCTCTTGGTGGCCAGAAATGCAAGTAGGAGGAACTTCTTTTCATGTTAATATTCTATTGTCTATTTCCCAGGAACAGGAAGATAATGTTACCTATAAGCAAACGTCACTTAGACGATGATTCACTGGCCTTCTTTTTCCCTCAATTATGCCACAATTCAAGGTAGTTGTGTGGGTTCAAGGCATCCTCCTCCTGTACTGTGGGCTGTTGTGAGAGGGGAAGTCACCAAACAATGATCCTGAACCTGTTCAGAGCACAGATCCGCCTCGCGCACCTGTGGTGTCTGGAATTCTCCCTCCTGCTCCCGGGACAAACACCTTGCGCACCTGTGGTGTCTGGAATTCTCCCTCCTGCTCCCGGGACAAACGCCTCGCACTTCCGTGGTGTCTGGAATTCTTCCTCCTGCTCCCAGGACAAATGCCTCGCGCTTCCGTGGTGTCTGTAGAATTCTCCCTCCTGCTCCCAGGACAAAGGCACACACTCCGATTCTGTCTGCAGTTGCAGAACATTCCCAGCTCCCATCTGAGAGAAAACTGAGGCCAAGCCCCAGCCTTCTCCTGGGCCCATTCTGGGAAATTAGGTGAGGAGCTGTCCTCCACCATCTCCATGGATGCGCTGAGAATTAGCGATTTCATTAACTTTTGAATTTGAGGAAACTGAGGGGCCAGGAGATTCAGTAGCAGAGCTGCAACTGGAGCCCATGTCGTCTGACTCCGAGTCCCACCTCCTGGCAGCCCCATCGGCCTAGGATGGCCCTGGAGAAAGTATGTGTGCCTAAACCGCCTAGAGAAGGTGGGGTTGTACCTGCCTCTTAGCAGTGGTGTTTTCTGGCCTCCACATAGCATCTGAAACGTCCCTAAGTCCATTTCAACAAATGTTTATTGGCTGTGATGTTCTATCAAACAATCCTCTATCCGCTGCTTTGCCGACTCTCCGTCCTCAGTGAACAGAGGCCCTGTTGACCAAATGCCTACAAAGGCTTCGGTGTCATTCACAGTCATCCATGGGGCTCCTCTTTATACTCTTGTTTTCAAACTAACAGACTGTTTCTTAAGTGTGTCCTCAAAATCCTGTTTTCCAGACCCCTTTGCTCTTTTTTCCGACCCCCCAGGCCCACTCCTTCACCTGTAGTCTCCCTTTGCTCTTTTCTCTGACTCCCAGGCCTTCTCCTTCACCTGTAGTCTCCAGGTCCCGCCAGACAGGCCTGCCCAGGGGTGCTCCTCATTCTCTCTGCCCAGCCGTCCCACATGCGTTTTTCATAGGATCAGGCAAGCAGCAAGAGCTCCAAGGGCTCTGGAGTTGTTCCAATGCAGAAGTCAAGTCCACATTTTCCACAAATGATGATGCTCCAGGAATCCGACTCCCACTAGAACACCCTGTGGCCTCTACGGTTCCCGAATGGCCTCTAATCACAAAAGAACATTCACCGGGCACCTGCTATGTACCAGAAATTACAGTGAGTATTTTACATCTATAATCTCACCATCCTATGAGATTGTTGGTATCCTGACTGCAAATGAAGATGTGCGGGCACAGAGATGCTCAGCTGCCCGTCTTGTCAGTGCCTGTGCTCACCTGGAGCACTTTCACTCTGCTCTTTTACAATAAGCGCAAAATCGAAGCCTCCAGCATGGCAGTCAAACGGCCGGACAGTGTCTACCTATGCCACTCCAGTGTGCTGTGGGGACTTTCAACAGGGATCCCAAAGGCCTCACCTGCTGTGAAATGGAGGCATCACCAGGTCCTGAAGAAGACAGTGAAGAAACAGGCTTGATGTCATGCAGAAAAGCCAGGAGCAAGTCTGCCTTGGAGAGTCTCAGGTCCTGCTGCCAAAATCCGGAGAGGCGGCTCCTCACCAGGGGGCCTTGGGAACCTTGTAAGGTGGTGCTTGTCCAACCCTGTCAGTATCTGCCCTCACACAGGGTGCAAAGCTGTTTAGTCAGAGGGTCCGGAGGGTCACAGGATCCATTCTCATGCGGGGCATAGAGCTGTTTTGCCAGAGGGTCAGTGAGGTCTGTGCTCTGCCCCTGGGCTCCAGGCCAGACACCCACCCTAGCACCACTTTGGCCTGGAGGCCACGAGGTACACTGCCCTTGACCACATGTCTCCCGGGATCCCAAATCCTCCAGTTTCTCATAATCCTGCACTCACCTGTTGTTGGCCCTTTCTCACTGGAGCTGTCTGTATGCTCTGTCCGTGTGCTCACCCCCAGCCTTTCCCTCCCCCAGAGAACACAGGGCTCTCCCTTACAGCATTTCCATCGTTTACAAAGTTCCAGATAAAGATGTGGACATATGACAAGCCCCTGTGAATTGTGGAAAACAGTTTCTGTCTAGGAAATTATTAATCATTTAAACATAATCCCAAATGCCAACGTGGAATTCCAGAAACCTAGTAAATTAGTAAATACCTATTTGAGTACGTAGTCTGTCCCCGAGGCTAAGGAACAGTGATAACTAAGGCGTTCCTAGCCTCGAGGTACAGGTAATTATGAGGAAAGACATAAAAGCTAACCAGCCTGGCGCACTCTCACGCATTCCTGCACATTTAAGGGAAACTGAGATGGGTTCCAGGAGGGCGCACCTCAGGGCAGTGGCCTTGAAGCCTCCAGGTCGGGATGGCACTAGGGTGGGAATCCGAACTGAAAGATACTTTTCAAATATGTATGTACTTATCAAAGCCTAAAGATAATGAGTAAGTCATGTCTGAATTCTGACAAGGCAGGGTGGGTTGGAGCCCAGGAGAGAGGAGGCGACGCTGAGCCACTGCATGAGGGATGGTGAGGGTCTCTAGGAGGTCATGCAGAGAAGGATATTCCAAGCAAAGGACCAGTATTACAGAACGTCTTATAACACCAACATCAATGCACATTTGACAGTGAATAATTCAGTTTGGCAACAGTTTCAGGTCCAAGCCTATGGGAGCAGCTACAAACGGAACTTGCTTTAGGAGTCCCGTTGAATTCAGTATAAGGGGGTAAAATTTTATTTGCTGGAAAATGGGTATTCACCCAAGTGCAGGCTTAGCTTTTAGCCTAGACAGCAGGCTGCTGAGAGACGGCAGGTGTCGAAAGCGCACTTGGATGGTGACAGTGGCAGCCGGGAGAAGAGCTGGTGCAGGTGAGGAGAGCAGCAATGGGGCCGTGACCAGCAGGGCCAGGAGTGGGAGGGGCCCCTGGGGAAGAAGGCAGGCGCTAAAGAGGGAGGGCCTGGGATGCAGCAAGCAGCCAGGGGACATCATCATCCAGTATAAAGAAGCCCACCAGGAGGAGTGGGCCTTAGATTCTGTCTAAACACATTAACTTTGGAATTCTTATGATATATTCAGGTGAGCAAAGGAGGAAGGTGAGAGGAGAAAAACAGCTTCCAGAGTCACCAGATGAGCTGTTCCAACTCATTCACGAAAAGAAAATGACACTTTTAAAAATGGAAGATGGTGGCTGGGTGCGGTGGTAGCTCACGCCTGTAATCCCAGCACTGTGGAAGTCTGAGGCAGGCAGATCGCTTGAGGCCAGGAGTTCGAGATCAGCTAACGTGATGAAACCTCGTCTCTACTAAAAATACAAAAATTATCCAGGTGTAGTAGTGCAAGTCTGTAATCCCAGCTACTCAGGAGGCCGAGGCAGGAGAATCGTTTGAACCTGGGAGGCGGAGGCTTCAGTGAGCCAAGGTCATGCCCCTGCACTCCAGCCTGGGCAGCAGAGCAAGCGACTCTGTCTCAAAAAAAAAAAAAAAAAAAAAGGAAGATGGATCCAAATCCTAAGAAATGAACTGTGGATGTGAGCCCTGAGCAGAGCATGGAGCTGTAGCTCCAATGCCCAGAAAAGGAGGGATTGCTCCCCTCCCTCCAGGGCTCGGGAAGGGCCTGCAAATGAACCCCTATGTTTCTAAAATTTGGAAGGAGACGAAGAGGGGGAGCGACTTTTTGTTAGGTTCAAATCTGGGCCCTAAAGAAGGGATCACAAGTGCAGATAAAGGTGAAAGTCAGGATCTAAAATCACAGAGCTCCTTCTCTGTGCCAAGCATTGTATGTATCATGTTATCACTTCCAGTTTTCACAGCCGATGATGCAGGTATTTCTGCCCCAAAATACAGACAAGGAAGCCGAAGCACAGACACTCGGGCCAGGTCTGCACAGCCCATACATAGCATCGCCTCTTCCTTCTCTCCCTTGGCGCAACGCCTGGAAGTGGCCGCTCAGATCCTTCTCACAAATAGTCATTCTGTAGAGAATCTCCACTCTGGGGTCCATAGCAAGTACTGGCTTTCCATCCTATGTTATAAGCCGAAAAGGGAAGTTTTAAATACTGAACAAGTTCTAATTCCATTGCTCCTAGAGTTCTAGTGCTTAGTTGGTGGGTAGGGAAACGTTCCCTTGTTTTCATCAAGCATGAAAAGTAGCAAGAAGTAAGCAGTATAAAGGTTCCAGCCATGCATTAAGATGCTACAGTGAGAACAGGGTGCTGCGGGGGGCCCTGGACTCCTGGGGGTGTTCAGTGCTGAAGGGGAAGCTAGGTCCTGCTGTGCTAGGGATGAACAGAGGCCCGGGCTACGGCGTGTGGAAGGGAGGACCCCGTGGGGCACAGGTGCCCAGCTGCCCACCAAGTGAGTGGGGGCAGGTAAAGACCACGCCCCTCCAAGCACAGGCTTCTCACAGGTGCCCTCGGCTAGCGCCCCAGAAGAGACCACAGGGCCTCTTCTCACCAACAGACATGGCTTTCAGATGAGAGCTCCTGAGCCCCAGAGCAGGCATTCTAGAAGTCTAGAGCAGCCCTGTGCCAAGGCCAAGGCTTCCTGGAGGCCACCGCATTGTTGGAGCCAAATCTTGTTGCAGATTTGTTCTGTTTGGTTTAGTTTCGCCCCCAGCCCAGGCCTCCATGGTGGCCCAGAGCTGTCCCTGGCTCCCAAGTCCACAGGGAGTGACTCAGGGACAGGGCAGGGGGCAGGGCCTACAGGAGCTCGGCCTCTGTGGTGGAGTCAGGGGCTCGGCTTCCCCCACAGCAATCCTACAACTGGGGAGATGGGATCCTGGGTAGGACTCCGTAATTCCCCCTGGGTAAGACACTTTAATTCTCCCTGGGTAGGATACCGTAATTCTCCCTAGGAAGGACACCATAGTAATTCTCCCTGGGTAGGATACCGCAGTAACTCTCCCTGGGTAGGACTCCGTAATTCTCCCTGGGTAAGACACTTTAATTCTCCCTGGGTAGGATATCGTAATTCTCCCTAGGAAGGACACCATAATTCTCCCTGGGTAGGACATCATAGTAATTCTCCCTGGGTAGGATACCGTAGTAACTCTCCCTGGGTAGGACTCCATAATTCTTCCTGGGTAGGATACCGTAATTCCCCCCTTGGTTCCTCTTTTCTTCATTCATGCGTTGAATCACCCGCTCTGTGCAAGGCGTCGGGCTAGGAATTGGGGAACCGCAGATGAACACTCGCATGGTTTACACTCCCAGGCATCGCCTCTCAGAGGAGCCTGTAGAGGAGAGAACCGTGTGAGCCTGCAGCGGCCGCACTGTGAGGACAGCCAGGCCCAGGCTTCTTGCAGGATGCAGAGGCCACGCAGCTGGGAACGAGCCACAGACAAGGCAGGGACATCGGCCAGCCCGAAGGATGGCGGCAAGGGTTGCAGGGAGAGCCCAGCGAGGATGGCGGGGCCTACGAGTCGCGTGGAAGAACTCGGGTCCCCCTGAGGAAGTGAAGAGCCTCGGATGATGCTAAAGCGCTGGCCTGGAGGTGTTCCCAGCCCGGGGGCCGGTACTAGCACCACGCGCCTGGAAGCGGAAGCGCGCGGAAGCGCCTGGAAGCGGAAGCGCCTGGAAGCGGAAGCTGGACAGACGAGGAGAGGCCTTAGGTGTGACATCACCGGAACCTGAGGGAAGCAAAACTCAGCAAGGACGCACCCGGTCTGCTGGCCTGGGGCTTTGGGTTGGTGACGTGGACGATGAGTCTGATTTTGGGGCATCCGAGCAGTTGTGCAGCGGTCAGTGGGGTGCAGGGGTGGACGTGAAGTCAACCCACGCTGGCCTCAGAGCCCCAGCGACCTGCAGGCAGGTCAGGAGCGAGAGGCTGGGGCGGGGGTGGAGGAGGCCAAGGGAGGAAGGAAAGGTCGGGGGAAGCACAGGCGGGCCCCTCTTTCCGGATTCCCTCCTTTAAGAGGGCGGGGAGAAGAAAGGCCCCAGCAGGCAGCGAGCTCAGGTGCCCTCGCCTCGCCGCCTCTTTCCTCTTCCTGTGAAGAGCGAGACGGGGGAAGGAGCAGGGGGATTCCCCGCTGGCTCCAGGAGGTGGGGCAGCAGGGGCCTGGGAGTGAAGGCGCTGTGGGGCCCCGACAACTTCCTTTCTGCCCAGACACGAAACCCGAACCTTCCCACACCCGCCTGCGCTGAGGTGCTGCCCCCACCTGAAGAGGGAGGAGGACGGCCAAGGCCTGGGAGGCAGGATGGAGCCTCCCTTTAGGGGAGTGAGCACTTCCTCCTGGGAATCTGCGTGTTTCCAAGAGTCAGAACTGACCAAGAAAACTATCCCCGAGCTCAGGAAAGCCAGGGAGAAGAGTGGCCTCCCACCTGGACCCACCCGTGTGCCAGCGCCGGGCCCGCGATTTCCGCAGGACCCAATGGCATGGCAGGAGATTGCCCAATTTCTGGTTCTTCAATTATTTTCCAAAAATCCCATTTGTTTTATATATTATGTGGTGTGTATGTGTGTGTATGTTTCTGTTCCAGCTGAAAAAATTCCCTTTACAAACATGTCCAAAGCCTCTGTACCCAAGAGGTTGAAAATTAAATAGGCGTGTCCAGCTCCCACTCTTCTGTCTGCAGGCACAACCCGAAGCCTGGAATAAGTCACTAGCCCATCACTGTCTCCCAAGACACGAACCTGAGATGGAAGTGCTTGGGAAGCTGCTGTGAGAGACAGAGTACCGAAGAATGAGGCTGGGAGGCTGCTTTTTTCTGTCATGTTCACCCCCGACATGCACGCGTCCGTGTGCGCTCGTTCGGGCACTCTCTGTCAACAAAACCTCCCCCAGCGTCTTTCCTGGTGACTCCGGACTGCTTCTGCCCCCTCCCGGTGGACCAGTTTCTCTCCCGTTCACAGCATCCTAGCCCACCCCAGTCTCCCAACTTTCTTGAAAGGGGACTGACGGTGCCTAGAGCCTTGGAGAGGACACAGGGAAAGAACTCTCCTCCTGAATTTTGACTTTGTGCCCAGAAGCACAGGTTTTGGAGAGAATCAAGTCACAGCCTCGTCGGTTAAGAAAACTCACTGGGGCGGATCACGAGGTCAGGAGATCAAGACCATCCTGGCTAACAAGATGAAACCCTGTCTCTACTAAAAAATACAAAAAATTAGCCGGGTGTGGTGGCGGGCGCCTGTAGTCCCAGCTACTTGGGAGGCTGAGGCAGGAGAATGGTGTGAACCCAGGAGGCAGAGCTTGCAGTGAGCCAAGATCGCGCCACTGCACTCCAGCCTGGGCGACAGAGCGAGACTCTGTCTCAAAAAAAAAAAAAAAAAAAAAAAGAGGCCGAGGTGGGCAAATCACGAGGTCAGGAGATCGAGACCATCCTGGCTAACATGGTGAAACCCCGTCTCTACTAAAAAATACAAAAAAATTAGCCAGGCGTGGTAGTGGCTGCCTGTAGTCCCAGCTACTCGGGAGGCTGAGGCAGGAGAATGGCGTGAACCCGGAAAGCAGAGCTTGCAGTGAGCCGAGATCGCACCACTGCACTCCAGCCTGGGTGACAGAGTGAGACTCCGTCTCAAAAAAAAAAAAAAAAAAAGAAAGCTCACTGAAATCAACGGTGTGGGGTGCTTTCTGAAATGTGTTTCTTATTTAGCCTTTCAGGTTGCCCGAGAGCAAAGAAAAGTGGTATCAGGATAGCACAGAGCAAAGAAGATAAAGAAGATCAAGAGCCCATCAGGTATGAGCACCAGTGGGGCTGAGAACCATAGCAGGGCTGCCACGTGGGGACGAGGCATTCAAGCAAAGCAAGTGTATGTCAACAAGAAAAAGAGACAGCGGGTCTTAGTGGCCATTCTTTGAGATTTCCACAAATGCAAGGTCAGATAACTTAGACCCAAACCAAAGCACATCTGCTGATTGGCTGAAAAGTTACACGGGCTGTCCAGCAATAAGCTGGTATCCATCAATCTGAGGTTCCATGTAACCCAAATCCCAAAAAAAAGCCTTCCCTCTCCTCTTGGTGGGAAAAGCAGCTGAATTCTTGGGAATGGCAGATTGGTGAATGCTCCTGAAGGTACTAAATACAACACCACAAGCGGATGTTTCACTGGTATTCTGGCTTATAAAAATAGTTTAGTTATACCCTGCCTTGCTCTAAGGCAGGGCTTGGGGCCGCAGTGGACACTGAGCTTGGAGCCTGTGACTACCGCCGGGCTGCCCAAGGGGGTGTTTGTCCCCATCCCACGCCAGCCATGCCTGGGCCCCAAAAACCCACACAGTAAGCCTCATTTCACATCCCCAGAAAAAAGTTTTAATTAAAACAAAATAAAAATGAATTAAAGCATAAATTATCCAAATAAATTAAGATTTGTCAAAATAAATAGGTAATGCAAATTCTGAGGAATGCAAACTTTTCTGTTAATAAAAACAATGCAGGCAAACTCACTGCTCAGGACACATGAAGAGCGCTTAGGCCAGGCCCTGCCTCCTTCAGGCGCCTCTGCTGCCCTGGTGTGTGTCTTGGTCCTGCCATTCACAAGGTCCCAGGAACACACCTGCCCCGTGCCCCTGTGTCAGCCCGATTCCAGGAGACTTCATGAGACGTCTCTGCAGCTTAGGATCTTCTCTAGCTGGAAGGGCATTTTAAGGCCTCCAGAAGACACGGCCAGACAAATAAATGTCTTCTAGCTCTTGAGAAAAGCACGAAACAGCCTCTTTAAAAATAATGCCACGACATCTTATTGACTTTGCATTTTTCCCACCTGAAAAGCCATGGTTCTGTCCCAAAGTGGTGTCTTTTAAACACACGCTTGTGTAGCTGCAAGTGCCTGCGTGGTCTTTTGTGTGCTGAACCCATCAGTCCCACCAGGCACATACACTTTGTTCCAGAAAATCCTTCCATCTGCAATGGGTCAGGCCTTCTGCGCAGGTGAAATAGTTCAGTGTTCCACTAGGTGGTGCTTTTAGTGACTTTTCTTTCTTTCTCTTTTTTCTTTTCCTTTTGCCCAGCCAGGAGGGCACGGTGGTTCTTTTCTTCTTCACGCCGGGTTATTCTGACTTTGTTACAGAAGCCACCAGGTGACAGTGGCCAGACAATAAAGTGTGTCCCCTCTGCCTGCCTCCAGGTGTCCGGTCCCCGGGTGCGACGGCCAGGGCCACATCACTGGGAAGTACGCGTCCCATCGCAGTGCCTCCGGGTGCCCCTTGGCGGCCAAGAGGCAGAAAGACGGGTACCTGAATGGCTCCCAGTTCTCCTGGAAGTCGGTCAAGACGGAAGGCATGTCCTGCCCCACGCCAGGGTGCGACGGCTCAGGCCACGTCAGCGGCAGCTTCCTCACACACCGCAGGTGAGTGGCCGCATCTGCGGGACCCTGGCTGGGATGGTGCCGCCGAGAGCCGACTGGCATGGCTGGTTATGACGGCAGCAGGTGCCAGCTTCTCCCGTCACCTGTGTTTAGAAAGAAAAGACTGAAAACTATCGTACCAACCTAACGAAATTCAAGGTTTGGGGACAGTGTTGAAACATCTTAAACTTACATTAGGGAGCCCAGCCTCCCTCAGCCCCATCTGTAGATGACCACAGCAGTTTTCCGCTTTTGAAACTAGAATCCACAGTAAGATATAGATTTTCATTTAAGACATGCACATGAGGGTCTTTAGATGTAGTTACTTATTTCACCCGAGATTTACAGGCAGGCGTCATTGGGGGAAAGAGGATGGCATTTGGCACGGCGGCTCCTGGTGAACGCCTGCACCAAAGATGCATGAGAAAATTCCCAAAAAACCCCATCAATCTCATTCATTTTTGTTTGCTTCATTTAAAAAGAAATACATGCAGTTAGATTATCTTAGGAGAGGCCCGTTCTGTGCAGTCAGATGGTGCAGTCGGTCCCTCTGCGGGGAGTGAAGACCTGGGATGGGACCCGTCTCCAAGGCTGACGGCACCCATTACACTCAGCGTCCCTCAGCTTCCTTGAGGAGGCGGAGGGGAAGATACACACATCACATGTACGATGTGAAGGCCATACCCTTTGGGGAGATTTACAATGGTTTCCTTTCTGCTGCCCTATATGCCACTTTCTACGAAAATCACACCTGCGCCTCAAATCCATCTCAAACACAGAATGAACAAAGGGGTATGCAGATTATAGGAATAATGGCATGTTCAGTAATAGGTGACTCTGACCCTTAAATGTTAAGGAAGATTTTTTTTAATTATTAAAGAAATTCCTGCTCAGGTAGAAAATTCAAACAATGTAAATGGGTTTAAAGAGAAAAACTGGTCGGGCACAGTGGCTCACACCTGTAATCCCAGCACTTTGAGAGGCCGAGGTGGGCAGATCACCTGAGGTCAGGAGTTTGAGACCAGCCTGGCCAACATGGTGAAACCCCATCTCTACTAAAAATACAAAAATTAGCTGGGTGTGGTGGTGCACACGCCTGTAATCCCAGCTACTCGGGAGGCTGAGGCAGGATAATCACTTGAACCCAGGGGGTGGAGGTTGCAGTGAGCCAAGATTGCACCACTGCACTCCAGCCTGGGTGACAGAGCAACACTCTGTCTCATTAAAAACAAAAAACAAAAAAAGACAAAAAAAAAAAAAAAGAGAGAGAGAGAGAAATTGAATGTCCTTTCCCTGACCTAATCCCTTCTCAAAGGCAGGCAGTTCCCGTCTTCTCTGGAACTGAAAAGCACCCCTATTTATACACATGGATCTCAGTGTCTCCCAGAACCCTGCATGAGGACAGGGGCCTCAGCTGCTCACCAGGATCACCCAGGGCCCAGCAGACAGGGCGTTCCTTGTTAGGTGCACAGAACCCCAGGGTGTCACAGAGCAGCCTCACCCTCCCCATTGAGCCTGTTCCTGCACGTGCCACCTGGTGTCCTGTCCAGGTTTGATAGTTACAAAGAACTCCGCGTGAACGTCCTTGTGCACACAACTCCATGTCCTTGTGCAAGCAGATCTTCAGGATCTATTCCTGGAAACAAGAATGCTAGCTTTAAAATTTTGACAGATCGTGCCAAAATGCCCTCCAAAAAAGTGTCTACTTTCCCAAACCTTTCACCATTAATAAAATGTTTAAAAATTTTATAAAAACCCTGCCCATTTGACCTATGAGTAAGGGTTTGTATGTTTCGCTAACCTGACACAAACGAAAACAATTTCGTCCTCTCACGTGAGCATTTCTGCACTCCAGGGACGGCACTGGTTCAGAGCTGCCTCTGCGGAGCCTGGTGCTTTAGCTTTCCTCCTGCTGAGAGTTTGCCCATTTGATTTAAGCAGCAAATACCAGGTGCCAGATGAATGCTGTTCCCTCCCACTCCCACCAGCCTCTGGTTGCATTGTATGTTAGGGCCAGAGGACAGCCCTCCACCAAGATCTCTGTCCTGCCCCTTTTTCCATGGGGGAGGGCTTAGAGCTTAGGAGCCACTGAGGTGGGAAGCAGGACCCTGCCCCATGACGCCCCTTCCCAAATGCCAGGCACGAATTTCTGCTGCTAGACCCTCACCTACACACCTCTGTCTACTCTCTTGCCAGCCTCACCTCAATTTCCACCCTTCCCTGTTTCTTTTCTCCAAAAGGGAGCCTCTTCCCCAGGGTCCCTGGCACAGAGTGGAGAGCATATTGAAATGCATGCGCTGGCCTTGACAAGCTGATGGAAACTTGGGGGCACAGGCTGATGGAATATTGGGGTGCAGGCTGATGGGATCTTGGGGTACAGGCTGATGGAATTTGGGGATGCAGGCTGATGGAATTTTGGGATGCAGGCTGATGGGATCTTGGGGTGCAGGCTGATGGAATCTTGGGGTACAGGCTGATGAAATATTGGGGACAGGCTGATGGAATTTTGTGATGCAGGCTGATGGGATCTTGGGGGCACAGGCTGATGGAATATTGGGGTGCAGGCTGATGGGATCTTGGGGTACAGGCTGATGGAATTTGGGGATGCAGGCTGATGGAATTTTGGGATGCAGGCTGATGGGATCTTGGGGTGCAGGCTGATGGAATCTTGGGGTACAGGCTGATGAAATATTGGGGACAGGCTGATGGAATTTTGTGATGCAGGCTGATGGACACTTGGGGGCACAGGCTGATGGAATATTGGGGTGCAGGCTGATGGGATCTTGGGGTACAGGCTGATGGGATCTTGGGGTGCAGGCTGATGGAATCTTGGGGTACAGGCTGATGAAATATTGGGGACAGGCTGATGGAATTTTGTGATGCAGGCTGATGGGATCTTGGGGTACAGGCTGATGGAATATTGGGGGCGGGCTGATAGAATTTTGGGGCACAGGCTGATGGAATATTGGAGCGCAGGCTGATGGAATCTTGGGGGCAGGTTGATGGAATCTTGGGGTTCAGGCTGATGGAATCTTGGCAGGTTGATGGAATCCTGGGGTGCACATTGATGGAATCTTGGAGTGCACGTTGATGGAATCTTGGGGTGCAGGCTGATGGAGTATTGGGGGCAGGCTGATGGAATCTTGGGGTACAGGCTGTTGAATATTGGGGCGCAGGAATACTGGGTACAGGCTGTTGGAATCTTGGGCCACAGGCCACGTTAGTGAGTAAAATCACAGCTTACAGGCCCATGTTACTCGGAGAATTTGCAATGCTAGAAGCTCCCTTCTCTGGAAAGCTGTATGCCTCTCACTTCCCTCCCACCTGGTTGCCACCCACCCTTGCCCCAGGGCTCAGCAGCCTCCTCTTTCAGGATCCCAGGTCCCTGGAGGGCCCACAGAAGTCCAGGCATGATGGAAATGACTCCAGCTGCCTGTGCTCCACCTAGCCTGCAGGGCTACAGCTTGATGGGAAAGGCCCCAGGCTCCAGCCCCGGGTATCAGTATTCACGTGTATGCAGAGATGGAAATGTCAGCATGCCAGGGGCGGCTCCTGCTGGAGCCCTGCCATGGGCTGGCTGAGCTGCACGGAAATGTTGATATTCCTCAGTTTTACTAAAAGGCACCATCAGAACTCTCTGAACTGCTGGCTTCGGCGACCTCCAAGGAGGAAAGGGGACCTCCCTGTGTGTCACAGGGCTCTGGGCGTGTTTGCCCAGTGACCAGCAGCCCTGTTTGTGCAGCAAAGGAAAACCCGGAGTAGTGGCATAAGGGGAAAGGGGCAGTCCAGGCCTGAGCACACCGGACCTGGGTTCTGTTCTGTTCTGTTTGTTTTTGTAGTTGTGGTAAAATATTAACATATGGCATGGAATTTACCATCTCACCCATCTTCAGGTGTATGGTTCAGTAGTGTTAGATATACAGATGGTCCTCAACTTACAGTTTTTCAATCTTTCAGTGGTGCAAGAGCAATACACACTTGGTAGAAATGGTGCTTTGAGTATCCATGCAACCATTCTTTTTCATTTTCATAGAGTATTCAATAAATTACATGAGATATTCAACACTTTTGTGTAACTAGGCATTGTGTAAGTTGACTCTGCCCAGCTGTAGGCTGATGTAAGTGTTCTGAGTGCATTGAAGGTGGGCTAGGCTAAGCTACGATGTTGAGTCAGTACAAGTATTAAATGAATTTTTGACTTAAAATATTTTCAAGATACGGTATTTTCAACTTAAGATAGCTTTATGGGGATGCTGACCCCATGGTATGTGGAGGAGTACCTGTATCCATCCCCATGGTATGTGGAGGAGTACCTGTATCCATCCCCGTGGTATATGGAGGAGTACCTGTATCCATCCCCATGGTATGTGGAGGAGTACCTGTATCCATCCCCGTGGTATGTGGAGGAGTACCTGTATCCATTCCCATGGTATGTGGAGGAGTACCCTGTGGTATGTGAAGGAGTACCTGTATCCATCCCTGTGGTATATCGAGGAGTACCTGTATCCATCTCCATGGTATGTGGAGGAGTACCTGCATCCATCCCATGGTATGTGGAGGAGTACCTGTATCCATCCCGTGGTATGTGGAGGAGTACCTGTATCCATCCCCGTGGTATGTGGAGGAGTACCTGTATCCATCCCCGTGGTATGTGGAGGAGTACCTGTATCCATCCCCGTGGTATGTGGAGGAGTACCTGTATCCATCACTGTGGTATGTCGAGGAGTACCTGTATCCATCCCCACGGTATGTGGAGGAGTACCTGTATCCATCCCCGTGGTATGTGGAGGAGTACCTGTATCCATCACTGTGGTATGTCGAGGAGTACCTGTATCCATCTCAGTGGTATGTGGAGGAGTACCTGTATCCATCCCCGTGGTATGTGGAGGAGTAGCTGTATTCACACTGTTGTGGAACTGATCTCTCCAATTCTTCCATCTCCATTGAAACACTGTCTCCATTCAACACTGACTCCCCCTTCCTCAGCTGCCTAGCCCCTGGCACCCACACTGTGCTTTCTGCCTCTGTGAATCTGATGCTTCTAGGGACCTCCTATAAGTAGAATCCCATGGGGTTTGCTTTTTTGTGACCGTCCTATTTCATGGAGCCCCATGTCCTCAAGGTTGTAGCACGTGTCCAAGCTTCCTTCCCTTTTGAGACTGAATAATATTCCATCATGTGTTGACTATGGTTTTTCTCTGTTGAGCAAGCCTTCATCAATTTTAATAGATAGGCAGAATATTATTTTCTGAAAGTGTAATAATATGAATACCCAGCAAGAACACAGCTAAGCGCACAGAAATACACTCATTAGAAAGTCTTAGACATTTCTCTTTCCTTGGAAGCCCTGGCCTTGCCCAGACTGCCAGGACTGCCTGGTGGTTTTCCCAAACCTGGTTAGCAGGAGCCTCCCACAAAGCCCCCGCGGGCACGTCAAGATTGGAGTTTGGAGGGCCCCTGTGCATCCCACCCACTGCGCAAACAAAGCAGCGGTTAGAAGCAGCAGCAAGAACAGATTGAAATAGAAGTTGCCTGTTTTATTTCTCTTTTCCCCCAAACTGTGACAATCTAGCCAGATGATGAAGAACTGCTTTCAAGCAGGTGCCAAAATAGAAACAGTAGAGGAAGCAGGAACCAATGTCCATGGTTTGGGGCCCTGCTCACACACCCAGCCCACTCCCGGCCCCAGGTCTCAGACCTGACAGGAGCCCCTGGCCATCCACCCCATTTGCTGTGAGATCGTTTCCACTTCACTTCATGGGGAGTCCTGGCGCAGCCGCTGCTCTTTCTGCATTGAGGGTTAGGCAGGAGGGCTCCTTTCCCCGATCCTGCTCCCTGAGCTGAGTCGTGTCTGAAAAAAGCAGAACTGATGTAAGAGAAATAGAAAACATTTTATCTTTAGGGTTGGCAAGGTCTTTCTAGAAAAGCAGTGTCTAAGATGAAAAGTCAAGGCCCCATCCCGGCTCCTGGGCACACACATACGTGGTGCCATGACCTTTGGGGCAGATGCCATGTTGTGATTGTAAAAGCAGCTATCATGAGACCCTCAGGTCAGGTGTAAAGGCCAATCCCTCCCAGAAAGGAGGGGGAGAACTGGAGGCACATGGAGAAGCCCAGGACGGAGGAGTCAGGGAGAATTCTACAACGACAGAAGTCAGGTAGAAAATGTTGATTTTATACATGAGGAAGCAGCAGAGCGGACAGCTCAGGACAGGAAGGTGTCCTCAGTCCCAGTGAACACAGACTGAGGACACTACCAGGCCATGACCAGGGACCATGAGGCCCCATACAGACCCCCAGCAAGCGTTCTGGACAGGTGCTAAGGCCAAGCCACACAGCAGACGCAGCAGAGCCTAGGGTGGTGATGGTGAGTAAGACCTAACACTCACTCCCCGAGCCCAGAACCTCACAGTGAGGGAACAGACTCACATAAGAGCCTCGGATGCGGGCACTGGGGCAAGGCCAACCACGGGACAGATGCAATGCCACTGGCACACACTGTGGGGGACACTGGCTTTAGACTCAGAGAAATCTGAGGAGGCTTCCTAGGAACTTGAGACCCTTGGAGTCTGTGCCCGAGGAGAGCTCAACCTGCAGCTCACCCTCCCCTAAGCCGCTGACAGACATGTCATTCATTCATCTCATTCGGCCGACACAGACAGACATGCCTCCACCAGCACCGATGATCTCCGTCCAGGTCTGGTTTACAAAGTTGAGTACCGTGGCCTGCTCTTTAGAGGAGAGAAGAGACCATCTTTTAGAGAATGCTGTGGACTGGGGTGAAGGAGATTACAGATGCTGCAACATAGTGCCACGCCAGCGATCAGCAACACAGAGGAGAAATGTCTAGTCCAGATGGGGTGAACAGGCCAGGGCCCTTCAGGAGCCAAGACAGGAGCTGAATTTTGAAAAAAGGCACAGCTCACCACAGGGAGGAAGGTTACATTGAGGGCTTTAAGTGACTCTTGGAGTCTGGGCTTTGAATGCACCACCTTGGTGGCCGTGGAGGAGAGCTGGAATGGATGGGCAGGCAGACACGTTGAGCCGTTCCTGCAGACCTAAGCGAGGCATGATGAGGGCTGGACCTCCAACATGAAAGGAAGGACAGATTAGAGGACTGTTTAGGAAACAGAATGAGCAGGGCCTTGTGGGTGAATCCTGGCAGGAGAGGTGGCCCCAGCCCCAGCAGCTGCACGGGTGGCAATGCTGGCAGTTGGGAACACAAGGAAAGAATGAAGCCTTGAACGCCATGGTATCTTAGTCTGCTCAGCCGTCACAACAGAATACCCTAGGCCAGGTGGCTTGAGCAACTGACCTCTATCCCCTGTCCCTGAGCTGGAAGTCTGAGATCAGGTTCCAGCTGATCTGGTTTCTGGGGAGGTCTCTATTCCTGGTTGGCAGACAGGGGCCTTTTCACTGTGTCCTCACAAGGCAGGGAGAGAGCAGGCTTGCTGGCATCTCCTCTCATAAGGACTCTGATCCCATCAGATCAGGACCCCACCCTTACAAGCCCATTTACATGAATTATTCCCTTAGAGGCCCTAGCTCCAAACACACCCAGGGGTTAGGGCTTCAACACAGGAACCTCGAGGGACACAAATACTCACACCATAAAAGTGGGGAAAGACGGTGATTTCATTTTAAATACGTGAACTTGAGATTCTGTGGGACTTTGAAGTGGGAATATCCACCAAGCAGCTGGTAACGGGCCTCGGGAAGCGTCTGAGGAGAGCCGCGTAGGAATCGGGAATCAGCAGCACTCAGGTCACACTTGACCCTGCGGGTTCACCCCGGGACTAGGGGTCCAGGGGGAAGAGCATCAGCAAAGACACCCCGGGAGACACACACATTTTGTGACAGGTGGAGGCGGAGAGGCCGTGGTGAAGACAGAGTTGCATGGTGGCATTAGGGGAGCCAGGCGCCATGATGTGCAGAAGCTTCCAGAGAAAAGAACACACACAATACTGGGAAAGTGGCGAGAGGCCGGTGTGGCAGAGAGTTCAAAACGATGCTGGGCTCATTTGGGGCATCGGCCATGGGAATACAACCAAGGCATTTTGTGGAGAGTTTAGGGAAAAGATCAGGCACCAAAACCAGACTGAGATAGGATGAGAGTCAGATGGAAAGTTCAGGGGGTCGTAGAGGACATGACTAATGGTTCTAGAAATGCAGACCAGATGAGAGGGGAGGAATGACATTGGCAGTAGCTGGAAAGGCGCAGGAGTGGGCAGGACCTCACAGGCAGAGAGAAATGTGGGTCTGGCCTTTGTCTGAAGAGGAGAAACCAGGAGGAAGAAATGGTTTAAAGATACAGAAGGCAGCAGGAGTACCAGGTGGAGACAGATCTTGGTGGAGGTCAGGAAGCCACAGACAAGCTGGACAAATGTGGCTGTAACTGCACTGGGGAGGTGGGGGTCCTCAGAGCACAGCTCCATCTGGGGGGAGCCAGGGGTCCTCGGAGCAGAGCTCCATCTGCTCCATCTGGACAAGGACTTCATGGGAGTCATTCACACACGCGTCGGGCACCCGAGTGGGGCTGCAGGGTGTGGTGGTGTCTGGGACACCTTCAGGAGAGGGGATTCCAAGGGAATCACGGCCATGCCAAGGACACACAGGGAATTGGAGACCACGTGTTGGCCACTGGAAGGAAGGGCACACTTTTGTCCCCAACACTCAGCTGTCAGGGTGTGGGGAAGACAGCAGCGTGGGAGCCTTACTCCAGCCCCAATGACATGCGGGTGCATGCGGGAGGTGCAGAGGGAGCAGCTCCAGGCCACCAGTCACCAAGGGGCTGTGGAATTTGGAGGATCCTGTGAGGGAGGCCGCAGCCAGTCGGCAGGGAGGACAGAGCGAGAAGGCACACTCCACAGTTCCCCTAGGCCCAGCGAAGAGGCTCCTAAGGGAAGGACTCCTGCCACGCTCTACAGTTCCCCAGGCCTGGCCCTGCTCCTGTCTCTGGGAGCATCTCCTCCTAGCCATCCCGAGCTGCCTCATCCCCATGGTGTCTCACACCTGTGAGCCCTTCAGGGTGCCGAGAACACCCTTTCCTCCATCTCCCCATCTGCCATGTGATGTCTCCTTATCTTCCAGACAATGTCAGTGGAGGCTGTTCAGGACTTATTATGGGCCAGAGAGAGCTCTAAGCACCTCCGCATACCAACCTTAATCCTCACAGCAGCCTGAAGAAATGGGCTCTGTAATTATCCCTGTTTTAAAGATCAGGACGTTGAGGCAAAGAGAAGAGAACTTCCTGCCTGGGGTCCTGTGAGTGACAGAGCCAGGGCTCAGGTCCAGGCTGCCTGACCCTCTGTGAGTGACTCCTTTGCACGATCTCATCTCTCCCTGACTCTGATCCCTGTGATGATCTTGGTGAAACTGCCCCAGCCTCCTCTCTGCAGACACTGTCCCTTCTCTTTCTGCCTGATACTAAGTAGCTGCAACATCCGTCATGCTCCATTGCAATGTCTGTGCGTGGGGACCTTTGTTCCTTCCTGCACATCTGGGGCACCTCGTTCGGCGCTGCACACACAGCTCCTAAGAAAAGTTTTCCTGCACCATTGACTGAATACATTTTATAAGAGGAGATTTAAGTCTATGTTGAAACAGGAAGCAGCCGTGTGTTTGCTGGGTGCAGATGTGAGGAACCTAGGGCCTGCCAGGGGACAGGTGCAATTCACAGGTGTATGGGAAGGTCAATTCACAGGTATATGGGAAGGTTGGAAGGTGAGAGATTCTAGTCCAGCAAAAGAAGTCAGGAGGTAAAGTTGGGGGAGAAGGAACCAGGGAGTGCTCTGCCCAGTCCTCAGCACCCCCAGAGGTGAGAGGCCCAACACCATCTTCATGGGAGATCCTCACCAAGCGCTGGGCAGCCGGTAGATGCAGGGAGGATGGGGCAGAAGAGGGAGGGAAGTGGAGGGGGGACCTCTGCAGCTGTTGAGACTTCTCTCTCATGTGCAGTGCCCTGAGCATCCTTTTTTGCCACCACTTCAGTTCTCACTCCACTTCAGTGAAATTTAAGAAGAGTCTCCAAACTTAAAGTTCTAGCTCTGAAAAACAAGTATTTTTAGAAGTAACTCATATCTTAAGAGTCTCGTCCACCATACATTTTTTTAAAGTCCTTCCCTAGGCCCTCTTAAAACCTTTTCTGTCTGGAACATGTGAATTGTTCTATTTATTTTTTGGTTCCTCTCTAGTCCATTATAAGTGAGAACATAACCTTTTATAGAATGTTTGTCTTGCTTGAGATATCTCAAGGGAATTGTTGCAAAAATAAGTCACCATATTGAGTACTTACTATGTGAGCTATTTTTTAAATCAGTCATCTCATTTAGTGGAAGATTAGCGAGAATAGGCTGACGGCCATGACAAACACACTTCAAACTATTTGAGCAGAGCTGAGGTCTACACACATCACAGTGCTGGACAGGCAACAGGGAGAAGGGCTCTGGCACCTTCAACACACTTTCATAGGGTTGTTTTTATTCCATAACAGAGAGAGGAAGAGAACGTGGAGGATCCCAAGAGGGAGGTGTTTAGGGTCTGGATCTGGAGGAGCACACCTTACCTCTTTCTCATTCCATCTGTAAAAACCACCCCACAGTGTCACCTAACACTGGGAAGCTGGGAATTCCATAAGTAAATCCTGCTCCAAGATGTCACCTACCATTAGGGAAGCTGGGAATTCCATAAGTAAAACAGGCCCCCCAGTGTCACCTAGTACCAGGAAGCTGGGAATATGGTCTCCCATGATCCCAAACAGGACGCCTTCATGCTCTCTTGCCTCTCTGTGGTACTGAGTAGCCATAGTTTTTACAGAACACAGGTAAACATTCAACCAACGTGCCCTGAGATCTGTGTGGTCCTGTTTTAGAGATGAGGGAACTGACTCGGAGGGCAAGCCACACTCCCGGATGCATTGCCAGTAGGGAGAGATGCTGGGGCTTCTCCAGGGCTGCTGGGCCTCGTTTGTGGACACACCCGTGCGATCCAGGACAAGACTCTCAGGGCGCAGGGCGTCCACAGCGAGCACGCAGCTCATCTACTAGGATTCTGGTTTTGATCTCAGGACAGATCACTAGCTGGTGTCTGGAGGTGTGGGGGAATTACAGTGAGGGGACCCTCCCCAGCTGTCCTCTCTAGGGGGGCGCCCTGCCTCTGGATCCCCAGGAGGGTAGTTGCTCGTCTGCCAATTGTGTGGAGGGGAGGGGTCCTAGCTGTCCCTGTCATGGACAAGGACTGGCCACCCTGTCCAGAGACCAGATATATAGACAGGGCACACTCAAGAGGTTCCAGTTGCTCTGCACTGAAGTCTCTGATGATGATTCCAAATTCCACATCATCAGGGAATAAAGATTTTGTGTGTCAGCAACGCTGATCCCTGCCGTAGACAGAGCCCTGGGGCTGTGTCACCTCAGAATGTTCTTCCAGGACTCTCCTGGCGCTCCCTGGATGCTCCCCTTTTCCCAACCAGAGAGGTCCCCTCAACTCTCTGAGATCCCCTTCTAGGCAGAGGGTGGCGGGAATGAGGACCACATTGCCAGGGGCTCCTCCAGGCCCGGTGGGAGCTTTCTGTTTGACCCAGGCATGTTTCAATGGCATACCTTGTTTTATAACACAGGAAGAAAGTTCTCCTGAGCTCTGGGTCCCTCTGTGATCTGCAGGAGGTGGAAGGGAGGGTGGCCCCAGCCCAGGAGTAAACGCAGCACAAGGGAGGGAGACAGAGAGCATTTCCATCCAGGGCTGAACCCTGCCGTGCCCCAGCTCCTACGAAGCCCCATGCCCCCATTCTGGGCTGGCAGCCCCTCTCTATCAGCCCTTCAGTCATCTGGCCAGGTCACCACCTCAGGGAAAAGAGAGGAAATGTTGCTGCCCTGTGTCCAGGCCGTGATCTCTAGTCCTGGAGGCCAGGCAGGTTGACCCATCCAGAGCCCTGCAGGATGGGGAGGGGCCTGGGGCACCAGCAGGGGTGGGGATTGCTAAAGTGAGATCCTCACCAGGATGCGCCTCCTCCTGCATCTACTCTGGAGAAAGCAGGACTCAGTCAGTGAGCCCCACCCCACCCCACCACCTGCTCTCATGAGGAACCTCACTTCTGAGAATTACATTCCCGACCCCCACCCCATGCTCCCCCTGCCCCCACGCCACTGCTGTGGAAAACTGGCCTTACTGAACCACTTTACAAGGAAGCCTTCAGGGACTTGACTTCTCTGACCTTTGGAGTCAGCTCCCTGCTCTGCCTCAGGCCCAGACACCCTCCAAGGGGAGCCCTCCACTTTCCCCGACGCCGGCCCTGCACTGACCCGGTACCCGGTGCTGCCTCCTAAAAGCACCTCAGACCCTTTGCTTCTTTTCCTTTAATCTCCATCTTTTAGTGTTTGACGGGAAGCAGTTGGGAGGGAAAGAGTCAGATTCAACATCTGTCTTGAACTGTGAATCCCAAAGGGCCCTGTGAATAGCAGCAGTGAGAGGTGACATCTGGTCAACCTCCTCTGCCTGAAACAACCCAGTGTTCTGGCCCAGTGCTGACCAGGGTGGAGCGTGACCCTGCTTTGTTTTTGCAGGAAGATTTCCTCCTGAAGCACTCCCACATTCGCCCACCCCCCAGCCCTCCCCAGGGCCTGGCAAGCATTCAGCAGATGCTGAATGAAAGCACTGAGCTTCAGCAGGGCCCTCTGCACCAGCCCAGGAAGCCGAACTGTGTCCCATGCCCAAGCACCGTGCTGGTCTTCTAATTTGTTCTCCAAAGTGGCACAAACAAAGCAGCTTAAACCCAGGCCCTGTCATTAGCTCAGTTTTCCCATGGTGGAAGCCCAGGCTGGCCTGAGGGGGTC
Organism: Gorilla gorilla gorilla; assembly: GCF_029281585.2. Lineage (NCBI taxonomy): Eukaryota > Metazoa > Chordata > Mammalia > Primates > Hominidae > Gorilla > Gorilla gorilla. The sequence continues at coordinate 138,142,312 of NC_073236.2, forward strand.
CTCTGCAGGTGGCGTCTCCCCTGGAGCTCACAGTCCAACTCACAGCTCATGCGGGTTCCTGGCAGAACTCAGCTCCTGAGCTTGCAGCTGTCAGGCCCGACTGTCCTGCTGGACATTGGGCAGAGTCGTCCTCCGCAGATGAGGTCCCCAGGTCCTGGCCACACAGCCGGTGGCCTCACTGCTTGGCAGCTGGGCTGGGGTCTCATAGGATGTCACCCCATCATGGGGGCAATGACTGTACTGTGTTCACAGGACCACCCACACTCAAGGACAGAGGCCCACGCATGGCAGGTGCACACGGGGAGACTTTGGGGCCACCTTAGGATTCTGCCCACTGGAAGGGGACTATCCAGCCACTGCACTAGGATCTTCAGAGAAATAAAAATTTCAAGACAGTCTCTGTCCCAAGAAACTTAACCTGTTATAATTTTATAGGGAAAACCAATATACAAACAAAAAATTAACAGTACAAACAAATAGGATCATTCTTATATCCAATAAAGAGATGGGGAATCTGATCTTTTAAAAGCGGGTTCCCATATGTGAATTAATCTCAATTAAACAAACAACTGAGGTTCTCATAATTAGTGTGAAGCTAAGACTGTAATTCCAATCTTTTGATTTCTCCAAATAATTTCTAATAAACATAATATTACTTGATTCTTAAGGGAAGAGTAAGTAGGTTTTCAGGAGTATGCCAACTTTTTAATGGAATTATGTTATAACATGTAAATTCTACCAATGTATCTGTTTTCTGTAACTGAACTAATTTCTGTCTCCTCCTCTACTGTATGGTGAGAGCTTGCTCGCCATAACTAGGTCGCTGTGGTGCCTCCCCCCCATCTTCATCCCAGGTGCACCTTTGGGGCAGGTGGCAGCTCCTGGGGGGCCCCTTTCCCTGCCAAAGCACCAGCCTCATGGGCAGCTCCTCCACCTTCCCGGCTCCCAGCCCTGAGGCCTCTCTGTGTCTGTCGCCATCAGGAAGGCAGGGGAGTGGCGTGTCTGAGGTCTCTTTCCCCAGCTCCATGTTGCTCTCAGGGGAGAGGGAGAAAGTCTGGCTCTCAGGCCACTCTCTGAGGACCCACAGGCATCCAAACCCCTTACTCCTCTCCCTCCTGTCCTCTCCCTTCTCCATCTCCTCCCTGGAGATTCCTCCGCCACTACCTGATGGGGATGCATCCTTCCAAATCTATGGCTGCTGCCAGGAGTTCCTCCTATCTCTGGGATGTGGCATCCACAAAGCGAAGCCTTTGAAACGCAAATGCCTTTTTCTCTGATTTTCGCTTCTAACAGCTGTTCCTTGAAGCACCAAATGCTAGCCAAAATGGTGGTAAAATGCATAAGAAGAACAAATTATGCATCGGCCGGGATACTGCGGAGTCCTCCCCCTCTCTCTCCTCTGGATGACTCAATATGCATCAGCCGGGATACTGCGGAGTCCTCCTCCACTCTCTCCTCTCGACAACTCGCTGCACGGATCCATCCCCAAGTGCTGGTCAGTGCTCCCCAAAGGAGCCGCAGAGGGCGGCGTCCCGGCGCCACCCTCGCATGGCCTGGCCAGGGTGTCACAGGCTGGCCCCTGAGGTCTCACAGGGCCCAGGGCGCAAACTTCAGGACGAGAGCAGCTCAAATGCAGAGGCCCACGCCCCTCTCCTCCCTGTGCTCAGCCTTCTCTGGGATCCGAGCTCTCCGTCCAGGCTGGCGCTGACGTCAGACACGTTCTGGCCTCTATCCTGCCAGCCTTCTCAGCACTCTGGGTTGGAAGGAACATTCCAGGAAGGCAGTATTTCCCAGAGGACAGAGCGCCGCCCTGCTCTGCTGGGCACAAAATTACCTAACCCTAGAGAGACGTGGAGAAAATACCAAACTGAATCTACATTACAGATTGTTGGAAGAATTGGTTGGGGTCATGTATCTAAAATGCTTCATGCAGGGTCCTAAGCAGAGGAACATGTTTAGTAAGTCTAGTCTGCTTTATTAGCTATTATTTAAATTTGTTCCATAGCAAGAATCACTCTCTGTTTAGAATCCAAACTAAAAACATTCCCCGACCCCCATGGAGAGGGCTTGGCACGTTCCCTGAAAAGTCACTGAGCATCCCACATCACCTCTGCCCGGTGGCCCCGCTGGGGGGGAGGCGTGGCCTCATCCCATGGGTCGTGCCAGGGCGGCGAGGCCCAGGCCAACACTGTGCCACGTGATGGTCACTGGACACCTGAGACTACTCAGCTCTTGAAGTGTGGCTCCTGTGACAGAGAACTGACTTTTTTAAATTGTTTGATTTCAGTAAATATAAATGTAAATTTGACCACACGAGATGAGGGCCGCCACCACTGGCAGTGCAGGGCTGAACACGCCTCCAGCCACCGATCTTCCTACAGGCACCCAGCCTCGTCGCTGCTCCTCCCAGGAGCCTGACCCAAGCCCCCCCTGCAGCCTTCGCTTCCCTCCTGGGGGGCTGCTCAGAGGCTGCCCTCCAGCGTCAACCACACCCACTCCAGCCCACTGCCTGCTCCCTCCTCCAGGACCCCGGAGCCGAAGCCCTGAGCCAGATAGGGTGGACCTGAGTGCCCCAAGTGGAGAGAAGGCTACAACTACAGCTGCCACAGCTATATCTGTGACAACAATGGCTGTAATCACAACCACAGCCACAGCAGCTACACAGCTGCAGCTCTGACAACGATGGCTGCAGCCACAACCACAGCAGCAACAGCTACCCAGCTGCAGCTCTGACAACAGCAGCTGCAACAGCCCTCACCACCACAACCACCAGGACTATAACAGCCAGCACCACCAGCTGGGCTCCCCTGCTGGGTCTGCCTGGGGAGGCCAAGCTGCCACAGGGCTGTGCAGCAGGACAGGTGTCTCCTCATTGAGGATCTTTTCCTCCCACGTGTCGATGCCATTTGAGGAGCTTAGGGCAAAAGCTCACATTTGCAGAAGAGTTATGGTTCACGTGTTAAAAAGAAAACGAGGTGCAATAAGGTCCCTTTCACAGGTGTGGGGGCCAGGCCATCAACATATCCCTTCAGGAGACACAGCCAAGCCACAGCAGTGATAACGTTAACAACTGAGGCTCCTGAGAGGCAAGCAAAAGGAGAAACAAAACCAAACATTTCCCTTCTTCTGCTAGGATTACACTCAGTCCTCAGCAGCAGGCAGCTGCTCCTGAGAAAGGGGACTTCACAGGAGAGGAGGGTTTCACTGTGGACACAGCAGCCCTGGTGAGGCAGTGGCTCCTTCACAGGAGAGGAGGGTTTCACCATGGACACAGCAGCCGCCATGAGGCGGTGGCTTCTGACTGCCAGGGGCCCAGATGTCTGGGTCCTGCACCTCAGCCCCTGACACTTGGAGACCACCTCAGGGTGAGTTTGCTGCCACAACAGCCATCCTGTCCCTGGAGGAAGGAAGGGGACCCTCTCAAAGGACACAGGCTGTAGGCCACACTTCTGCCTCCACCCTCAGACCCATGTGGTCCCAGGGCCAGCCCTCGCCATCCTGTGGCAGCCAAGTGCCTGCTGAGCACGCAGGAGCATCCCTGGGGAAGAGGGGCTGACAGTGGACACACCCTGCGCTCTCCAGGAAATAGACCCAACCCACACAAAGATGGCAGACACCTTGCAGAAAGGTGCACGTGTGTTCCTCAATACTGGGTTTATTAGGCGTCTCTATTGGGAATCCTAGCCAAGCTCTACAGACTGAAATCACATATATCTCCACTAATCTTAAAACACTACTAAAATGACCCACTGTCCTCTTATAAACCCACAAATATAATGCAACTAAATAACTAAATAAGGAAGGGAAGTGCAGACCATCCCATCCACAAAGCACTGGGAGCCGCCCAGCCCAAGCACACATGGCTCAGGCCTCAGCTCCCTGCAGAGGAGCTGGTAGGGGAGGGAGAGGATGGGGGTGGAGAGAAAGAATGAAGAGAGAACCCAGAAAAAGAGGAGTGAAGAGCATACAGAACCTCCATAGAAAAGAGGCTGGGACCTAGAGTGGGGATTCAGAGTTGGTCGGAAAACAGAGGAGTAGTTGAATTGTCTAAGAGGGGTTCGACTCCTGGATGCCCTGCCACAGGCCTCCTTCTCCCTGGCAGAAGGATAAGCTAGAACAGAAGCTCTGGAGCTAGTGCTAGGAAGAGCTGGAAACAGGATGAGCCGTTGTACTGAAGATGGGAACGTCAAGTGAGATGGACAGGCCCCAAGGCCTTGGTCCGGTGTGGCTCCGGGAATCCAGCGGCTCCTCCTGCTCCTCTGCCTTCTCCACTCCCCGCCACTCCGGACAGAGCAGGGGCCTCTTCTCTAGAACCAACAGATTCAAGATAAAGGGCCTCCAGGCACCAGTGTCTGGGACGTATGCGTGAACAGCCAAGGACTCCGGCCACTGAAGGCAAGCAGTAAACAACATGGCGGAAACCAAGCAAACAAACCAGCCTTACCAGGGGGCAAAAAAAGCTCAGAGGAAGCAGAAACATTTCTGGAAAGAGGAGCAATCTTTTTAAAAACCTATAATTTGTCATCAGACAGAAAAGAACAGAAAGAACATTAAAATATATTGTATTCATAACCCAAGAAACATTCAGAGAACACGAATATCTATTTTAAAAAATAAATAAAAAGTTTACTTCGAAAGTTAAAATGTAAAATTGAGGTAATTGTCCCATAAATCATAAAGAGATGAGAAAAGAAGATAAAAGATTTTGTTAAAAAAAATAGAGAAAGAATTCAGGAGAGTTAGTAATCAACTAATAGGAGTTTCTGAAGAAGTAGAGAGAGTAGAGAAAATGGAAGAAAGAAAATTCCCAAAGAAAGAAAACAAGGAAAATTCCCATGGCAGAGATCTTGAGTTTTCAGATATAAAGGCCTCGTTGAGTAGCCACGCAATCATGAAATGTTTCTATGTCGTCCAGGGCTCTACCTGAGAAGCAGGACCAGTAGGATTTATATATGGACAGGTTCATCACAAGGAACTGGCTGACACCATCTGGGGTCAGCTCCACAAGTCCAAAATCTGTAGGGCAGACAGGCAGCCTAGAAACTCTTGGTCAGGAGAAGTTCCATTCCACAGGGAGAATTTCTTCTTCCTCGGGGAAACCTTAGTTATATTCTTAAGGTCTTTTGACTGCTTGAGTCCGGCCCACTGAGAGTATTGAGAATAATCTCCTTACTTAAAGTCAGCTAGGCCAAGTGTGGTGGCTCACACCTGTAATCCCAGTATTTGGGGAGGAGGATGCAGGAGGATCACTTGAGCCCAAGAGTTTAAGACCAACCTGGGCAACATGGCAAGACATCATCTCTACAAAAAATTTAAAAATTAACCAGGCATGGTGGTACATGGCTGTGGTCATAGCTATTTGGGAGGCTGAGGAGTGAGAACTGCTTGAGCCCAAGAGTTGGAGGCTGCAGTGAGTATGATCATGCCACTGAACTCCAGCCTAGGTAACAACAGCAAAACCCTGTCTCAACAACAACAACAACAACAACAACAAAAAGCCAACTGATGGTAGATGTTAGTCACTCTACAAAATACCTTCGCAGCAACACTTAGATAAGTATTTGATTAAACAACTGGATGCTGTGTCCTCTCCATGTTGACATATAAAACTGTCATAGCCAACCACACAGAGGTTCATCATCATGAAATTTTGAGAACCTGGAGTGGGGATACAGAGAGAGAGAAAGACAAACAGAGACAAAGTGAGAGACAAAAGAAAAGGAAGCTAAGAGATGTACTCAACAGCAATGCTGGAAACAAGAATCAAATAGAACAATGCCTTCAAAACTCTTAGGAAAATGACTGCACACTCAGTATTCTATACTCAACCAAACTATCCATTTGGAATGCAAAAGCAGCAAGCCCCATCCAATGGGTGACCAAGCCCCAGCCCTTCTTACTCCTCTTGAGTGGGTACTCTCTTCTGTACCCATTGCTGCCTCAGGCTGTACTCCCTCATTCCTCCCCCAGGCCCCTCTGCCAGCTTCCTCGCTGGCCCCCCACTGCCCTCTGCCCTCTGCAAGCATCCTCCATGCAAACTCTACTGTGTGGTTGCCAGGATTACATGCTTCCAATCCTTTGTCATTGCCTAGAAGCTAAATCCATTCTCCTCCGTAAGGCACTTGAGATCTTCCCTAATAAGCTCTTACCCATCCCTCCAGCTCCCTGCCTCTCTGCCCCTTGGTTGCACCCAGACCTAAATTCAAAGCTGAAGACATGCTGCTCAGACTTCTTTGGCCCTTCCACTCCTCCTTGTCCCCTTCAAACAGATGTCTGTCTTTAAACACCCATGCAGACTCCACCTCCCTCTGTAATGCCGCAGAGCATCACATCATCGGACCATGTGCATCCCTGTAGGGCACGTGTATTCACAGGGGCCTCTGCCCGAACTGCACTGGCAGGGCCCGAGTGTAGCATCTGTCACTCACGGGTGCATGGAGAGAGGCCGCAGGAGGAGGAGTAGAGGGTGAGGCTGGTGCTGGATGGCCTGGGTGTAAACTCAGCCCTGCCTTTTCTGACTGTATGGTCTGGGGCAAGTTAGCTGTTCTGCGTCTCGATTCTCTCCTCTGTAAAATGGGATGGTCATAGATTGTTTGAGCAGTGGGCCAAGTCTGAAGAGCATGCCAGCATGTGATAAGTAAAGCATTTACAGCAGCTCACCACTGCTGTTAGCATTGTCATGACCCTCCTGTTAGGACTGTGCTTGAGCACAGGAGGTAAGCGTTGCTGATGAGTGAATAGAGATAGGACGTTTGATGACCTGTGGAAGTGGCTCTTCAAAACGTCTCTTCTCAGGCCTCCTTCTCCTAACAGTGTTTTGATTGTCACTGCTGAATAGCGGTGGCTCCAGAATCCATCCCTTGGGCAGGAGGCAGGTGGACTCCCTGGGCTGCAGGAATGAGCTGTGTGGGTAGCTGCCATCCCTCAGGCTTTGAGAGGGACCTTTGTTTCCTGAGGCAGGTGGACGTGCACCCCAGTGGGAGGGACCTGGTCTGGGAGCTGGGAGCTGGGGGCCATCTGGGTGGTCACACGGCCACCCACGGCTGCACTTTCTGCACCACCTGCCTGCGTGGCTGTGGCCGAGGCGTCCACCTGGCACAGAGGTCACTGTTCTAGAAACGCTTCCCTCTCTCCATGGTTTGAGAGCACCCTGTTTGGCACAGAATATTTTTAGGGGAAAAACCTCCAAATTCTGGATCTTGGCTTGAGAAGGGACCACGATGCCATTGCTTCCCACTGAGATGGAAGCAGATCTGATACACAGTCAGAGGCAGAAATGTCACGTGGCTCCAAGAACACCCTCCTGCCCTTCCTCACATATGCTGGGGCCAGAGTCCAGGAAGCGAACCACAGGAGAGCTGCTCTCGTGGCGACCGGGGCAAATGCAGGACAGGCTGTGGCTGCTGCACCAAATCCACGTTTGCTTATTGAGGAGACGCTCAGTCATCATGAGTCAACCAGTGACAAGAATAGCATTAAAATATACAGTAACAGTGTACACCTGGAGTGCATTGTGTCTCATATAAATTATATATTATATAGTTAGAGTATTAAAATAGTAGCAGTGGAATAGGGAATAGTAAAATAAATAAAATGTTATTAGAGTGAAACTCACTGTGAAGGAAACTGTTTGCCCCTGGCTGTGTGGAGCTGATTTTCAGAGGATACTGAATTGCAGACAGCACCTGGCTGGGCTCTTCCCACCCGCAGCTCTTTGTCCTGAGTTCTCATCCCAGCACCTTCCAGGTGCAACAAAGCTTCTACACACACTCCCACCTCCTCTCAAATTACTTATTTTTCTTCCCAATCTCTGTGTCTTGTTAACCATATCCCCCTTCGAAAGTTTCACTTATTTAGTTATTTCCAACTGTAATGTTCTCCGGGAAAAGGCCCTTCTAGCTGATGTCCTGATAAAAAATGTCAGGGCCTCCCCCGAGCTCGGTTTGAAGCCCTTCTAAAGCTTTCTCTGGAACCTTCATCTGGAATCCCTGGTGCTGACGCCTGGTGCCAGACATCTGGGGCCTGGGGCAAGTGGGTGGAGCAGCCGCCTAACTACTTGCTGCCCGGAACTTCCCCGCACTGAAACTTGGTGACTTCCAAACCTACACTCAGCAGCACTTGACTTTAATTGGAGAAGTGTTTCTGTAACAGGCTGCTGGGTCTCACGTTCAGAACTAACGTGTGAGTAAAATAGTAAGCACCCTCTTTATAGTTTACACCTGAGACCAGCCTTGGGCTGCCCTCCTTGGCCTCATGAGCCAGGTGTGTGGACTTTCCCCTGAGAGCCCTGGACCAGCACCGCCCCCAGGCCACCGCTAGATGGCACTGTCACCGCACCAGGGCCGCCACCACCCTCCAGGGCCGCGCTGGGCCTGCTCACAGGGTTCTCTTCCAAATTGGACCTGAGCTGGCAGTGCAGTCACTGGATTGGAATTGGCAGCACCGACACATCCGCGTTTGGACAGAATGCATCATTCTTCAGGCCCGTCTTTGTTTCCTAATTTAGTTTCCCAAACTCTTGCTGAAGGCTCCTGCTCCTTAAATAACACCATTATTTGTCATTCCCAGCAGGCAGTTTTATTAACTGAGAGTGAAGAGAAGCAGCGTGAGACTGTGGGCAAAGCCAGTGCTGAACCGCAGTGTGGGTCCAGGAATGTGGACTCTGCAGTTTCCGGCCGTGTGGCGCCCCTATCCCCCAACCCATGGGGGACTTGCCTCCCTGCACCGGTGGCCTCTGCTTCCTGGAGCCGTCAGTCCTCTGGGTGGTTCTCTCCCATGCACTTAATTAACCGCACATAACTTAGTTCTGTTCCTTTATTTTCAAGGTAGGAGAAGCCAGGATGGGGAGATCCCTAATAGATATGACTAAATACACTTAATAAGGAACTTTGTAATCAAGTCATGAGAAAATGGGCCTTTTTGACATAAGAGTGGACAAGTACCCCAGTGCCCACCTCCCAGCAGGAGCCGCCTTCTGACCACACTGCATGATTTCAGGAGCTGAGGCACCCATGGGGAGCTGAGGACAAGGTGGCCGTGTGCAGCCCCTCTGGAGCACGGCGTCTGTAGGGACCCCCGGGTGCTGCCGACAACAGGGGTCCACCCTGGGACGGAACCAACTGGCAGGACCCCGGGGTCCTCTGGTCTACCTCTCACCCTACAATGCAGGCCCCAGGCCCCCAGCTGGGCAGTGAGGCCCTGTGCATACACTGGGGCATAGGAACGGGACAGGGCCACCCCCTGGGGGGCCACAGCTGTCACTCTGCGCTCACTCAGTGGCCTTGAAAGAAGCGCCTAAAGCGAGAGAACATGGGTGACGGGGTTTCCCTGAAGTCAAGTCAAAGCAGCCAACGTGCACCATGTCCATCCTCATTTTATGCGCCTTCGTCTTGGCGTAGCCTCAGCAGCTGCTTTTGGCTGCGGCTTTTAAGCTGTGAAAGTATTTGCTGGGAATGTCCTTGGCTCCTCACGCAGCACCTCCTCCCCGTTAGGCTGGTTTCTCTGCTGGATCTAAAACAGGAGGGAGGAAGCATCGTGAGTGGCGTGGGGGGGCTTGAGCGGCTCCTCCCTCTCTCCTCTGGGGGTGCCCACCGGGGCCCAAAGCTTCTGGGAACCCGGCGGGGAGCTCTGCTCCTGAGCCAGGAATTGCCAGGCACCACACAACTGCTATCCGTGGGGCCTGTCCGGTTTCCCCAAGTGCTTCTGCTTCATTTGCTAATCCATACAGCGTAGCTCAGAATGATCGCTTGCCTTGGGTCCCCAAACACTACCTGAGCTGGAAAGTGCTTGTGTGATGTGTTAGTAATGGATAATACAAAATTTTTAACATGGGACTTTAAGCCATCAAAATTTCTGTTTTATTTCTTAACAACAACAACAAAAAGGCTGAATGTGGTGGTTCATACCTGTAATCCTAGCACTTTGGGAGGCTGAGGCAGGAGGGTCGCTTGAGATCAGGGGTTCGAGACCAGCCTGGGCAACATGGTGAGACCTAGTTTCTATTAAAATATTTTTAAAAGAAAAAAAAAGAGATAACTGTGCCACGGGGCGTTCCATTGGTGATGAAGTGTGCTGATGCACAGGGAGCCACGGAGTTTCTCGGGGCGGTGCTATGTGCCTCTCACCTGGATGCCTGGAGCCACTCCCCAGTCTAAGGGTTTGAATGCAGGAAAAGCCATCTATGGCTAAGAAGAGACAAAAAAATAATTCTAAACTAGAAAAGATAAAATACAGGACAAAGGAGAGATGGGCCAGGCAGCCCTGGGACACTGGCCTGGCCGACTGTCTGGTGCGGAGAGGCCGGGAGTCCTGGGGGCAGGGCATGGGAAAGGGGTGGCTATTAGGATTCCATGGAGGTGTACCCAGGGGGGTGCTCCCCCACACTCTTCCCTCCTCAGAATTAGAGCAGGAAAGCAGCTCGGCCTCTCGGCCCCTCCTGCTTCCTGACAACTGAGAGGCAGGACACTCTCCTTCCTATTTTATTCACGCAACAGACATCCCTCCAGGGCCCGTGGTATCCCAGGCACGAACCGTGATTCTGAGTGGAGAGGGTGGAAAGGACACGGGGATGACCCTGCTGGGGTGGAGCTGACAGCGTCATGAGGCAAGAGCCACTGAAGAAGCAAATGCACCCCCTCATGACGAGTGGGAGCAGGGAGGGACCCCAGCGATAGAGAGGATGGGGAAGGGGCCTGTTGATGCTGCTCAGCGAAGGTGGCAGAGACATCCGCACCAACACAGCCAGGCTCTGGGAGCTGCGTCACCAAGCCCAGCCGCAGAGGGGCCTCACCTCGGGCTCTCAACCATGTCCCCCAGAGAGCCAGGCCTGTGGCGGCCGGAGCTCACTGAGCTGATTCCACAGGACGGAACCTCACCTGTTCTCCCAGGCCTGGCTATCCTGACATCTGCCTTTCATGGTTCTGGTTTAATATCCTTTCTCTATATTCAACCTTCAAAATATCCCTATGAGGTGGGGAATTTTGTTTGCTTTTAAATTCCCATTTTACAAATGAAACACCTGAGCTTAGACAGGTCACTAGAATAAGTCAGCAGCAGAAGCAGGACTTAGCAGAGAAAGTCTGACTTCCAAGCCTGTACTTCACTTCTTCTCCCTGGAGCTCCTAGGTTGTAGGTAACAAGAATCCCCAAGAAGCAAGCCTGGAGCAGAGCCAGGGAAACGAGGTTCCACTCTCCACCCCACCACTAAGGAGCTGTTCGTTCATGGGTGAATGCTCTCCGCCAGGCCTGCACCTACCATTCTGCAAGCATTTAGTCCACTGTGGGAAAAAGAAAGTGAGACCTGCCCTAAAGAACTTAACTGAGCAGATCTTTAAAAATTCTGCGGCAAGACCCATAAAAGAGAAAGAGGCTGGGGAGCTCCGCACCCCCAGTGAGGTGGAGGCTGGGGGCAGTTTCTGCAAAAGCCGAATCCTAAAGGAAAAATCACTGACATGATGTCAGTCTGTTTCCATTTTCTATGCTGTGCATTTTTACTAAACACTTCCCATCTGCAAAGGCTCCTGGACACCGGGATACACATAGCAATGTGGTGAGCATTCCGAGGAACCACCCTTAGACCAGCAGAAGAGGAAAAGATAACCAAGGATGGGAACCGCCCATGTCCACGTCCCGGGAGGCTGCGCTCCAGGGCGCAGGGGATTCGAGGAAGGCAGCGCTGTGGTGGGCCAGAGCCTGGGCCTGGAGGGCCTCCTGGTGCAGGCCGGGCCCTGCTTTGTGGACAAAACGGTAAAGAGTTGGGAGGTCAGTTGGATGGGGACAGGGCGGGACAGCAAACTCAAGTGGGAGCGCCAGGGGCGTTCACCTAGCGGCAGAGAAGATCGCTGGCCTGGGGAATTCGTGAGTGGACAGCGGGAGGCAGCACGTGTGAGAAGAGCCCGGCGCAAAGGCCCTCTAGGACAGCGGCCCCCAACCTTTTGGCACAAGGGACCGGTTTCATGGAAACTAATTTTTCTACAGAAAAAGGGTGGGATGGTTTCTGGATGAAACCGTTCCACCTGGGATCACCAGGATTAACTTCTCCTAAGGAGCCCGCCGCCCGGACCCCTCGCAGGCGCAGTTCTCAATAGCGTTTGCGCTCCTGTGAGAATCGAATCCCGCCGCTGACGTGTCGGGAGGCGGAGCTCAGGTGAGAATGCTCGCTCGCCCAGTGGCCACCTCCGCCTGGACGGCCCGGTTCCTCACAGGCCACGGCCGGGGGTTTGGGGACCCCTGCTCTAGGAAATATTCCAGCATTGGCAGCTGCTCTCAGAGAAGCTGCTGGAAGCTCTCCTGGGGGAGTGGGGGCAATCACAGCTGTGCCCCTGGGGCCATTTCTCAGCTGTGGGATGGAACGGATGGGACCCAGGCTGAGGCCCAGGGGCCTCGCTGAGGGAGAAAGAAGCACAGACCTGGACTGAAGTGATGAAGAGAAGGGAGGGGTTTCAGGCGCAAACAGCAGAGGCTGCTCACCGGGAGGATGGCAAGGAGGAGGAGGCGTGCCTTTGTGGCCCTCCCTCTCTCCCCACCTGCAGCTCCTGGCCCCTCAATGCCATTCGCAAACACAGGGAAAGTCGAAAGGGCCGCGGAGGTTCAGACGGCGGAAGGCCAGAGAGGTTCAGCAGGGGAAAGATGGGAGCTGCTCCCCTGCATTTGTGAGGATCACACTGAGCTGGGCTGGGCCACACGCACCGTGGACCGACCAGGCGTCACCCTCGTCCTACAGTCACAGTCTTAGGACCTCTGCAGGAGGCCCTCACCCCAGCCCTCCTCTCATCTTAGCCCAGGGCGGCAGCTGCACTCAAGAGTCTTTTTTTTTTTTTTTGAGACGGAGTCTCGCTCTGTCACCCAGGCTGGAGTGCAGCGGTGCGATCTCGGCTCACTGCAACCTCTGCCTCCCGGGTTCAAGAGATTCTCCTGCCTCAGCCTCCCAAGTAGCTGGGATTATAGGCACCTGCCACCACGCCCAGCTAATTTTTGTATTTTTAGTAGAGACAGGGTTTCACCATGTTGGCCAGGCTGGTCTGGAACTCCTGACCTCGTGATCTGTCCGCCTCAGCCTCACAAAGTGCTAGGATTATAGGCATGAGCCACCGCGCCCGGCTAAGAGTCTTCTCTTAACTTGGAAGTCCTGCAAAATCCTGCCGCAGGCCTCTTTGAGGGCTCAGTCTGCACCTTCCAGAGCCTGGGTGCACTCACACTCACCCTGGGCCTCCACTCACTGAGCCATCACAAAGTGCATTCAGACATTTTATGCTTTCAGAAGTCGTCACTGGGCACCTATTCTATCACCAGCACTCTCCCATCATGGGGATACAGAGCAGTGAACAAAAAAGTGCATTTTAATCCTTGCCCTCAAGAATACACATTCTTTTCATTAAACTTCACAAACACAGTCAATTCAATATTTTATTCTCATTTCACAAGTGAGCAAACAGGACTGCCTAAGTCTTTCCTAGCCAGTTCCACGTCTTATGTGCGTTAGAGCATCAGGGGGTGCAGTGTGAGGCCCAGTGGGCCTCCTGGTCTCACAAAGGACTTGCCAGAGGTAGTCACCTGACTGCAGTCTACCTGGATGCGGGGGCCAAAGCGCAGACACACCTGCAGGAAGATGTGTGTGACAGCCGCAGTGTGTCCAGTGGCAGGAAGGGGAAAAGTGGCGTTAACATCCAAGCATCCTATTTTAGGAGAGCCTTAACAGATCTTTTGAGAACTTCTTATTTTAGAAATGAAAATATCCAGCTCGCCTTCAGAAGCAGATTTACGGATAAGCTAGGGAAGCAGAAGTGTCAGCCCCCACCCCAGCCGGATTTGCAGGGCGTCCTGCTGGGATCTGATGGGGAGGCAGGAGAAGACCCAGTAGGGTGCCCCGGAGTGGGGACGACTGCCAGGTTGTTGCCCAGGCCCCATCAGGGAGGACTAAAGAGGAGCCTGTTCCCTCCGGAACGCGAGGGGTTCGTTCACGCCCCACACTAAAGAGAGCTTGAGGAGCACAGGGATTTCCGGTGTAAACAGCAGCAGGCAGGGTGAGAGGATCCATCAGAAGCAGCAGTGCCAATGTCTAGTAACAAATAAATGAACAAAAAAACAGCAAAGGGAACCACGAGCCAGGACCCCCTCAGGGACTGTCCGGATTCCTGGGGATGCAGTCAGGGCAAGCAGGAGAAGCCAGGGCGCCCACCGTGCCCACCCTGTCAGGCCACCCAGTTCCTAGAGGCCTCTCTGCTCCTGGGGCTTCCCGTGCAGCTTGCCCTGGGATGGGATAGGACGCGGGAGCTGATGATGCTGGAGCTGATGACGCTGGGGTTAAAGTCCCCGCTGCTCCTTCTCCCACCGAACCTAGGAACATCATCAGCAAACACAGCAGTTCACAGCCACAGAGTTCTGGTATGAGCAACAAATACCGGTGATTGTCTTAGATGTTCCAGGGCTGCAAAAACAAATACCATATCTTGGGCAGCGTAGAAACCAGAAATTTATTCCTCCAAGTTCTGGAGACTGGAAGTCCGAGACCGAGGTGCCAGCAGATTCGGCATCTGGCAACGGCTGCTCTCTGGTTGGTGGACGACGCCTTCTCACTCTGTCCTCACATGGGAGAAGGGGTTAAGGAGCTGTCTGGGTCCCTGTTATAAGGGCACAGATCCCATCACGAGGCCTCCTCACTTCCCATACACCCCTTCTCCTAACACCATCCCGGTGGGGGTCAGGATTTCAGTGCACGAGTTTTCAGGGGACACAGTCAGGCAACAGCAATGATTATTTAGAATTTTATGAATATTCTATTATAATTATGAGATGCAAACATCACATCAAAAAAATAACAACTTAGACCTGTGGTGTGGGTGAAGAATACTGGAAATATTTTTATACAAAGATAGGATTTCCCCAAAAACAACCGCTAATATCCCCAGTTGAAAATGTATTACGATCAAGTTCTTCTGCAGAAGAGCTTTCTGTTTTCTTAAAAACAGAAGATTTTTCCTGTTTTCTTTAAAAAATTTTAAAAGAAAATGTATTACAAAAATAATATTTAGAAAGCTTAATTATATTAATGCGGATATTAAAGAGATATTTCTAATAATGATGTAACCTGCCTGCGCTAGTAAAGAGTGTTTCTAGATATATCCCATCATCACACCACTTACGGACACGGTCCGTCTAACACTTCATATACAGGTGAAATACAATATTATGTATAGAGAGAATAAACACATATGTCATATACATATATAAAACATTATAGGCGGGGTGCGGTGGCTTATGCCTGTAATCCTAGCACTTTGGGAGGCCAAGGCGGGCAGATCACCTGAGGTCACGAGTTGAAGACCAGCCTGGCCAATATGGTGAAACCCTGTCTCTACTAAAAATACAAAAATTAGCCAGGTGTGGTGGCACACACCTGTAATCCCAGAGGCTATAATTCTGTAATCGGGAGGCTGAGGCAGGAGAATCACTGGAACCCAGGAGGCGGAGGCTGCAGTGAGCTGACATCGGGCCACTGCACTCCAGCCTGGGTGACAGAGCAAGACTCTGTCTCAAAAAAAAAAAGCGTTATATATAGAAGTTTTTCACCTCACCCATAGTTAAGTGCCAGATGGCCCCTGGCCTTTAGCACAGTGAGGACTCCAGTTGACCAGCACGTCCAGGAGCCCCTGGGAGGGAGGGAAGGCCCCTCGGAGACTGAGGAGTTGTGAGGAAGCCGAGGCACGGGACTGCATGGAAGAGGCGTTCTGCACACAGGACACGCCGTCTTCAGCAAACACCCAACAGGACAGAAAAGGAGGCAGAGGTGCCTTCCTGCCCCGGAGGCTGCCGGCCACATCTGCCGCATACACTGTGAAGAGCTGAGACGCATCCTGACGTCCACAAACCAGCGGCTGAGAAAAGGGAAGAGACACCTGGGAAGTTTGAAAACAGACTGAATAGCTGCTGATATTAGAAAACTGGCTAAAAATTGTAAGTGAGATAAGGAGATTGCAGTTATGTTTTCACCTTTGAGATTGGGGAAGCAGGAGGGGCACAGGTGACTAGCCTTGAGAGATAACAGCTGAATTTGGGGTGAGTTCATTAGTCTGCTCTCTCTACTTTTGTATATTTGAAATTAACTTTTAAACCCAACCTCTCTATAAGCTTGATGCTTTCCATAATAAAGATTTTTAAGCAATATTATCACTCTACAAAAGTTCCAAAAAGCTCTGAAAGTTATACAATGAAGGGCAGATTTCCTCTGCTCTCAGAGCCCCAGCTCCCAAGACCCCCCCGAGAGGCAGCCCCAGCCGAGCGCCCATGATCAGTGCTCACCACATGCATGAGTACACAGACACACACATGATGCACACACACACACATGCACCCCATGTGTGCATAACTGTCATACTGTATGCATTGGTCTTTTTGCTTTTTCTCATTTTCAGACAGCTTTTTGCTGGCAACCAACCTAATAAAATAATGCTATTCTACACCTTGCTTACCACCACTTCCCTGCAGGGCTGGGACATTAGACAGTTGACTAATGGCCGTCCTGTGTCTTGTCCACAGCTTGTCAGGATGCCCGAGAGCCACGTCAGCGATGAAGAAGGCAAAGCTTTCTGGAGAGCAGATGCTGACCATCAAACAGCGGGCCAGCAACGGTGAGCACCCCTCCAGCCCTCGTGGCACCCATGGTCAGGAAGGCCCAGCGGGCACGGCCATGCCAGCTCTGTGTCCTTTGACAGTTACAGCTCACTTTTCTTAGAAAGCAGGGGCAGAGATAATTCTGGCCCTCTCATCTATAAAGCGAAGCAACTTGAGAAAAAAGCAGTCTTTCTCAAAACCGTCTCCCACCTTCACCGATTTCACTACTCACCGGAATCACAAGCCCAAGTCCTGAGGGTCTCTCCAGCACTGGACGATTTACTCCCTGGAACCCCAGTGTGCCCACATTTCTGCCTCTGTCCCTCAGGCCCTCATCCAGGGTTTCTCCACCCAGGAGCAGCTTTGGGGCCACCCCAGGCCACAGATAACAAGGATGGCACCCCCTCCCCTGTCGCCCTCACTCTCTGCATGTCTGGTGCCTGATTTTCTTGATTCCACCTGCAAATCTGTTTTGTTCTGAGAGTCTCTCTTGTCACCAACCAGCACAGGTGTGTAGAGAGTTCTGCAGAGAAAAACTGGGGGCCTCTGGAGGAGCAGGAGAGAGGAGAGCCACTTAAGCCCTTAGAAACATCCACAGTCCACCCTCATGATCTGGGGACTCTATTTGCGAGGTCACCTCCCTGCTGAAATTAATTTGTAGACACAGGCAATGATCTCAGTGCTTTTGTAGTTAGTCCTGTGCACTCGCAGAGCAGCTGCAGTGTCTGGTGTTCCTAAGTGCAGGGGGCTGTGATGTGCCTCACAGAGAAAACACACGCTAGCCAAGCTCCCTTCAGACAGGAGTCATGGTTGTGACTATTGGCTGGGAGTTTCTATGTTAAGGAATCCACAGTATCTATTAAATAAGTTGTCTTTAAATGGGAGCACACATAAAACAGGTGTATTCGTGCATTCTCACACTGCTATGAAGAAATACCCGAGACTGGGTAATTTATAAAGGAAAGAGGATTAATCAACTCACAGCTCCACATGGCTGGGGAGGTCTCAGGAAACCTACAATCATGGTGCAAAGGGAAGCAAACATGCTCTTCTTCACATGGCGCCAGGAGAGAGAAGTGCAGAGCAAAGTGGGAAAAGCCCTAATAAAACCTCCAGATCTCGTGAGAACTCAGTATCAGGAACAGCATGGAGGTAACCACCCCCATGATTCAATTACCTCCTACCAGGTCCCTCCCACGACACGTGGAGGTTATGGGAACTATAATTCACGGTGAGATTTGGGTGGGGACACAGCCAAACCATATTAACAGGGTTTTTTATTGATCGATTGACAAAAATGGGACCAGAGGCTGGCAGGAGCTTGGCCCTTTGTTTCCAGAAGCAGTGATTCTGCTCTCAGCCTGTGTGCAGTAACTTTATAGCACATGGCCCCTGGGAATAATGAGATCAGCTGTAACCTGTAGCCATTGAGCAGACTGGTCCCCTTCACAGCAGAAGCCTGGCCTCCCCTTCTCAGCTTTCACTTGCAAGATGCACCCCTAATTTTGTATTTCTAAATGGAGCCTGCAAACCTCTTCAAGCACCACAAAGCACGGATGCCCTGGGCTGAAGGCTCCCAGACCTATGATGCACAGATCCATCCTACAAAGCTGAACCTGGGCAGAACCTGGGACCCTCCTGCTGTACTTTTACCAAAGGGCACCTCCTCCCCAAATCCACCAAGAGTGAGCCACACCTGAGCAGCTCCCAAGCATGCAGGCATGAAGCCCCTGGCCACAGCCACGGGGGTCTCCTCTCATCTGACTGTTATTGGTGGTCTTGAGGACAGCATGAGAGACGCCTGAACGTCCCACGTGTGTGTACCTGCAGGATTCCCTCTGCCAGCAGCCAGTACAAACTATTCCTCAACATGTGGCCCATTGTTCACCAGAAAGGTCATCAGCTTCTTGACATTGGTCCTCAAGGTCTGGGGCTCCTGGAGGCATCCTGTCCCCCAGTCTGCTCCTGTCTCCCTGGCTGCTCCTGTCCCCCAGGCTGCTCCTGTCCCCCAGGCTGCTCCTGTCCCCCAGGCGGCTCCTGTCCCCCAGGCTGCTCCTGTCCCCCAGGCGGCTCCTGTCCCCCAGACGGCTCCTGTCCCCCAGGCGGCTCCTGTCCCCCAGGCGGCTCCTGTCCCCCAGGCTGCTCCTGTCCCCCAGGCTGCTCCTGTCCCCCAGGCGGCTCCTGTCCCCCAGGCGGCTCCTGTCCCCCAGGCGGCTCCTGTCCCCCAGGCGGCTCCTGTCCCCCAGGCGGGTCCTGTCCCCCAGGCTGCTCCTGTCCCCCAGGCTGCTCCTGTCCCCCAGGCTGCTCCTGTCCCCCAGGCGGGTCCTGTCCCCCAGGCGGGTCCTGTCCCCCAGGCGGGTCCTGTCCCCCAGGCGGCTCCTGTCCCCCAGGCGGGTCCTGTCCCCCAGGCGGCTCCTGTCCCCCAGGCGGCTCCTGTCCCCCAGGCGGCTCCTGTCCCCCAGGCGGCTCCTGTCCCCCAGGCGGCTCCTGTCCCCCAGGCTGCTCCTGTCCCCCAGGCGGCTCCTGTCCCCCAGGCGGCTCCTGTCCCCCAGGCGGCTCCTGTCCCCCAGGCTGCTCCTGTCAGTTTCTGCCTTCCAGAATACCCTGACCCACCCTCACAACCTCTCCCTGTGGATGCAGTCCCAAGCAGCCAGTGTAAGGACCCCGCTTTTGAGACACCAGGATAGCCAACTTTCGCTTTCTAGTTATTACGGAGCAGTGTTCCTTGCCAGAAAGAAAACATTCCCTGAGCCCCATCCACATGCCGGACGCTTTTCAAAATACTTAGAGGGCATTTCACCCCCGAATAACCCTGGATTAAAGTGGAAATCCTTAGACAATTGATCTGAGTCCATGTGCCTTTGTTCCCCATTAATGAAGGAAGTGGCGGTTAGGTTAGGTAGGCCAGTTCAAAACAGAAAAGGAAAGAAAACATGGAGAGAACAGATCTGCCAGTCCTAGAGGAGGGGCCATTCACACCTGGGCTGGTCCACCTGGGCAGCGGTGGGCAGATCCCTGAGGTGGCCATCTCTTCATCGGTGGGCCTGAGTCGGCATTGAGGACACTAGACATTCCTATTACTGCCGCACACAAGGAGTTAATTCACAAAAACAGGTGCTAACTCGGAGGGATAAAGATAAGCAGTTGGTCTGTGACTCTAAACTAGAGGAACCAACAACTGGGCTTCATCCCACCAGAAAGCAGCCAGGACACGGGCATTCCAGGGCCACCGCCCACCCGCTGGGCCCAGCTGCTGCTGCTGGGCAGCCTTCAGCCAGGTCGCTGCATTTCACCTAAGTTGCTAGACTCACAGTTCGTGTTGTGCTGAGTTTTAGGACAGAAACAGTTCCCCCTGCTGCAGATCCTAATGCACGCACATCCATGGGTGAAAAAGAGGAGCTGCAGGTCACAGGGAGAACAGGTGGTGGAAGTGGGTCCCACCCAGGTCTTCCTAAGTCCAAGTGTGTGCTGATGCCTGGGGCTGTCGATTCCTGACACCGTTTGCACCAAACTGAGATAGTTCTTTCTTACCCCCAGAGCACAGTTGTGTGCCCAGGCATCATTTCCATGTCTGTGTAGCTAATCCAGGAAGGGTCCAGGGACCTTTCCTGCTACTCATCAGGGCACAGAGGCACAGCATCCAATTCCTGCTGCTCTTCAGGGGACAGAGGCACAGCATCCAATTCCTGATGCTCTTCAGGGGACAGAGGCACAACATCCAATTCCTGATGCTGTGGTACCATTCTTCGCATCTGAGGCTCTGTGTTCCTGTTGCCCTTGCTGTAGATATGGAAAAGACAATCCCTCTCTTTCTTTTTTTGGACTGGGTCTCGCTCTGTCACCCAGGCTGGAGAGCAGTAGCACCATCTTGGCTTACTGCAACCTCCGCCTCCCAGGGTCAAGCGATCCTCCCACCTCAGCCTCCTGTGTAGCTGGGACTACAGATGTGCACTATCACACTCAGCTAATTGTTGTATTTTTGGTAGAGATGGGGCTTCGCCATGTTGCCCAGGCTGCTCTCAAACTCCTGAGCTCAAGCAATCCACCTCCCTCGGCCTCCCAAAGTGCTGGGATTACAGGTGTGAGCCACTATGCCTGGCCTTAAATATTTTACTATAGATGAGGTCTGACTATGTTGCCCTCTATGTTGCTCTTGAACTCCTGAGCTCAAGCGATCTGCCCACTTCAGCCTCCCAAAGTGCTGGGATTATAGGTGTGAGCCACCATGGCCGGCCTTCTTTTCTTTCATATCCTGAGTGTAAAGCCTTTCCTGGGGTCATTTTTATACCTTCAATGTAACAAGAGTGCTCAGCAGCTTCCCTCCATGTAAGGCCCAGACACTGTGTGGGACAGAGAAGCCACCGGAATCCACTGTGAGGCACTGACTCGGCCAAGAAGGACCCTGGCACTGGATTTTAGCGCTTTCTCTTGAGCATTTGTCTGAAAGGGAAGCAGCTATTCTAAATGTCCTTGAGGTTCCCTTCTGGCTCTAAAGTATTTTTCTTTCTTTTTTAAGTTTAGGGACGAGCCTACTCTCATGTCTCTGCCCAACAAGGATCACCTTATTTTCTTTATCCGTGGAGTGATCTCATCACGCATTAGTACTCAGCTCTACCTGAGCAGCCGGCATGGCTGTTAGTGAGTCTCCCTTCAGAACCCTTTTGCAGAAGTTCACTGTATGCCTCTTAGCACCTTGGCACCTTGGCTGAAGTTGTACCATCAGTGGCTTTTTGGCGGGTAGTGGGGGCAGGGGCAGTGTTTAGGAGAGAAGGAAATAAGATAATGCTTTTTCTTTCCTTTTACTATCACAGCAGAAAGCAAGCTAGGGAAAGGAGCTCTAACCTCCATCAAGCCCTGAAAACATGAAGCGCTTTGTCAGGAACTTCACCTACTTATTTCGCTTAATATTCCTGAGAGCTCCAAAGTGTGGGAACTCACGTTTCTACTTCAGCTGTAAGGAAAAGGAAATTCCAGGAGGCGTGGAAATTCCACCAAGCCATTAGTGAGAGTGACCAGCACTGGCTGGGTTCACCATGGGACACTGGTCTCTCAAGAGCTACCAGGATCCTGAAATAAATCAAAATCTTCCAGGACCACGCTATGCTAATTTGAGTAGGATTTTTTTGCTTCTTTGCTTTGGTGTCCAGTGGGTGGATTTTCTGGCTCTGAGATGCTGCTTTTTGGCTGGGCCCTCCCTGCTCAGGCCAGTTTTTTATAAAGGCAGTTTCTCCTGAGAGCTTGCAGGCCAACTGGTGGAATGTATTATAAAACCCTAGTTGTGGCTGGGCGCGGTAGCTCACGCCTGTAATCCCAGCACTTTGGGAGGCTGAGGTGGGCAGATCACCTGAGGTCAGGAGTTCAAGACCAGCCTGGCCAACATGGTGAAACCCCATCTCTACTAAAAATACCAAAAATTAGCCGGGTGTAGTGGCAGGCACCTGTAATCCCAGCTACTCAGGAGGCTGAGACAGGAGAATCGTTTGAATCCGAGAGGTGGAGGTTGCAGTGAGCCAAGGTCACGCCATTGCACTCCAGCCTGGGCAACAAGAGCAAACTCCATCTCAAAACAAACAAACAACAACAAAAAAAAAACCCTAGTTCCAGCCTAACCATCCACAAAGTGAGGCTCAGCTCAGAGGCCCCAGCAACCCCAGGGACTGCTTCCTGGGCCAGTCACTGCCCTGCTGCAGGGATAAGGAGAATTCCCACCCACCCGGAGCTCTCCTCTCCCTGAGGGGGCTTCACGCCGAGGCGCACGTGCCTGGGGGCTCGCAGGATGTCCCAGGAATGTGGCTGTGGACAGCTCTACAGAATCAGTTTGCAGGCCTTCCTCTTCCACATTCCCTCATCCTACAGAATCTCATGGGCCGGGAATGCCTCTGTGACCTGCTGGTTCTTCCTGGCACCGTTTCCCTGTCTCCCTCCTCCCCCTTACAAAGGAATGGTGTGCTGCACAGAGCCGCAGTGGGCAGCCCCAGGACTGAGACGTTCCCAGGCTCCCACAAAGGGCTGTTGGTGACCACTTGGGCCTGAGGGTGGTCCCCCAGGACAGAGCAGAGCTATGGAAGTAATATCCACCCACCCATCACTCCCAGAACAAAATTAGAGATGAAAGGTTGTCATGGGACCCGTATCAAGACTTTTATTTGGATTTAAAATGACACTGACTTCTGTCAGAACAGTTGACCTGATCTGGCAGATCAATTAGATAATAAAGCCTGACAGGCCAGTTAGTTTGACATTTATCATGAATTCTTCAAACTAAACATCCCAGTCCAAGGTTTTTGATAGAAATATATTGAAAGGCCTCTGCGAGATGGGATTCCTAGGAATGTGCTTGAGAAATTTGCCTGTGACAGCTGTAGAGGGTCGAAGCATCACCAGGTCCAGTGTTCTGAGGGCCTCCTTCACATGGAGGTGTTCTAAAGGCATTTGGATGCTTGCAGTTTAACAGAAGCTTGTGGGGAATGCTTCTGAAATGATACATTCGTTCATAATTTAGTTGCTTTATGAATTGGGATTTTTTGCATTGGGTATTTTTATCTTGAGGGTATAACTTTTTTTTTCGTTTCACTAAAAGCAGCATCTAAGGCCCAATCCCACTGATCACTTTCTCTTACTCTCATCTTTCTAACGTGTTGGTAGAGAGGAGCCTCCACCTCTGTTCTGCTGTCAGCAGGGTTTTTGGGGTGCTCTCAAGCCTCGGCCTCTGGTTGATTGTACCCCTTCTGCCCTTCCGTCTGCAAAGCTTGAAAACAGCATCTACCCACTGGGAGTCCTAGGAGGCCTGGATACATTTTCCATTAGTTTTGAGTAAAGATCCATTGTGGTGCTGTGTGACCAATGAGAACAGCAATCTCAAATCCTGAATTTTCTAGGGTGATTGTGTTTGCCAAACTCCTGCTCTCTTTCTGTGTACACCCAATTGTGTGAGGTCAAGTGGTCACGAATAGAGAGGAATCTCCATCTCTTTGGCGTTGGCAGTGTAATGTTGCCAGTAACCAGACACAGCCGGCCAGGGAAGCAGGTGTCCAGAATGGCCTTTGTAAATATGGGCATCTGGGCCCTGTGCCCAGCTATGCCAGGACTGATCCAGGTGCCCCAGGGACCTCGGCAGGGCAGCAGTCACCCACCAGGGACACTCAGATGGTCAGGTACACACCTGGCCAAGGTCATCATTCTGGCAGAGTTTACAAATTGGGAATTCTGTTAGTTAGTACATACTTTTTAATCATTCAGAATGAGATTTTTTATTTGCTAAGTGTCGAATATTCAGAGAGCCCTTTTGTGGCCGTCTCCCTCCAGCCAGCCCCCATGTCCCTCTCCCACTTCCCACAGCTTCCTGTTGGTGGATAAGGTGAGGTCATCCTCAGCATTTGCTAGACTGCATTTGTGGCTACACGTCTGTTTCCCATTTTCCGACCCAGAACCTGACCTGAGTGAGGGCGGGAGGACCTGGCCTCGTTGGTGAACGCACCTGCAGAGCCTGACTCCAAGCCTGGGGTGTTTGCAGAATGACTGATGCAGACAGCGAGTCGAGAGAGAGTTCAAAAGCAGGAGAAAACAGGCCAGGCTCAGCAAATCAGCACTCAGGACCAGGTGGTTTCCGCCTCATGTCCCGGGGATACATCTAAGACCCAGGTTAACTGTCCCTGGGAGCTTGACCCTCAAAGTGCCTGGGAGTCTTCTGTGTGTCTCAATTGTTTGTTTCTTTTTGTGGGGGGACTTAGGTGGGGAAGGGGCAGTGGTAGGGAATAGAAAGACACAGAGATTGTGATGATTTTTTCCTTTCTAATTCAAGAGTCTATTTTCCAAGCAAATTCAATTACGAATATAAAAGGAACAAAGAAAGCTCCCAAAATTCTAACTCTAATATTTTTGTATATAATAGTTTTAACATACTAATATTCACTATTACAGGTATAGAAAATGATGAAGAAATCAAACAGTTAGATGAAGAAATCAAGGAGCTAAATGAATCCAATTCCCAGATGGAAGCCGATATGATTAAACTCAGAACTCAGGTAACAGTTTTTGAAGGCCTCAATTTTAGCTCTAACACGCGCCATTATGCCAGAGATACATGGCATGGAATCAGCTCTTAGGAGAGCTGTCGTTTCCTCTTATGTGCTCTTTTATTTCCTTTATTTTTCCACCTTATGATATTGGTCTTCCGCAGACACCATTCCGTGGCAGTGTTCGCTGTAGCAGGGGCCGTGGTTCTCTCGTTTTCAGTCTGCATGTGTGTTTGTGTTTTTTAATAAAGTGCAATTGTGAATAGGCATTTTCAGAGGATCACCTGTTCCTGCAAACAATTAAGGTTTTCCTTCCAAGATACTTCAGGTCCTCCTGTTATTTAATCACTATATTAAATGTATAGCGACAGCCGATGTTCCCAGAATTTAAAACAAGGAGTGCCTGCCACATAGGACTCCTGGGTGTCTGGGGTTTGGGGAAGTGGCCCCAGTGACTTGCAGCTGCAGAGCCTGGGGATGGAGAGAGAGCAGTGGCAGCTGGCAGAGCAGCTGTGGTCACCTAACCCCCTCCATGCCCACAAGCAGCCCACAGGGTAAACGTCCTCAGCCTCATCTTAAACATACAGCTTCTAAGACGGAGAGGCAGCTTCCTCAGCCAAGCCGAAGCCACAGAGGTCAGGCTGGACCCTGTCTGACCATGGGCCTTGTGCCTGGCATCCCCCACCTTGCTGTGTTAGGGTCCCGCCGAAGTACACTCTGGGAGTGGAATTTATTTGCTGACCACCCGACCCTCACATTGCCCACAGGGTGAGCAGAGGTGTCCTGTCCTCTTAGAAATGAGGTCTCCATTCTGGCCCCTCCCCAGCAGGCCACGGTGTGATGAGGTTCTCGGGGGATGCTGACCAGCCTCCATGAAGGTTGCTCGGTTTGCTGGGAATGAGCCCCGAGAACTGGATGGAGATGAGGATGGTGTCACCGCCAGCCATCTACGTGATGATGCTCTCCTCCTAACAAACTCCGAGGGCTCCCTTATTATCCCCGCTCTGTAAATGCAGAGGTTGAGGCTGGGGAAGGTTGAGGGCCTTTCCCATGGTCAGCCAGGTGTGGTCAACGGCTCTGCTCAACAGGTGGTTTCTACCCACTGGACACAGCTTTCCCAAGGATGGAGACATCCTCTGGGGCTGGGGCCCCACCAAGCAACCGAAAGGGATTTCCAGGGCCCCCCCCGTGAGTACCAAGGATGAGGCCAAGGGTGGGAACTCCCCACCAGGCCATGTGGCTGCTGCCCGGGTGTTTTGATGCCAACCTACTTCCCCAGAGGGCATCACTGCCTTGATCTCACAGACCTGGTAGCCCCAGGGGCTGTGTTCAGGCCTTCCCAGAGTCTCGCATTGGCCTGGCTGGGGCTCACCCAACACAGGTTGGAATTTCCCTTAAGACTTACCTGAATGTTAGGCTTAGGGAATGGAGTAACAGCCTGTGGCATTCCTCACCCCCGGGACCAGCCGAGACCATGGAGGCAGCATCTTGGACTGTATAGGAGACTCCATGGCTGCCAGAGCACTCAGGAGCTGCTGTTTCTGGGAGAGAATAGGAGGTGACCAAGTCAGCAAAGATGGTTTAATTGGGACAGATCAAAAATTCACCTTTGAGTATTACTCCGTTCTCACACTGCTAATAAATACTTGAGACTGGGTAGTTTATAAAGGAAATGGGTTTAATGGACTCACAGTTCCACATGGCTGGGGAGGCCTCAGGAAATTTACAATCATGGCAGAAGGTAAAGAGGAAGCAAGGCACCTTCTTCTTCACAAGGTGGCAGGAAGGAGAAATGCAAGCAGAGGAAATGCCAGACACTCATAAAACCATCAGATCTTGTGAGACTCACTCACTATCATGAGGATAGCATGGGGGAACGCCCCCATGATTTAATTCCCTCCACCTGGTCCTGCCCTTCACAGGTGGGAATTATGGGGATTATAATTCGAGGTGAGATTTGGGTGGGGACACAGAGCCAAACCATATCCAGTTGTATTCTGTTTATGAGGGTGACAAGCCTGCAAATCTTAATTTATTTCCTCCTTTGAATGGCACCTTTTGGGGCACTCTCTGATGAGGCAGAATGCCCTTGTCTGTCCAGGGCGTTGAGTCCATGGTCTACTGGGGCAACCCAATTCCAATAGGATGCCATTCAGGAAGGGGGTTCTTCCCACTTTCCAAAACCCCTCCTTCTGCAGTGAAGGCCTGCTGCTCCGTGGCTGTCCATGAGGGATAGACGGCAGCTCTGATGCCAGCTGTGGATGAAGTACTGGGGCTGGGGCTCAGCCGAGGGCTGAGTAGGCTTAGAGGTCATGCCGCCTGGATCTGAGCCCTAAAGAACAACGCATGTGCCAATGCAGGCTGCTTAGAGTAGGAACCCGAGGCACGCTCTGCACCTGCACGGGCGTGGCGTCCCCCTCAGGAAGCACTCAGGTCTGTGTCTGTTCTCACTGGCTCCTTTGTGCCTTTCTTTATCTCTGAGATGAGTAGTTGCTCCTAACAGCATCTATTTGGACCTGATGTCAAACATGAATGTGAAGAGTTCCCATTTATTCTCACTGACTCGGCTGATGAGAGAGGTGACTTCCCAGATGTGCCCCGGGATGGACCTTCCTCTATTCTAGAAGGGATGGGAATGCACTGAGCCGGAGTCCTCCAGCTCTGCAGCTCTCGGGGTCAGATGATGAGCTCCAGCCCAGAAGCTGTTCTGTGAGCACCAGGCCTGAGCTCAGAGACAGGCAGCTGCTGACTCAGGCAGCTTAGAGCCTGATGTTCTTTAAACAGGTTAGACCCGGAGCAAAACGTACCAGAAAACAATGTGCGCCCACAGCCAGGAGCCCTCCTTGCTGCCTGTGCCTCGGCCACTGCCCGGGGAGTATGGAGGAGGAACGTGGGGCAGGCCAGTTCTCCAGGGCATAAAGCGGCCCTGCCTGATGGCCTTGGCCTTCCTGCAGCAGCCTTCATGCCCCTTGCATTTTCCTTTAGAAGGTCCTGACTTTCCCGTGCCTCTCAGGCCCGCACACCCTCAGGGAGCATGGCCAGGAAGGGGAACTGGCCCAGACCCCGTGTTTTCTTGTCCACTCTGACCCAAGAGAAAGGCAGACTTCTCCCAGTGCGCCATGACATGTTCAAGACACACTGACACGAGGATGCAGACCTGTGCACAGAGCCCAAGCCAGAGATGACACAGGGCTGCAGGCCTGTCCCAAGCCCAAGCCATGATATAACTGAGAAGTGGGTGCCCACGGCCCAATGTTCTCTCTGGAATGGGAGCGGAGGAAAGAACGGTAGAGTCAGTGCTCAGGCCCGCAGCCCGGTGATGAGGGTCCTGCACAGGGAGAGATCCAGATTTAAATCTGGTAAAGAACAAATCCAAGAGAAGGAAAAAAGAAACTCCGTCCAAGCCTTTAAATTTTACACCTGTGCCGGATGGGGAAGACCGCCGCGCCTGTGCCGGATGGAGGGAGACCGCCGTGTCTGTGCCAGATGGAGGGAGACCGCCGCGCCTGTGCCGGATAAGGGGGAGACCGCCGCGCCTGTGCCGGATGGGGGGAGACCGCAGCGCCTGTGCGGGATAAGGGGGAGACGGCCGCGCCTGTGCCGGATAAGGGGGAGACGGCCGCGCCTGTGCCGGATAAGGGGGAGACCGCCGCGCCTGTGCCGGATAAGGGGGAGACCGCCGCGCCTGTGCCGGATAAGGGGGAGACCGCCGTGCCTGTGTCGGATAAGGGGGAGACGGCCGCGCCTGTGCCGAATGCGGGGAGACCGCCGCGCCTGTGCCGGATAAGGGGGAGACCGCCGCGCCTGTGCCGGATAAGGGGGAGACCGCCGCGCCTGTGCCGGATAAGGGGGAGACCGCCGCGCCTGTGCCGGATAAGGGGGAGACCGCCGCGCCTGTGCCGGATAAGGGGGAGACCGCCGTGCCTGTGTCGGATAAGGGGGAGACCGCCGTGCCTGTGCCAGATGGAGGGAGACCGCCGCGCCTGTGCCGAATGCGGGGAGACCGCCGCGCCTGTGCCGGATAAGGGGGAGACCGCCGCGCCTGTGCCGGATAAGGGGGAGACCGCCGCGCCTGTGCCGGATAAGGGGGAGACCGCCGTGCCTGTGTCGGATAAGGGGGAGACCGCCGTGCCTGTGTCGGATAAGGGGGAGACGGCCGCGCCTGTGCCGAATGCGGGGAGACCGCCGCGCCTGTGCCGGATAAGGGGGAGACCGCCGCGCCTGTGCCGGATAAGGGGGAGACCGCCGCGCCTGTGCCGGATAAGGGGGAGACCGCCGCGCCTGTGCCGGATAAGGGGGAGACCGCCGTGCCTGTGTCGGATAAGGGGGAGACCGCCGTGCCTGTGCCAGATGGAGGGAGACCGCCGCGCCTGTGCCGAATGCGGGGAGACCGCCGCGCCTGTGCCGGATAAGGGGGAGACCGCCGCGCCTGTGCCGGATAAGGGGGAGACCGCCGCGCCTGTGCCGGATAAGGGGGAGACCGCCGCGCCTGTGTCGGATAAGGGGGAGACCGCCGTGCCTGTGCCAGATGGAGGGAGACCGCCGCGCCTGTGCCGGATAAGGGGGAGACCGCCACGCCTGTGCCGGATAAGGGGGAGACCGCCGTGCCTGTGCCAGATGGAGGGAGACCGCCGCGCCTGTGCCGGATAAGGGGGAGACCGCCGCGCCTGTGCCGGATGGAGGGAGACCGCCGCGCCTGTGCCGGATAAGGGGGAGACCGCCGCGCCTGTGCCGGATGGGGGGAGACCGCAGCGCCTGTGCCGGATAAGGGGGAGACCGCCGTGCCTGTGCCAGATGGAGGGAGACCGCCGCGCCTGTGCCGGATAAGGGGGAGACCGCCGCGCCTGTGCCGGATGGGGGGAGACCGCAGCGCCTGTGCGGGATAAGGGGGAGACGGCCGCGCCTGTGCCGGATAAGGGGGAGACGGCCGCGCCTGTGCCGAATGCGGGGAGACCGCCGCGCCTGTGCCGGATAAGGGGGAGACCGCCGCGCCTGTGCCGAATGCGGGGAGACCGCCGCGCCTGTGCCGGATGGAGGGAAGACCTCTCCTGCCACTCTCTGCAGAAGGGGTTGCGTGTTACCTCTCAAGCCCAGGAGTGTTCTTACTAAAACTTGGAAAGGTATTTTTCACTGTTCAGTTGTAAGAATTCAAATTAGGACAAACACAATTTTATTTAATTGAGATGATGAGTTTTCCAATTTGGAATGTGTTTAAACGCTATTTGGGGTCCAATTAGTGTGACCAGCACAATTCCTATATGGCTGAAAAATCCATTCTTACGCTTGGCAGCCTGAAAAGAAGTCTGCCCCGGGGTCTTCACCTCACACAAACGCAATCAGAAGTCCGGACACCTGGCCGGGTGCAGTGGCTCACGCCTGTAATCCCAGCACTTTGGGAGGCCGAGGCGGGCGGATCACGAGGTCAGGAAATCGAGACCATCCTGGCTAACACGGTGAAACCCCGTCTCTACTAAAAATACAAAAAAGCCTAGCGTGGTGGCAGGCGCCTGTAGTCCCAGCTACTCGGGAGGCTGAGGCAGGAGAATGGCGTGAACCCAGGAGGTGGAGCTTGCAGTGAGCCGAGATCGCGCCATGGGCGGGGAAAAAAAAAAAAAAAAAGAAGTCCCGACACAGGTCCCTTCGCAGTCTCTAACGCAGTCTTCCTCCGGGGGTGGCCCAGCACCAGCAGAACGGCCGAGGTGCCTGTGGGGTCTGCTGTTTCCCCAACCGCATTCAACTGGATTGAGTGTGGCCTCAGTTTCAAGGGCTGAGGCACCCAAGCTGGGCACACCCAAGCCTTGGTTCTGGACTCCACCATTCCCCAGACACATCTCATCCGATTCAACTCAGTTCACACCAGAGCCCGGAGCAGAGACAAGAAAAGCTTGCCCTCGGCCCCAGGGGACACCCAGAAGTTGCTTGTTATCAGAATCCAGAAAAAAAGAAAACTGCCGCTGAGGAAGAGAGAGCAGGGGACTCAAGTGCTGGGCACGGCCCGGGCAAGCGGCATTTGTGTGAACCACATGAGTGCTGAGAGCCTGAGTTCGAGACCCCACAGTGGGGGCCTGGAGCAAGGAGCCCGAGGAGTCTCGGTGGGAGTCCTGCAGACACGGGAGGTGGAGGAGGGAAAGGAGCACTCCCGGCACAGGAAACAGCAGGAGCAGAAGGAGGATGGCTCGGAGCCGGCTGGGAGGCTGGGATGCTGCCCGCCGTGGCCCAAACAGCAGGCATTTGTCAGGGAGGTGGGGATGGGGGTATTTGAGTATAAAAGGGAGATCGTGTTTTCAGGACACGCTATTCACAAGAAACCCCCCAGCTCCTGGTTCGAGGGCCCAGATGGACCAGCGTGAACAGCCCTGTGCAGCTTGACTTCTAAGATTGGCAGGTCAGTTAATCCCACAGCCTGCACCACTTTCAGAAGATGGCTGTTCTCCCTGGGGCTAAGCCTCTCTGTGATCCAGCCTCCCTGGTCAGCACGGGCATGGGCAGGAGGCGGTCCTCCCTGCACGAGGACACTTTCCTTGGGGTTACACCCTTCCACCACCCCACTGCTAACGCCTTGGGATTCCCACCCATTTTACACTTCTTCCGGAAATGTTTTCTAAACACATCACGCCATCAAGGTACTTAGTCTAGTCCAGGGATTGGCAAACATTTTCTATAAAGGACCAGATGGCAAATATTTTAGGCTTCTGGACCACGCAGCTGTGTTGCAGTGTGACAGCCTCACAACACGTGTGAGTGTGACCCTGTTTCAACACAGCGTCACGTGGTGCTGCAGTCGGAATTTAATAGCTCTTATATGTTACAAAATGCTGTTATTCTTTTGTTTTTGTTTTTTTTCTTACCACTAAAATATGCAAATGCCATTCTTAGCTCAGTCTTAGCTTTCAATGTCAGGCCCCAGGCTAGATTTGACCTTTCTCTACTCCAGGTGTGGTCAGAGACTGCACAATCTAAGAAACGCTGAGGTCTGGAAAGACAGAGAGTGTGGACAAGTCTGTAAAAATGCGGGTTTGGGCCTAGACTGGCCATCAGGCTGCTGCTGACGCAGGAACTTTCTTGGGAAGATCCGGGAATGCACTGCTTCCTAGCAGCCTGAAAAACCTTTGGTGTTTCTTAAACAATCAAAAACAGAACCCACCTTCGTCAGAGGGCTCCCTGCTTTACCACAGGCAACTCGATGTTTCTGGAAATGCAGACTCAGACTCGCCAGCGCACATCACTGACGACGGCCGAGGTGGCCGGCCCAGCTCCCAGCCAGGCCCCCACACCCACTCGTGACACGGGCCCCTCCCTGTGTAAGCACCTGTGATCAGGGATGCCTTCTGAGTGCCAGGAACCATGTCCTGTGGCTGCTGTGGGTTGGGTTTGGAAGGGAGACACCGACCTCTGTGCCCCTCCCCAGCCTGCTCAGCCCCCTCCTCGGAGGAGGCCTGGTGTATGAGGGCCTGGGCGGAGCCCCTACATCACCTTTCTCAGCAGTGCTGTCTCCCATGACCGCCACAGCGTGCTGGCCAGCTCCAAGACGTTCTGAGAGGGCTCCCCTTTACTCTGGGCCCCTAAGGCTGGGTCAGAGGCCCCAGGAATAACAAATGTCTTCTCGCTGCAAACTTGCCTCACATCTCAGTGTGAGTAGATGATATGGGCAAGGAGCATTACTCCCATTTTCCAGAAAAAGAGCCCACAGTTTGTCTGGCTAGGATAGTAAGGAACGGGCAGCAGTGACCCTGAGACACTCAGCTTCTTGCCACCCTGGAGGAAGGCTCAGGCAAGCAAATGTGTCCACGTGCAAGAAGCCCGGGGCCCTGCGTGTGTGGGCTGGAGATGCAGGAGATTCAGGGGCCACGGGGGATGCACTTGAGGGAGGTGAGGCTGCAAGACCTGGCAGATACCCGTCGGTTCTGGTTTTGGGTCTCCAGACATTCCCTCTGACCCTGGACGGGGCTCACCAAGCAGCCTGGTTCAGGAGATGATCATTTTGGCCAGGGCTTTGATGGGATGTTTGTTCAAACTGCATATTTTGTTCCACAGCTAAGCGGATTTAACACAATGAGATTTGTTCCATTTTGAGAAAAGCAAAGCATTTTTAAGCATGGGAGCCCCGCCACCCCCATCCCAGCCACAGACCCGGGTAGCACGGGAAGGAACAGCCTAACTCCTGAGTCTCACAGAGATTCCTGAACACAGGAAGATATCTCTGCCTCTGCAGAAGGGGCTAGACTTTCCAGCAGAGAACATAAGTTGAAGGAGGAATGGATCTAAAATGTGTCCCCAATAATTTTTCTGGGGACAATGAGACAGGGTGCCACCCCTGCCTTGGTCACCCCACAGGCTGCTTCTCCGCTAAGCCGGGGGAGCAGTTGGACTTCCGTTTACTCTGGGCCCCTAAGACCACATCATAGGCCCCAGGAATAACAAACGTCTTCTCACTGCAGACACACTGCACAGCTCAGTGTGAGTTCATAATGCAAGGAGCATTATTCCCATTTTCCAGAAAAAGAGCCCACACTTTGCCTGGCTAGGATAGTGGAATAGCCAGAAGCACCTCTGAGACGCTCAACCAGAAGCAAGCTGGGCTGGGCTCATCCAGGAGGGCCCGCTGAGGGCCAGCAATGGCGAGGCCTCTGCAGGGTTCCCTGAGCACAGACAGGAGGGGCTGAGGGGCCTGTAGCAGCCACCGTCTAGGAAAGCCACCAGATGCAAAGGGCAGGAG
The DNA here is from genome assembly GCF_029281585.2 of Gorilla gorilla gorilla. NCBI lineage: Eukaryota > Metazoa > Chordata > Mammalia > Primates > Hominidae > Gorilla > Gorilla gorilla. Next base: position 138,175,651 of record NC_073236.2, read on the forward strand.
CCGCCCTCTGCTCAGGGAAACTGCAGAGGTGCCCATCCTGCTGCTGGCCTTCCCCCTGCGTGTACCTTTTTAAAAACCTTGGGACCTGGGCCATGACGCCTCATTCTAGATTAGATTCCGTCATAGAAAACCTACGTCTGCTTACACTGACATCATCTCTAGTAAGGTCCTAGCCACAGCTGCCACCAGCTGTGAGTGCAGGCACGTGGCCTCCCAGGAAGGGCTACAGAACGCTCTGGAAGACAAGCACCGGGCACGCAGCCCTTCGGGGCCCACCCAGGAGTCGTGGGAGGGCAGGCATCCACTCCTGAGCCTGCAAGGGGGCGGCTGGGAGGGGAACATTAATTTGATAAATAACCCCAAAGAACACGAATGAGAAGGTCACCCAGGACGTGCATGGAAATAAATCTGTGTGATTTCGGTGGGTTCTCCACAGGGGACCGTCCCTGCAGGAATAGTGGGGGCTGCGATTCCTTCCAAGGAGAAGGCTGGCCCTCCCCACTTCATCCTGGAGGGTGCCTCTGAGGTGCTTCAGTTTTCTAACAGAGGGTCTGGGCCTGAGGCTGGTGACTGGGAGAACCCAGGATTTGACCCAGTACAGCCAAGGGAGGGCCAGAACATAGGAGAAGGCAGGGCCGACAGGGAGAGGAGGAGAGACTCTCGTGAGAGGACTTGGGAATGACACGTCAGGGAAGGAGAGGAGCAGGCAGGCCAGGCAAGCCAGCCCTGGACTCTGCGGGTCGGCCCGGTCTTCCAGGAAGAAGCCCCAGATCATGCACGGCAGAGGCACCCTTGGGTGCCCAAGGCAGACACCCCCATGGGCAGGGCAGCTCCCCGCCTGCTGCGTGTGAAGCTAGTCCTGTGCAGTTATAGGCAGAGGCCCTGAACTCAAGCCCCTTGACCTTGGTGATACTTAAATTATCTCTGGAATATGTGAGGAAGGGTCCATGGTGGGCCTTTTTCCTTAGAGAAATGCAGGAAGACCACCCTGTGGGCACAGTGCCAGCCTGGTGCCATCTGAAGAGACAGTGACACCGCCACACAGAAATGAGCATTGGAGGACTTAGCTGTGGCAGAATTTTATTCAGGCTAGAAAGGAGAAGTATTCGCATCAAGTCAGTAGAAACTAAGCCCCCTACACACTGCAGTCCCATCAGGCCGGCTGAGAGAACAGGATCGCGCAGGGAAACAGTCTCAGCTCCCCAGTTGTCAAGTGCAATGAATCCAAAGCATAGGCAGCAGGTCCTTCAATGACAAGCTCTCACCGCGGAAGCCTTTTTCTTTTCCTTTTTTTTTTTTTTTTTTGTGAGACGGAATCTCGCTCTGTCACCCAGGCTGGAGTGCAATGGTGTGATCTCAGCTCACTGCAACCTCCGCCTGTCGGGTTCAAGCTATTCTCACGTCTCAGTCTCCCGAGTAGCTGGGATTACAGACGCCCGCCACCACGCCCGGCTAATTTTTGTATTTTTAGTAGAGACGGGGTTTAACCATGTTGGCCAGGCTGGTCTTGAATTCCTGACCTCAAGTGACCTGCCTGTCTTGGCCTCCCAAAATGCTGGGATTCCAGGCGTGAGCCACGGCGCCCGGCCCGAAGCGTTTCTCCTTCAGCGAGAGGCCCCTCCTTCGCACCCAGTAGACTGTGGCCCCCGGCAACGACCACGCGCTCCTAGGTGCTCCTGGTGTTACATGTCACGCACACTTGTGCGTTTCAGATTACCACGATGGAGAGCAACCTGAAGACCATCGAAGAGGAGAACAAAGTGATTGAGCAGCAGAACGAGTCTCTCCTCCACGAGCTGGCGAACCTGAGCCAGTCTCTGATCCACAGCCTGGCTAACATCCAGCTGCCGCACATGGTAAGTGACTGAGCACGCAAGGCAGGAATGTGGAGTCCTCCACAGCGCGCAGCCTAAAGTAGATGCCGTTTTTATCGTTATTTTCATGGTTCTTCAGCCTTTGGCAAATGTTTGTGGTTGCCACCCCGAAACCATACCATTAACTGCTAGAAACATGGGCGGGGCTGACCCCAGAAACCTAAGTGTGCTCTGAGCCGGCCTTTGAAATAGTGTAAAACCAGGGGCACTATGCTATGATACTATTTTATGCTTTTGTAAATATACTATTAAGAAAATAAAAGTTGTATATGAACTACTATTTAATATCTCGTAGGATCCAATCAATGAACAAAATTTTGATGCTTACGTGACTACTTTGACGGAAATGTATACAAATCAAGATCGTTATCAGAGTCCAGAAAATAAAGCCCTACTGGAAAATATAAAGCAGGCTGTGAGAGGAATTCAGGTCTGAACAGCTGCTGTAGTGATGAAACTCTTGCTTAAAAAGGATGCCTCTTGTTTTTTGCTGCTGTAACTTACCAGAAAGTGTTCTATATTTATTTCTGTTTGAATTTGAAACAGTGTTATGCTTACAAGACTTCATAATGATTTTATGTCTTGCTTTAAAGATAGTACCTGCAGAATAGTTTTTGAATACACCCACATTTTGTACGTTTCCATGTAAGCTGACATAGTGTTCTGCCATGTAATGTTTATAGCTGCTGATGTATGCACATTTGGGGGTATATCTATTTCTGAAGAGGTAAGCTGATCAAAATAAATAGAGTGTAAATTCTTTTTAATGCTTTAGTGATTAAATGTTTTAGTATTTTGAACTGAAATGGACACACAAACACACACACACACACACACACACACACAGACCCACAGCTTTGAATGATCATGTTGTGGCCGAGCAGCCGCTTTTTAGACGTTCTCATTTTGCCTCATGTTGGAGGACTTTATGGAATTTAAGAAATACATTTTGTGTGCATATTGTTTCATAGCAAGAATTCGTTGCAAAAATGCTTTATTTTTGAACAATGCTTGGAAATATTATGTGACTTTTTTGTTTGTTTGTTTTAGGAGGATGGTGTATGGTGGGGGCAATAAATGAGGTTTTTTGCATTCCAAGGAAATGGCATATGGATTAACTGTAAGAAATGAAATAAGTAATTTATTGTAAGACAACATCAAGCCATGGAAACTTGGCAGAAGATTCAAAGCAGCTTAAACAGCACTTTTAAATTAACTCCTAAGCATTACATGGTGTGACTATGGAAACTCCAGTTAAGACAGGATCTTATCAGAGGTGGACAACGTGAAGATTTCCTTTTCCATTTTCAATAAACTTTGGAACAACCTTCTCGTATCTCCCCTAGAGTTTCGTGCCCCTCTGAACTGTCTGTTATTGCAATGTAGTTTATCAACAGAATTTGTGTGTTTTCGATTTAAGCTAAAAGATAATTTAAGAACATTTATTTCCCCTTTTCACTTTAAAAAATTATGATTATTCCTATTATTGTTATGAACCTTCTTATTTTACATTTGAGGGATAAAGGCAAATGATTTGTGAGTCTTCTAGTTACTGGACCGAGTTTTCTGCTGGATCTGGTGGGAAGGCAGCTCGGTAAAGTTTGTCTCCTGCTCCCCCCGCCCGACTTTGACTCTGAATAAGCATTTGGTCCTATTCAGAGGACTCTTACCACGACGTTTCTGTTCTACACTTGGTTGGAGACCAGTTGACCATAGAGCATTTGCAGAGCCTCGTTGTTTGATTTCTTGTGACTATTCTAAGAACGAATGCAATCAGATTTTAAAAGTAACTAAATATACTTCAGCACTTTTTTGCTTTAAACTAGATCATCTTAGACTTGTTTATACCTTCCAGATTTGATTGTTTTACTCCCAATGACTGCACTATATGTATGCATAAGACCACTTCTGACCGCTGTGTTCCCCCTTCTGAGTAGTCCTTTGACGACGTGTTGTGTTTTCTGATGTTGACTTGAGTTCCATTTAGTAGCATCTCTTCCTTCCATGTCTTGATGTTATGCAGGAAGTACAGACGTACTTTAAATTTTTGTTATGAAATAAAAAAAAGATGGGTTTTGTAAAAATAAAAAAAAATATTTTTAGCAGAACAGGACTTACAGGGTCATTGTCCCCACAATGTGCCAGTCGACTATTTGCACTTACCTTGTCCTATATATCCGTACGGAGGTGTGCAATTCCTCGTGTCAGTAGCCTTGTGACACTGAACCTGGATGGATTATAGAGGAGCCCTCACGGCTGATCAATAATGTTGCGAAGGGAGACTACAGGGATCTCACGACAAATATTCTGATACAATACTCAACCTCGGTATATATATATATGTGTATAAATATATGTATATCCCAGCGGCACTTTATACTGTTCACTGTACAAAAGCTTACAGTTTTCCACAAGGACTTTAATAACTAGCTGGGAAAAGACGATGTAATTACTTCGGGGCTCTGCGGAACCTTCTCTGTACAGCGCCCCCTTTCTGTTGTGCTATTGGTTGCAGCTGCCATGCTCAGAATGCGTTTTGAGAGCTGAAGCAAGGTGCTTGCAGTCACCTGAGGCCGTCCGTGTGGCCCAGGGCCCCAGCTGCCTTTAGGGCCCCCATTGTTCATAACAGCATATGCATTTCCCCACCGCGTCGTGTCTGCAGCTTCTTTGCCAATATAGTAATGCTTTTAGTAGAGTACTAGATAGTATCAGTTTTGGATTCTTATTGTTATCACCTATGTACAATGGAAAGGGATTTTAAGCACAAACCTGCTGCTCATCTAACGTTGGTACATAATCTCAAATCAAAAGTTATCTGTGACTATTATATAGGGATCACAAAAGTGTCACATATTAGAATGCTGACCTTTCATATGGATTATTGTGAGTCATCAGAGTTTATTATAACTTATTGTTCATATTCATTTCTAAGTTAATTTAAGTAATCATTTATTAAGACAGAATTTTGTATAAACTATTTATTGTGCTCTCTGTGGAACTGAAGTTTGATTTATTTTTGTACTACACGGCATGGGTTTGTTGACACTTTAATTTTGCTATAAATGTGTGGAATCACAAGTTGCTGTGATACTTCATTTTTAAATTGTGAACTTTGTACAAATTTTGTCATGCTGGATGTTAACACATCTTACTCTAAATAAAAAAGGTGTTGCCACATTTGTAGCACGAAGGATCTCTAACCCAGGTCTGCGTCTTCACTTGAGTCTGGGAAATGCTGTCTGGGGCCCCGTGGGATCCACTCGAACCCTTTCACTCCAACTTAGTTGCTTTTAACATTTTTACCAGTTTGATTCTCAACTCCGAGGCATATAGAAGTCAATGACTTTTAGAAAACTATGTGAGTGTCTCGGCATCCCCACTGGGCCGTCCTTTTCCCATTTGCTGTCGCTCCTGCCCCTCGCTGGGCTAGGCCATCTGAGAGCGAGCCTGGACGGAGGACGTGGTGCCTCCCGGCACAGGGCTCCCCTGGGCAGGGAATTCTCCACCAGCAGCCCTGCAGCCACCACACGTGGGGGCATTGCCGTTGTGCATGCGTCAGCATCTCAGCGCGCCCAGGCAGGGCGGTCACGTCCTTTGTAGAGCCTTTCTTCTGGAATCCAGTCGAGGAGGTGCACTGCTCCCAGCTGCTCCGTCCCTGTCCCTGTCACCTCCTTATTACTGAGCAGACTCTCAGCCTGCCTGTCTCCCAGAGGAGGTGCACTGCTCCCAGCTGCTCCGTCCCTGTCCCTGTTCCTGTCCCTGTCACCTCTTATTACTGAGCAGTTTCTCGGCCTGCCTGTCTCCCAGAACACAGACAGTTTTCAACTGCCCAGGGCCATTGTTTTACAAAATGTCCCAAACTGGCTGCCACCTCCTGACTGATTCGGGTTAACTGGGAGACGTGTCCTTCTCCAGTTTCACGTCAGGGGAGCAGAAGGACAGGCAGCCCATCGTTGGTTACCTGGGTGTTGAAAGATGATGCCTTCTTACTTCCATGCTGTTGGCAAGGATCTCGGCAGCAAGTCACCCATAAACTTAAATTGCCCTTCAAATATAATTTAACAATGAATTACCCAGTTTCACATCAACTATATTAGTAAATGTCATGGTTTAAAATTCCAAAAATACCCTCCTCTCATAGATACAATCACCCAAAATATAAAATTTGAGAAAGGGACTCTGATAATCTTAGTTAAATTTCATAATTTATTCCCAGTGGTGCCTTCAGCTGCTTCACGATTCAAGGTCCTCTGAGCACTTCTTATAAGCTAGTGTGTTCTGATGGCTCATTTGCAACAGCACTGCTTCCTGGAAGCACTGGTGATTGCAGTGAGTCCCCCTCCAGTCCTTGGTAGAGTCCTCAGAGCTGACAGAAGAGAGAGGCGACTCTCACTCCTACCACCCTGCATCTCTGTCTCTCTAGAGCCGCAGGGTGGAAGAAGCTCTGTCAAAGGCTGTCTTTAGGAACAAGCCGAGTTAATGATGTGCTGGCTCAGGCCTGTCTGTTAGGATTATTAAAAGCTATTTGTCCATAGGAACAGTTTGCCTGAGAATTGATGTAAATATTTTAGAAAGCAATTTCACAATATTTTCAAAAATCTTAGAAAATTTATATTTTGCCTCAATCTCAGTCTATACTAGAAATACCAAAACAATTACAAATGTACCAAAATCAATAAAAACAACCCTAAAGTCCTATTACAGAGGAATGATTAAGCAATTCATGATCCATGAATTTTGTGGAGTACTAGAGAGCTCTTAAAATAATGGCTATAAAAACCTTTTAATAAGGGGATTATGATAAAGTAGGTGAAGAGTACAGAAAAAAATTACAAATGCATGAAGGGGCAAGTTATCAACAAAAAGAGTTGGACTCTGTAAAATATTTGAAGAGATTTATTCTGAGCCGAATATGAGTGGCCATGGTCCACGATACAGCCCTCAGGAGGTGCTGAGAACATGTGCCCAAGGTGGTCAGGGCACAGATTGATTTTATACATTTTAGGGAGGCATGAGACATCAATCAAATACATTTAAGAAATACTTTGGTTTGGTCCAGAAAGGTGGGACAACTCAAAGTGGGGGCTTCCAGGCTATCGGTGAATTTAAACATTTTCTGGTTGACAATTGGTTGAGTTTGTCTAAAGACCTGGGATTGATAGAAAGGGAATGTTCAGGTTAAGATAAAGATTGTGGAAACCAAAGTTCTTGTGAAGTCTTATAGTGGCTCCCCTTAGAGACAATAGATGACTAATGTTTCCTATCAGATTTTATTTTATTTATTTATTTATTTTTGAGACGGAGTCTCACATTATTGCCCAGGCTGGAGTGCAATGGCACAGTCTCGGTTCACTGCAGCCTCTGCCTTCTGGGTTCACGCAATTATCCCGCCTCAGCCTCCCGAGTAGCTGGGATTACAGGTGCACACCATCACATCGGCTAATTTTTTGTATTTTTAGTAGAGATGGGCTTTCACCATGTTGGCCAGACTGATCGTGAACTCCTGACCTTGTGATCCTCCCACCTCAGCCTCCCAAAGTGCTGAGATTAGGCGTGAGCCACTGTGCCCAGCCTTCCTATTCGGATCTTAGTTAATCTCTTCAGGATTGAGAAGGCCTGGAAGAAAAAGATCCAGTTATGTTAACAGAGATTCTTTACAGATGCAAAACTTCCCCCTACAAAGAACAGCTGTGCAGGGCCATTTCAAAATATGGCAAAGATACATGTTTTGGGGTAAAATATTTTGATTTTCTTCCTTGTCTTGTAATGTTATGCCAGAGTCAGGGTGGAAAAGTAAGTCATGATATATAGGTTAAATAAAACCCATCTGATGAGAATTTATAGTTTGCAGGGCATGACTCCCCAGACCCCTTCAATAGGAATTTGGGCAAGATAAAAAAAATCAGAGTTTAGTCCTCAGCCTTAGCAAAATAAACTTCTGAATTGGTTGAGACCTGTCTCAGATACTTACTGGTTTACACAACACAGCTGGGTAATGAGGCAGAGCTCAGGGTCTTAAGGGAGAAGCAATTTAAGTACATGAAGATAATCAGGCTTTCATCCTTTGTGTTTCACTTACTATGACACACACAAGTTATCAGTCACTGTTCAGACACTGGGTCAAGTGGGAAACAACACAAAGAAAACATCCCATCCTAATAAATGTAGTTGGCGTAGACCTCCTTGTATAATGATAAAACAGGCACACGGCAGCCCCTGAGCACCCTCATTTTCAGTATCAAATAGAGTGGCCTAAGGGGAAGCCTCACTGTTGGTCCTAATGAGGCCTCCCCTGTGTGAGGCCAAATGTGGGGCGTGCTGGACTTTCCTCTGGATGGAGTCACCTCTGGTCTCTGACCCCATCCTTGCGTCCTAGTTTCTTTTCATCCTCTTGTTGCTTTTTAATTAAATGAGTTTTTCTTTCTAGAGCATTGTCTGTGTCCCTGCAGTTTCTTCGAATCTTCATTGAGCAACGTAAGATAAGGAAATGAAGAGGGATCAGTACTACCCACAAACACAGGGGTGTGTGCAGATGGCCAGATAAAGGCGGGAGATCAATCAGAGAAGGAAAGAAGAGGGAGGGGCCGGTGATGGAATCAGGAAATTGAGAATTCCATCTTAGGGCCCGAAAGAGAGATAATCGAAGGTAAATCACGGCTATCAATACTTAGGGCCCAACAACTGTCCCCGCCTTCCACCACAGCTTTGTTTGCTGGCCGAATATGGTGGGAGGCCGGCCTTCCTTAGGATCCGTCCCTCCCCTCGGAGGCTGGCAGCCTTGCCCAGCAACAGCAGAGAACCATGCTCTTTCCACAGGCCGCCAACAAAACATGTGAAGCATCTGATAAAAACCATGAGCGATCATAGTGCTTCCCTTTTCTAAGGAACAAATTGTCTCCTTCTCATGTGTGAGATACAAACAGCAGGCATTCAACTCATTTGCCCTCTTTGATATGTGGGGAACAAAACCACCCAAGACCGTCTGGGGAGAGAGCCAGAGACATGCCATCGTTAAACGTCTCGCATGGGTCAGCCCCAAGCGAGGTGTCTTACACAGTTGTCCCCACAGAAGGGGCCTCCTGACACCTGAACAGCATCCGCTCCGGGACCCAGCTTTGTCAGGCATGTCTGACGGCAGAGGCCTTTCCCCAGGGCCCAGCTTTGTCAGGCATGTCTGACGGCGGAGGCCTTTCCCCGGGACCCAGCTGTGTCAGGCATGTCTGACGGCGGAGGCCTTTCCCCGGGACCCAGCTGTGTCAGGCATGTCTGACGGCGGAGGCCTTTCCCCGGGACCCAGCTTTCTCAGGCATGTCTGACAGCGGAGGCCTTTCCCCGGACCCAGCTTTCTCAGGCATGTCTGACGGCGGAGGCCTTTCCCCTGGACCCAGCTTTGTCAGGCATGTCTGACGGCGGAGGTGTTCCTGAGAAGTGTCTCACTGCAATGAGACGGGTCATGGAGAAGCCCAATCCTCTCCTCATCTTTTCCCAAAGAGAGAGCCTCTGCCCCTCTACCCAGGAGGGGACCCTGTTGGAGTGAACAGGATTCTGTCTCTCTGCTATACTAGGAGTGGCCTCTTTAAAGAGAGATGTGGCCTAAGAATATTAGAATCCAAATAAGATGTCACCTATCCAGAAAAGAAGGTTTAAAAAGAATACGGCGTTGTCACATCCAAAGATCTTCAGAACTTAGGAGCTAGTTTAAAGTTACATAGAATTTAGTGCAGAGGTTAATCGGAGGATATAGAAGTCTAGATGGAGGTTACTGACTTTACAAAGAAACTGAAAAATTGAGGTTGTGACACTACCTTAAAATGAGATCATAACTCAGGCACCATGTGTCTCCCCAGACACTCCCAGCCTGTCTCTCTGACGGTTTACAAAACCTCATCAAGCTGGGAAGGCCACCCCCAAAATTACTTGGGAGCCTCAAATTGTTTCCTTAGTAGGGTGGAAATAAGCAAAGACTGCCCAAGTGACAACAGACAGAGGCTGCTTATCCCGAGCTCCTCAGAGTTAGGAAGCCGACCACCATCACCTGCGTTTTCGCAGAGACTCCAGCAGGCTGGGCGTGGGAGCTTCCCAGGGAAGGGAAGGCACCCGGTGAGCCCCGATGGAGGCTGCTGGCCTGGGAGCTGGGGCGGCAAATGGAATCGGGGTGTCCCGTGTGAGTGTCAGGGGAGCACGTTCGTCTTTCTCGGTCTGTCCTCAATGGGACGTCAGGGCAGGAGTCGGGGCAGCTGTGAGTTGTTAAGCTCTGACCAGCTGGGGCTGATTGCTACGGCACTGTTGCTCAGCTTTTTGGATCGTCACTAGGGACAGCGATCAGGATTCCTGCACGTCTCATTTGCAGATAGCAGGCGGGCATCCTGGGCTGCTCATTGCCGGTAAGGGCTTGGTTTCCTGTGCTGGTTGTGGGTCTGATGTCTGCTTTTACATGTGGTCGGTCCATTGTCCGCTTGAATTTTCATCTCTCAGTCGTAGGCATCTTTCAACGTTGCAAAAATTAGAATGAAGAAATAAAGCATTTTCTGTGTTAGAATTAGGCATATTTAGCATTTTAAGAATTGAAATATTTAAGAGAATCTGATCAACTAAAGTGATGCCTCAGCCGTGAGACTAAAATTTCAATTGTGTATTTTTGTTATTGGTGTAATTGTGATCCCTCCACACGTGCACCCAGGCTCATTAAAAAAACACAGCCCCGCTGCTTATCAGCTTTACTGTCAAAAAAAAAAAAAATACAAGGATGCAACAGACAGTGGAGCTTTTAGGGGAACGTGAGCACGTCGCACTTGTAAAATCTGCGTGGAAGGTTTAATGACGTTCAGTTCACCACTTCGTGGACGGGACCGAAGGTTAATCAAAGGACCCCGAAATCTCGATTGCTCACACCTGTCGTATTTAAATAAAAGAACAGCTTTTGTAAGTTGAGCTTTTAAAAGCTTAAGGAAAGGCTGGGTACTATGGCTCATGTCTGCAATCCCAGCACTGTGGGAGGCCGAGGCGGGTGGATCACCTGAGGTCAGGAGTTCGAGACCAGCCCGGCCAACATGGCGAAACCCCATCTCTACTAAAAATACAAAAATTAGCTGGCTGTGGTGGCTCACGCCTGTAATCTCAGCTACTCAGGAGGCTGAGGCTAGAGAATTGCTTGAGCCAGGGAGGCAGAGGTTGCAGTGAGCCGAGATCATGCCACTGCACTCCTGCCTGGCTGACAGAGTGAGGCTCTGTCTCAAAAAAAAAAAAAAAAAAAATTTTTTTTTGAGCAAGGCCTCAAAGAAAGCGAAGCGTGTATTATCTTATTCTCACCTCCTCGGTGCTGGGAAAGACCTGCCTTGACCAAAGTCCGCTCAGACTCCTTAGGCTTTACCTAAGCATTGTCCTCGCCCAGCTGTGGCAAAAATATTATGTTGGTTTAGAGAGAACCCCCACCCTCCACACCTGACCCCCTCCGTAGCTAACTGGGTTCCTCATCTCTCCCCATCCCCAGGTGACACCCGATCCTCCTGCTGCCTTCAGCAAGAGTCCTGTGTGCTGTGAGACCTTTCCTCACTCACCATAAGGTCGCGACCTGGCTGACACTCCTAGAATGAAAGGCAGGTTAACAAGAGAAAAACACGACGCATTTCTTTAATCCAAGTTTTATGTAGCCCCTGAGGCTTCCAAAGGAAGACCCAAAGACCAAGGGGAAACTGAGATTCTGCTCAGACCCCATGAAGACGGGCGGCCATGCAGAAACATGATGAGACAAAGGGAGAGGTCGCCCAGCAGGGGCCCCAGCAAGGCCACTCCGTCCATGCTCCTCTCAGCCTCTCTGGGTAGCACGCTGTGGGGGCTCAGGAATCGACACCCCAAAATGTGGGGCTTTGACGTGTTGAACTGAAGAAACAGCCTCTCCAGGTCTCTCTGATCACCCTCCCTCATGTCCCATCTGAATCCCCTGCGTCCCAAAGCACAGGGTGAAGCTGCTCTCTGAGTCTGAACCCACCAAAGAAGGAAACGATCACCCCTGTCTCTTCCCTGAGTTTTTCTCAGCTGGATTCCTGTCACGGAAAGAAAGACCAAAGTCTCAATCCACCTGGACAGACGTGTGTCATAAGCCATTGTCTGCTCTGTGGGCCCAACAGACATTGCCTCAGATCACTGTATATTCTCCAAGCCCACTGAATTTCCTAAAGGGCATTTACTGCCCCCTAAACTCATCCACACGCCCCACCTCCCTTTCCCCTAAAAGGGCGGGTGTATCAGCGTCTGTCCCATCGCATGGTGAGGCAGCCACTTCCTCACCCCGTGCATGTTCCTATCTGCGTGCCTTTACTCTTATTAATCGTCCTTTCACCAGTAGACTTTTAGCAAACCTTCAGAGGGTAAAAAGGGGGTTTTCCCTTGGCCCCTACAGTTTCTTCCTTCTGTCTATGGGACAGGACCCTTCTGGAATGAATGTCTTGAAGGGAGAAGGGAGAGAGTGACCTTTCCAGGCTTTTTGGCTTGCTTTTGGGGAGGGGGCCTCTAGTTTCTAGGACCTGCCTAGGGGCATAGGAATTCCAGTTTCTACGACTGCTTTAGGGGAGGCTGAGGAGTGAGAGAGCAGAATGAGAGACCGCAGCCTAGCGTCAGAGCCTTTCAGCATCCTGCAACTCAACACCACAGCCAAGGCATGTACCTTGGGGTATCATGCTCTGAGCCCCAACATCTGCAAAGGTAGGTGTCATTGTCTCCTTAGTGCACCACAGGAAACCAGCTGAGAAAGCCAAATGCTTTGTCCCAAGTCACCGGGCAGGTGTGTGGCAGTGCAGAGAGCCCGGTCTGAGCCCCCTGCACCCTGAGAGCTGCCCCCAGATGAAGAGCCCAGGGGAGCATGTGAGCTCCCTCCAATGCACCACTTCCTTCTGTGAGACATCGGCCCATGTGCGTGAAGGGGACAGGAGGCAGGTGGTCCTGTGGGTGACTCATGGGAAGAACAGCACTGTGACCACAGCAAGCTTGTAGCTCTCAAAAAAAAAAAAAAAAAAAGGAACAAAGGAAAGAAAATTAAAAGTTAGGGCTGAAGGGGGAGCTGGAACTAACATCAGAGGCTTTAAGTGTCTGCCACTGGGCTAGAAGGTGAGGTGGCCCCTCCCTGTGTGACATGGAGCCCAAGACAGGCTCTCCCTGTGTGGGAACTCGTGCAGAGCCTGCGGTCCCCATTCACGGCCCCGCAGGACCTCACCAGGAGAGACTGCAGCAGCTCATCAGAGTCTGTGCTCTCCTCCTGGGGCAGGTGGGGCTCCAGTTCCCACACCCCTTCTCCTCAGGTGGAGCCTAAATAGAGCAGTCAGATATCAATCAGGTAACGGCAAACTGGTTTCTAGCTAATGGAACGTTAAGTGGGCAGGACTGCAGTGGAGGGGAGAAAAAAATAAAATCCTTTTCCTCTACCCATCACAGTTTCCACAGCTGCGGCCTTGTAAACTAGACTTGCAAGAAACAGGTTAACATGAGAAAAACAGAAGTTTATTCACACGTGCCTCTCACAGGTACCTACAGCAGCACCCAGTGTTGAGAGTGCCGGGGTGGGTAGGACTTGTGCTTATCCATCATCTCAGACCCAAACAAAGGAAAGGAGTTTTGAGCTTCTGGGTGCAGTTGGCAAATTACAGGAAAGTGAGCAGGGAAAGCAAGTAGGCCAGCCTCTGCTGGTGAGCCTCTGCTGGTGAGGCTCTGCTGGTAAGGCTCTGCCGGTGAGGCTCTGCTGTTGATGCTCTGCTGTTGATGCTCTGCTGGTGAGGCTCTGCTGGTGGGTCTCTGCTGGTGAGGCTGTGCTGCTGATGCTCTGCTGCTGATGCTCTGCTGCTGATGCTCTGCTGGTGAGGCTCTGCTGGTGAGGCTCTGCTGGTGAGGCTGTGCTGCTGATGCTCTGCTGCTGATGCTCTGCCGGTGAGGCTCTGCCGGTGAGGCTCTGCTGCTGATGCTCTGCTGCTGATGCTCTGCCGGTGAGGCTCTGCCGGTGATGCTCTGCCGGTGAGGTTCTGCTGGTGAGGCTCTGCTGGTGAGGCTCTGCTGCTGATGCTCTGCCGGTGAGGCTCTGCTGGTGAGCCTCTGCTGGTGAGGCTCTGCTGCTGATGCTCTGCCGGTGAGGCTCTGCTGGTGAGCCTCTGCTGGTGAGGCTCTGCTGCTGATGCTCTGCCGGTGAGGCTCTGCTGGTGAGGCTCTGCTGGTGAGGCTCTGCTGCTGATGCTCTGCTGGTGAGGCTCTGCTGGTGAGCCTCTGCTGGTGAGGCTCTGCTGCTGATGCTCTGCCGGTGAGGCTCTGCTGCTGATGCTCTGCCGGTGAGGCTCTGCCGGTGAGGCTCTGCTGCTGATGCTCTGCTGGTGAGGCTCTGCTGGTGAGTCTCTGCTGGTGAGGCTGTGCTGGTGAGGCTGTGCTGGTGAGGCTCTGCTGGTGAGGCTGTGCTGGTGAGGCTCTGCTGGTGAGGCTGTGCTGGTGAGGCTGGCCTGCTGATTCAAGTCTGGCTTACTCCCCAGTAGGAGTTGCTGAGACTTCTGCTCTTCCTGGTGCAGAAGAGGGAGACATCTTTGACAAATGTAAATTTCCTTCGCAAAAGGAAAACTTGTTCCTGTTTTTAGAGCTTTTTCTGAATCTACTGTGAGGAAAGAAAATAACTTTTATCTAAGGAATGTGAACCCTTTCAAATTCTTAGGCCCAGAGAGGCTCAAATGAGACAGCAATCAGGACCCAGCACCACCCTGAGCTGTGTGTCCACCTCTTGAAACCGCTCTCTGTTGCCACAGTAGCCTCCTTACGCCCCACCAGACACTGTAACCCCCGCCTATAGCTTACCAATGTATCCACATTCGCTAATCAATGCTATTGCTGCAAACCAATGAGAATTGCTGCAAACCACTTTGCACCAGCCCCTTTTCTGTCCCCCTGCTTTTGCTTTTAAAAACCTGCCTATACCACTTAGCATTAGGTATATCTCCTAATGCTATCCCTCCCCGCTCCCCCCACCCCACCAACATGGCACATGTATACATATGTAACAAACCTGCACGTTGTGCACATGTACCCTAAAACTTAAAATATAATAATAATAAAATTTAAAAAAAAACCTCCCTATACCAAAGGTGAACGGATCTCCTGGCCAAACCCAGCCAGGGTTGCCTGGGGCTCAGTCCTGAGCATCCGGCCAGGGTTGCCTGGGGCTGAGTACTGAGTGTCTGACCAGGGTTGCCTGGGGCTGAGTCTTCTAGGCTGCTGTCCTTGCTTTGGCTCAGGTCAACTCTTTAAATCACATTTTGTGCTTCTGCCTTTTCCTTCCTTTTAGGTCGACAGCTCGTTCACAATGTCCTTTAGCTCAAAATGATCTAGCAAAATTAGAATACAGAAGTGGCTAAATCTCATGTCCCCCCTTGTTTGTCTTGTGTGTAGAAGGATCTTGACTCCCTGGGTTCCCATTAGGGCAAGTTTAAAATTGGAGCCAATATGCAAATGTCTGTGAAGCTGAAAGAAAGGTCGTTAAAGGACCAGAGACCTCAAAGATGAATTCCCTCCTGCTCGTCACAAGAGAGTTCCCTCTGCTGCAACCCTGCCCATCTTGGTGTCATCTGCAACTTCTAACTCTCTTGTGTATGTGGGTCTGACCTTCCCAATTCTAGATGCTCGGAATCTGAGAGCAGATGCCTTAGGAGAATTATACAGAGACAGCAGAGTTTTCACTTTAGAAAAGGCACTCGATATTTGTTAAAAGAGTAAACTTTGGAAAGCTGAAAGGACAGTTAAATGCATTGTTAAAAGGAAAACCTTAGCCAAATTAAATTTAACAGAGTTTAATTGAGCAATGGATGATTGGTGAGTCGGGCAGCCTCCTGAGCTAGAGAAGGCTCAGAGACTCCAGCACAGCCATGAAGTGGAAGATTTAGGGACACCAAAAGGAAAGTGACAGACAGAAAATGGAGATAACAGCCGGACTGGTTGCGGCTCGGCATTTGCCTTATTTGAACAAGGTTTGAGCAGCTGGCCTCCTCTGATGAGCCAAAACTTGGTGACTGGCATAAGAGTAGGTTACAGCGTACAGAGAAAGGAAGCTCTAGGCTGAACTTGATTTAACCGGAACTCGCAGTCATTTTATCCTCCAAAGTGCTGGATTTTAGTCTCTCAGGAGTGACAGAACACATTGATAACTGGAAGCAAAGCAGATGGAAAACGGTCTACGGAAGAGGTGTTGTCAAGCAAAAGTACCAGAACTTGCCACCCCAAAATAGGCCCATTTGGCATAAAGATGATTTTGAGCTGAAGGACATTGAGAATGAGCAGATGCAGGGAAAACTCTAAAAACAGGGCACAAGCTTTCCTTTTGTGAGGACAAGTCACCTTCGTAAAAGGTGTCTCTCTCTCCTGTATGAGGACTCTTAAAGTAAGGTCATTCAAGAACCAGAGACCTCAAAGGTGAATTCCCTCCTGTTCCTCACAAGACAGTTTCTGCTCTTGTCAATGGAGAAGGCCAGGCCTCTGTCTGCATAGCAGCCCTGCCCAACAGCTCTCGTTCACACACAGCACTTCTTCTGATCACCTCCTCATAACTTGCCTCCTCCACCCAGAAGCCCTCAACCCTTCTCCTTTGCTGGTATTTAAACTCAGGCTCTGAACACTCCTGGCAAGCACTCATCTCTGGGGGCTCCCCTGTGGAAGCAGAGGCTATAATCTTTGGTTTGCTTTCTCCTAGTAGTCTGCTTTTGGCTGGTCTCACTTGTGTGGTCCAAGCTGGAGAACCTGAGATAAATAGAGACAAAATATTTTTCTTCCCCTGAACTACAGAGAAGATTCTGAGAAGTTTCCTAGGTTTCTAATTGACAACTTTTGGCAGTTTTCTGTCTAACATTAGCTGTTGGTGTGGCTTTTTACCTTTTTAATAAAATCATCTGAAAAAGCAAAAAGCGAAATAGTTTTCCTCAGTATGCCAAGAGAGTTATTGAATATAGAAAACTAATTTGAGCTATAGTTACTAAAAAACAAATTCAATACCTTGATAAAGGCTATTAAAATTAAAACCAATTAAAGGCCGGGTGCCGTGGCTCATGCCTGTAATCCCAGTGCTTTGGGAGGGTGAGGTGGGCAGATCACAAGGTCAGGAGTTCGAGACCAGCCTGGCCAATATGGTGAAACCCCACCTCTACTGAAAATATAAAAATTAACCGGGCATGGTGGCAGGCGCCTGTAGTCCCAGCTACTCAGGAGGCTGAGGCAGGAGAATCTCTTGAACCCAGGAGGTGAAGTTTGCAGTGAGCCAAGATCGCACCACTGCACTCCAGCCTGGGTGACAGAGCGAGACTCTGTCTCAGAAAAATAAATAAATTAATTAATGAATTAAAAATTAATACTGGTGACTGACAGTATGTCACTTTGTATCTTTAAAAAATAGACACACTCCCAAAAAGTTTGTAACTCGTATTGTAACTGATACTTTCAGTACAAAACGTAATGACAGTAATTCCTATGGAAGGAATTCTGACTGATAGATGATAAACATGTATGAACTTAGGAAACTTGTTTAGATCATATTTAAAGAAATATCGGCTGCGTGTGGTGGCTCATGCCAGTAATCCCAGCACTTTGGGAGGCCAAGATAGGTGGATCACCTGAGGTCAGGAGTTTGAGACCAGCCTGGCCAGCATGGTGAAATCCCATCTCTACCAAAAATATGAAAATTAGCCAGGCGTGGTGGTGCACACCTCTAATCCCAACTACTCAGGAGGCTGAGGCAGAAGAATTGCTTGAACCCAGTGGGTGGAGCTTGCAGTGAGCCAAGATCTTGCCACTGCACTCCAGCCTGGGCGATAGAGCAAGACTCCGTCTCAAAAAAAAAAAAAAAAGAAATATTGATATAGCCATCCTGAATTCTACCCTCAGACATTCTATTGTCTACAGAGTCATTTTTCAGGACACGTTCACTTCTGGTGAGTGTGAGTCCATCTTTCTGGAGGTCATTGCAAAGAAGGCAGCCGGGGGAAAGACCACAGGAGCCAAGAAATCAAAGGCCAAGTGGAGGCAGACGCACAGGTCTGGGGCTCGGCCTTGGAGGTGAAGCCATTTCTGGATGGGACCGGACCTCAGCCCTAAAGAGTGGTGCTGGGTTCCTGTTGGAGCTGGGCAGTGGGGATTGGACATTTGGGTAGAGCACTGTCAGAGGCATTCAACCCAGAGCGACTCCATCCAGAGCAGGGGCTGGTGAAATGAGGCTGAGACCTACAGGGCTGCATTCCCAGGAGGTGAGGCATTCTCAGTCACAGGAGGAGCTAGGAGGTCGGCAGGACTGGTTTCACAAGATGCAGGTCACAAAGACCCCACTGATAAGACAGGATTGGGGAAAGCAGCCAGCCAAAATCCACCAAAACCAAGATGGCCACAAAAGTGACCTCTGATTGTCCTCACTGCTTATTATAAGCAAATTATACTGCATTAGCATGCAAAAAAAACGCCACCAGCACCATGACTGGCTAATTTTCATATTTTTGGTAGAGATGGGATTTCACCGTGCTGGCCAGGCTGGTCTCAAACTCCTGACCTCAGGTGATCCACCCACCTTGGCCTCCCAAAGTGCTGGGATTACAGGCATGAGCCACCGCACGCAGCAAATATTTCTTTAAATATGATCTAAACAAGTTTACAGATGCCAGGGCAATGTCTGGAAGTTACCCGATAGGGTCTGAAAAGGGGAGGAACTCTCAGAGCCGGGAATTCCCTGCCCCTTTTCTAGAAAACTCATGAATTATGCACCCCTAGTTTAGCATGTGATCAAGAAATAGCCATAAAAATAGCCAGCAGGCAGCCCTCAGGCCTGCTCTGTCTGTGGAGTAGCCATTCTTTTGCTTGTTTACTTCTCTAATCAACTTGCTCCACTTCATGGGCTCGCCCCAAATTCTTACTTGCAAGAGATCCAAGAACCCTCTCTTTGGGTCTGGATCCAAACTCCTTTCCAGTAACAACACCACACACAAAAAGGGATGGCTTCCTACGGTAGCTCTTAGTAAGAGATGTGTCAAATGCCCCTGATACACTCTTTCTCAACATCTTACATCAATTTCATTGTAGCAACTATTGAAAATATAAGGTCTTCCAGTTGTCCCATCTTGTTTTCTATAGTGTTCTTCAAACACGTTACATTAAATTAAGGTGGTCCTTAGGAATTGGAGGAGACAATGAGGTCAATCGACAAAAGAATCTGAAGTACCACCACCACTGTAACACAGAAGTCTGAATGCAAGAAAGTTGCCACAGTCAAAATGGAGTCAGTGATGTCAAGAAAACCCTAACAAATAGAGCCAGGCAAGGCCATGAGGAGAGGGTGCCCTTGCATGAATGCCTGAACACAAAAAGTATCACAAAAGCCTGCAAAAACCACAGCTGCACACAAAGGCCATTGCAACCGGACACAAGAAACACTTCTGCAAGGATGTCTGCCCACCAACTACCTGGCCAACCTCAGACAGGTGTGTCACCCTTGTCATATATCTTTGTAGGGAAAAAAAAACCAGAAAACTTTAGATAAATTAAATTTAACAGTTTCACTGAGTAAAGAGCGATTCTCAAATCGGGTAGGGACCAGGACAGGCTCAGAGCAACTTGGACACTGCCGGGTGGTCAGAGAAGATTTACGGACAGAAAAAGCCATGTGAGGAACAGAAAATGGAATCAGGCACAGAAACAGCCACATTGGTGACAGCTCGGCATTTGCCTTACTGGGACATGGTTTGAACGTTTGGTTGCCTGGAATTGCCCAAAGCTCGGTAGGGGCAGAAGAGCAGGTGTCTGTTTACACACCCAGCTACTGTGCACAGAGAACCCTTTAAGCTGAGTTTACAATACGTAAGGCAGCAGTTTCACACTCAATGCAACGTAAGGGCAGCCAAGGGTAATTACCCCGACAAGTATGTAATCCTCCTCCTTTTTTCCTTTAAAAACCTTTGTCTTCCTTTTCCTCCCTGAACATGCACAGAGTTTACTATGGTGTGTGCACTCCCATAGCAATGCTTTATTTCCAGATAAATCTCAGAGAACCTCTCTGTTTGTTTTTATGTTTGTTTTTAGGGTGACAAGTGACAGGAAGGGCTGGGAAATTTGGTACCTTGGCCCTCAGGCAGCATTTGGAAGAGGGCCACCATTTTCTCACATTTACTCAGATCAGTAAATTAAATTTTCTGTTGGAAATATTGATGTTACAATTAAAAATGTATACTTTCTTCTTCTAGGCAGAATAATCATTGTTTCTGAATTTTGAGAGTTGACGGTGATCTCATATGCAGAATATCTACACCCAATAATGAACACTTTTCCCTTTCATTTGACTGTGGACAACATGAAAAATTCCTTAAGTACAATAACGCTCAGATGACACAATTTCATTCCTGATTTGAGGGTTGCATTGCAATGTGGAAAAACACTTGGGATAAATAATAAACCATTTGGATTTTTTTTTCCTCACTTTAACAGAAGTATGTTCCTGGTCCTAGCAGCATCAAAGACAACGAAGAAGCTGATGGGTTGGCCTCAGAAGGATCTAGAGCATCAGGGGACGAATCTTCGCAGGTATTGCCTGCCCTCCTGGAGGCCGCCCTGCTGGCGCTAACTTCTGGGGACTCTTCCCACTCTCCCGGGCGTCTCTATGCAACGCCTTCGCACCCTGATCTCTTTCCACGTGTTTCCAGCGTTGTTATGAGCAGCTTAGCCAGTTACAAAGTACACGAGGCTTCTTGTTGGATGTTCATGGCTGGAGGGTCCCTGGGCCATTCAGCTTAGAGCCTCCACTTGCCTGTTGCTTGTGAATTACGTGTCATTATTTGCTGTAGTGCTCAAAATATGTCCTGGAATTTAATCAACTGTTGGTTCAAAAATGTTCTTAAATGCTTTAGGCTTATCTGATGGAAAGTTGGAAAGATTAGCCTGCAGTCACATTTTTAAAATTCTTTCAGTGCAGCCCAAGCAGAGGGTCCCTTCACTCTTCAGACCTGGAAAGTCGTCCTTCAGTCTGGACTTGAATCTTGATCTCGTATTTTCTGATGAAGGGCAGGGTTCAGTTTCTGAGCCCCACCTGATGCTTCCTCTCCTCTCAGCTTTGGTCCTCCGGTTGGAGAGATGGCCTCCAGCCCTTGTCCTTAATGCAGCCTCCACTTCCTGGTGCAAATTGTGTACCAGGCAAGCTCTTCCTGAGACCTGCCACTCATTGAATAATTGGCAAATTGCATTTTTTTTAACTTAGGATATGCTTATGTGGATTTAAGAGCAGAGTGGCAATGGGCCAATGGAAAAGGGCACTGGCCTCCTGAGGCTTAGAGGGGCTGCTCTGACAAGCAGTGCTGCTCTCCAGGAGAAGCTCTGAGAGTTAAGCCCACAGGCCTCTGTTCATTTATAACGTTGCTTGGCACAGTAAGAAATCCCAGTGTAAGGAACTGGAAGCCGGGAGCTCAGTTGTGTTTGTGAATCCACTGCTGGGTGCCCTCGTTCTGGTGTGCTCTGGGTAGAGATGGGCCCAGCCTTGGGGTCCTGAAACAATCAGGGCTAATGGCCACTCTGAGGGCAAGCCTGAAAAAGCAAGGCTTAAGGAGCAAGCAGAGAAATCCCACTGTGAGACATGGTAACTGCTGCAGAAATGGCCTGGAACGTGGACCCCTGGGCTGATCTGATGAGAGGCCAATACAAATTTGATGAAACACTGACACATAAGAGCCCAGGAGCCTGACACTCACAGAGGCTGGAGGGCCGCCATGAGCCTGACACTCACAGAGGCTGGGGGCCCGCCATTCACTTAGGCCTCTTTACTTGGCTCCAACGTCAGGCCCTTGGGATCCTGGTGACACCGAGCACCCCTCTGTCACGTGCCCTCTATGGTCCCCACTTGTGGTTCATCCCAGAACATTCCTCAGGGGCAGCAAGAAGGGAGGGTCCAGTGCATTCCACCCAAGACCAGAGTTCCACCAGTACAAGGGAGGGTCTAGTGTGTTCCACCCAATACCAGAGTTGTACCCAGTGCTAGGGAGGGTCCAGTGCATTCCACCTGAGACCAGAGTTCCACTGGTGCTGTAGAAAGGACCAGAGGCAGGAGGTGCCTCGTGTGAACAGTGGCCACCCTCTTCCTGCAGATTCTATCCAGGGGCCTCTGGGGTGCAGCCTGGGAACATGCACCCTAACCAGCTCCCAGTGCCAGGACAAATACAAAGTACAGTGAGGCTGCATTCTTATTACTGAAGATAAGATCCTTCCTCTTTCCCTTTCCCTACAGATATTCTTTCTTTCTTTCTTTTTCTAATGTATGTAAATCTGTTTAATGGCTACAGAAGCCTCTGGCCAGATTTAGGTATCCAGAAAGTTTTCTCAAGGACCCAAGAGCCATCTCCTTGAAAAGTCACCACCAAGGAAGAACACGTCCCTCTCCCTGTTTTCTGGGAGGAGGAGGGCCCAGCTTGTCCCCTGACTCCAAACTGCACAACCTCTGACCCCAGCTGTGGGAAAATGAGAGACTTCTTTCTGTCTTTGCTGTCTCCTCTTGGTTGCTGCTGCTGCTGCTTTCCGCACTTTGGCTGAATGAGTTTTCTGAAACTCAGTTGTTGCCGTTCCCTTCCACATTTGTGGAGAGGTTTTTGAGGCGTGGGTTGGGAGGAGGTGTGTTTCCCGTGACACCTCGCCAACTCGAGCTTTAGCACCTTAGCTAGAAGCCTCTATGGTGATGCCAAGCCTGGCCTGGTGCTGCATGTGTGTGTGTGAGCCCATTAGATGAACTCATGGGGGCCTCCATGGTGATGCCAAGCCTGGCCTGGCGCTGCGTCTGTGTGTGTGAGCCCATTAGATGAACTCATGGGGGCCTCCATGGTGATGCCAAGCCTGGCCTGGCGCTGCGTCTGTGCTTGTGAACCCATTAGATGAACTCATGGGGGCCTCCATGGTGATGCCAAGCCTGGCCTGGCACTGCGTCTGTGTGTGTGAGCCCATTAGATGAACTCATGGGGGCCTCCATGGTGATGCCAAGCCTGGCCTGGCACTGCGTCTGTGTGTGTGAGCCCATTAGATGAACTCATGGGGGCCTCCATGGTGATGCCAAGCCTGGCCTGGCGCTGCGTCTGTGTGTGTGAGCCCATTAGATGAACTCATGGGGGCCTCCATGGTGATGCCAAGCCTGGCCTGGCGCTGCGTCTGTGCTTGTGAACCCATTAGATGAACTCATGGGGGCCTCCATGGTGATGCCAAGCCTGGCCTGGCGCTGCATCTGTGTGTGTGAGCCCATTAGATGAACTCATGGGGGCCTCCATGGTGATGCCAAGCCTGGCCTGGCACTGCGTCTGTGCTTGTGAACCCATTAGATGAACTCACAGGGTGCTCTGGTACTGTTGGGACTTCAGTTCACTCGGACCCCACATGGCTCCCTCCCGGTCACACACATCACACGGAGACACAGAGATTAGGGAACCAGCCTCACAGCGCCCAGCTTTGAGTGGTGGATGCAGGATCTGACCTGGCACCCTCCCCCTAAGCAGCTGTGGTCACTGTGACCACGGCCTCAGTGAGTAGCGTGGCCACCCCAGCCCTGCCTCTGGGACCTCCGGGGCTGAGCGGCGGCTGCCGTCCGAGACCCCCACCAGGCCACCTTCACCAGCACCTTGTCCTCATTGGAACGACTTTGGGCCTCAGACTTGCACTTGAGATGCCCAAAGAAATCTCACTTGTTCGAACTCCACCCCAGGTGTCTACCCGCCTCTCCCACCTATTCCTCGAGACCAGGCCCTACAGCCTTCCCCTCTGCCTGGCCTCCTGAGGTGCTGGTTTCCTAGAACATTCTAGCCAGAAGGGCATGCTCACTTCCCCCAGTGGTTTCCAGAGGGGGCTGGGGAGTCTGGGCAGAGGGGAAGAAGAGGGGCCTGGACGGTGGGACACCCGGGCCCCACGCACAAGTGCAAATAAGAAAAATGTGCGCTCTCATAAATACAGAATAGAAAAAAATGGTATTCTTGATGTGTGCCTTTCATGTTTTAAAAATTTTGCTTGAATTTATTCACCAATTTTTCTACATTGACCACTCATTCCTGTTCTAGGGAAAAATATTCATAAGCATTGATTTCAAAGGACAGGAAGCTCTGGCCTTGTCTGTACATGGGTGACAGCCATGATCGCTTTAGGGTTGCAGGAGCCCAGAGCTCCCATCTGCCCGACCCAACTCCCACCTGCATACTCTCCGAGAGGGTGGGAAAGCGTGGTCCCCTCTGGCTTTCTTGACAGAAGAAACTGGGTTTGCGGGCAGCAGAGGTGGAAGGAAAGAGCCTGGCAGCGAGTGAGGAGAGTTCTTTCCTCAGCGATTCCCAGCCCTGGCTGTGTTCAGATGCTCAGCGATGTAACCCTCACCTCAAAGACACACGCAAGAGCTCGCCCACTTCTCCTAGTCAGATCCACCCAAGAGACACACATCTCACTGGACGGGGTTTCTAGAAGCACAGCTGTTTCCCGCTGTGGCTCTCCAGCGTAGTACCCACCTTACATGAAATACTTCCCTGTGGACGTGGGCAAGGTCCACCTTGGGCACCTGGGACTAAGAAGAGGATGACCACCAGGGGGCAGCATTTCACCAGGCACTCACCTGAGCTCTCCTGAGCAGGCCTTTTAGCAGAGAAAGAGCCAGGGTTGCAGCTTCCAAGTCAACCTCGGGAGGGTCAGGAGTCCCACGTGTTTGGCATTGGGGTTTTAAGAGGGAAAGTAGAATAAATTCCTCTGGGCATCTCAACAGATCAGCCCAAGCCAACCAGGTTTTGTAAGAGCAGTCTTGTGAAATATCAACGAAGATTAGCTTAGAATTAATGCAGGTATGAACTTCAGCTCAAAATAATGTAATATTTTAATAGTTTTTTCCCCATTTATTTCTTGACCCTCAAATCTAGAACCTTTAACTCCCTTGAGGACTCCCAGTGCTATTGATTTCCAACTCCAGTTAGCCAAGATCCCTCACGGGAAGCAACAGAAGCGCCAATCTGTGCCTCAAAATCCACGAAGGGAGATTGGATATGTGCCCAAGGATGTCATGCTGACACAAAACCCCATTTTGGGAGCCTGTAAAAGAGCGAGGATGAGGATTCCTCAGGTTCAGTGGAAATGGAAATGGGGTTCATGGACGGGTCCTGAGTCTTTTTCTTTTTTGAGACAAGGTTTTGCTCTGTCACCCAGGCTGGCTTACAGCAGCGTGATCATAGTTCACTGCAGCCTCTACCTCCCGGGCTCAAGCAGTCCTCCTTCCTCAGCCTCTCAAGTAGCTGAGACCACAGGTGCACACACTGTGCCTAGCTAATTATTATTATTATTAATTATTATTATTTTGAGACGGAGTCTTGCTCTGTCACCCAGGCTGGAGAGTGCAGTGGCGTGATCTCAGCTCACTGCAAGCTCCACCTCCCAGGTTCATGCCATTCTCCTGCCTCAGCCTCCCAAGTAGCTGGGACTACAGGCCCCCGCCACCACACCTGGCTAATTTTTTTGTATTTTTAGTAGAGGCGGGGTTTCACCGTGTTAGCCAGGATGGTCTTGATCTCCTGACCTTGTGATCCGCCCGCCTCGGCCTCCCAAAGTGCTGGGATTGCAGGCGTGAGCCACCGCGCCCGGCCATGCCTAGGTAATTTTTTAACTGTTTTGTAGAGATGGGGTCTCACTCCGTCACCCAGGCTGGAGTGCAATGGCACAGTTCCATAGCTCACTGCAGCCTCAGCCTCCTGGTCTCAAGCAATCCTTCTGCCTCAGCCTTCTGAGTAGCTGGGAGCACAGGTGTGCACCTTCATGCTCAGTTAATTTGTTTTTAAATTTTATGTAGAGGCAGGGTCCCATTATGCTGCCCAGGCTGGTCTGGAACTCCTGACCTCAAGCAATCCTCCCACCCTGGCCTCCCAAAGTGGAATTACAGGTGTGAGCCACCGTGCCCACCCACCCTGGGCCTTGAAGAATGGGTAGAGCTGCAGAGGGAGCAGCATGAAATAGGAGCATGTCAGCGGTGCTGGCAGATCAGTCACCCAAACTCAAGCCCTCCTGGAAGGGGAAGCAGGCCCAGGCTGTGGAACCGCGGAGAGCCGGATTTGAATCTAGGCACCGCCATTTACCAGCTGCGCCACCTTGGAAGGCTGGTCAACTTTCTCTGGGTTTCCATTTACGTCGTGTGCCAAACACAGGTCATTAGACATGCACAAGGATCATCGAAGAGATTGCCAAATAAGCTCCCTACGCTCTACTCACACCAGCTGCTCACACGGGGACAGCCGTGTGCAAGATACTAAAGGGGGCGCTTAGAAGAGGAGCTCAAAGGTGGCCTGGCGTCAGGGGCTGGAGGGCCTTTGACAGAGGCCGGGACTGAGGCTACAGCATCATCGGAGCGCTGGCCTTGGAAAGGGTGAGTGGCCGTGGATTGGACGGGCTGCTGGAGGCAGGGAGGCCAGTCAGGACGCTCTTTTGATACCAAATTGTTTCTCCTCTTACCTGTAAAAAAAAAAAAAAAAAAAAAAAAGTCACCTCCCCCACCTCCCTCTACCCCCACCCCACACTTACTGACTCCGATTTTCAGGAGAGGGGCTTGGGAAATGCTTTTAACAAACATCCACAGAAAGTCATTCTTACGATTTTTTAGTACATTTGAGAAATACTGCACGGACGATACAGAGGAAGGAGGTGTGAGTTAACTCAAGCCTGGTGGTGTGGAGAGGCAGAGGCAGGGCCAGGGCGAATAAGAAGGAAGCAGGTGGGGCGGCTTAGTGGTAAGTGCTGGGGGACCAGCACCTGGGAGGCCGCACCAGCCCCATGGAGGGCGTGGGGGGTGGGGCGGGCTCGGACTCTGGGGATCCGGTGCTGCAGGTCCGCCTGAGGCTGGGCCCCACCACAAGTCACACTGTAAGCATCAGCTCTCCAGGGTGGCCCACGGCCCCAGGTAAAGAAAGACGCTCTTATCAGTCAAGACATTCTGAGGGCCGAGAGGTCACCTCCCAGGAGCAGAGGGCAAAAGCCAGGCCTCCTGCAGGCCCAGCTGCCTAGAAGATCTGCATGACGGGCTCAGCTGGTTTTTCCCCCAGGCAGTGAGACAGAGGAACTCTCCTGTAAGTGAAAGGAAAGGGGTCCCTGGGGCACTGGCCGGTCTGAGACTCAACCCATCCCCCTGGGGCACAGCCGACCCAGAGATGCCTACCTGGTCAGGGGCCGGGACCCCTCTGGGCCATCCCCCGTGTGCTCGGCTGTTCTGACAGCCAGTCCAGGGGACAAGGTGGCAGCCAGGGCAGGAGGGCAGAAGGGCAGGATGGAGTGTGGGGAGGGCCAGCAGCCCATGAGGCAGGGTGGACACCCAAGTCTCTCCCTGCCATCCCTCCTCAGCGAGCTGCCTGGGCTGAGGCCCCTGCCGGCTAAGCCCCTGGCCCCTGCCTGACCCAGACCCTGCCTGATCTGAGCGGGGGGTCCATCCCAGAGTGTCCAGAGCTCAGCAGGGGGACTGGAGGAGAGGCCCCGAAGAGAGGCACTGCCTGGCTGCTGCACAGCGGGACAGTCTGGGTAGTGGAGGTAGGAAGCTAGAGAAGGAATAAGCTCAGTGGTTAGGTGCACCCCAAATGGCTAAAATACGACAAACACAGGTGGGACAGAGCCTCAGCAAAGGCTGGGGATCCCCTTCCCTCCAGCAGCCTGTGGTCTCTGCCTGCACCTGCTCCTCTGGGAGCAGCCCGCCTGACCTGGAACACCCTGTGGGAAGAACTGACTTCCAGAAAGGCTGGAGGCGCATTCCCTGTGGCTGCTGTAACAAAGAGCTGCAAACTACAGCCTTCAACTACAGGGTTCAGAAGCCTGCAGTCCAAGGTAGGGCTTGGGCGCGCCCTGCTCCCTCTGCAGGCTGGGGAGAATGCTTCCTCCAGGACCTCTTCAGCGGCCTTGTGGCTGGGGATCCCACACACCCCTGGCCAGGCCTCTGCCTCGGCCTCTCATGGCCTTGGCCTCTGCATCTCTGCCTTCCGTCTTTTCAAAAGGACGCCAGTCACTGGGTTCAGGTCCCCGGGTTCTCTGGTACGAGTTCATCTTGACTACATCTGCAGCAGCCCCGTGTTCCAGCGAGGTCTCATTCCCAGGTATCAGAGGACAGGGCTCTGTGAAGGGAAAACATCTCAGGACCCCAGAATCATAGGCTAAAGGGAAAAGTCAGGCTGGGAGCTGCTTAGAGAAAAGCTGCCTCCTGTTTTATTCATGGTCCCCCCTCTGCTCACTGAGATACATGCATATCTGATTGCCTCCTTTGGACAGGCTCATCAGAAACCCAAAAGAATGCAACCACTTTTCTTTTATCTACCTATGACCTGGAAGGCCCTCCCCTGCTTCCAGTTGTCCCACCTTTCTGGACTGAACCAATGTTCATCTTTTTTTTTATTATTATTATACTTTAAGTTCTAGGGTACATGTGCACAACATGCAGGTTTGTTACATATGTATAGATGTGTCATGTTGGTTTGCTGCACCCGTTAACTCACCATTTACATTAGGTATATCTCCTAATGTTATCCCTTCCCACTCCCCTTACCCCACGACAGGCCCTGGTGTGTGATGTTCCCCTTCCTGTGTCCATGTGTTCTCATTGTTCAATTCCCACCTATGAGTGAGAACATGCTGTTTGGTTTTCTGTCCTTGCGATAGTTTGCTCAGAATGATGATTTCCAGCTTCATCCATGTCCTTACAAAGACATGAACTCGTCCTTTTTTATGGCTGCATAGTATTCCATGGTGTATATGTGCCACATTTTCTTAATCCAGTCTATCATTGATGGACATTTGGGTTGGTTCCAAGTCTTTGCTATTGTGAATAGTGCCACAATAAACATACGTGTGCATGTGTCTTTACAGCAGCATGATTTATAATCCTTTGGGTATATACCCAATAATGGGATGGCTGGGTCAAATGGTATTTCTAGTTCTAGATCCTTGAGGAATCGCCACACTGTTTTCCACAATTGTTGAACTAGTTTACAGTGCCACCAACAGTGTAGTGTTCCTACTTCTCCACATCCTCTCCAGCACCTGTTGTTTCCTGACTTTTTAATGATCACCATTTTAACTGATGTGAGATGATATCTCATTGTGGTTTTGGTTTGCATTTCTCTAATGACCAGTGATGATGAGCATTTTTTCACGTGTCTGTTGGATGCATAAATGTTTTCTTTTGAGAAGTGTGTGTTCATATCCTTTGCCCACTTTTTGATGGGGTTGTTTGATTTTTTCTTGTAAATTTCTTTAAGTTCTTTGTAGATTCTGGATATTAGCCCTTTGTCAGATGGGTAGATTGTAAAAATTTTCTCCCATTCTGTAGGTTGCCTGTTCACTCTGATGGTAGTTTCTTTTGCTGTGGAGAAGCTCTTTAGTTTAATTAGATCCCATTTGTCAATTTTGGCTTTTGTTGCCATTGCTTTTGGTGTTTTAGTCATGAAGTCCTTGCCCATGCCTATGTCCTGAATGGTATTGCCTAGGTTTTCTTCTAGGGTTTTTATGGTTTTAGGTCTAACATTTAAGTCTTTAATCCATCTTGAATTAATTTTTGTATAACATGTAAGGAAGGGATCCAGTTTCAGCTTTCTACATATGGCTAGCCAGTTTTCCCAGCACCATTTATTAAATAGGGAATCCTTTCCCCATTTCTTGTTTTTGTCAGGTTTGTCAAAGATTAGATGCTTACAGATGTGTGGTATTATTTCTGAGGGCTCTATTCTGTTTCATTGGTCTATATCTCTGTTTTGGTACCAGTACCATGCTGTTTTGATTACTGTAGCCTTGTAGTATAGTTTGAAGTCAGGTAGCGTGATGCCTCCAGCTTTGTTCTTTTGGCTTAGGATTGTCTTGGCAATGTGGGCTCTTTTTTGGTTCCATATGAACTTTAAAGTAGTTTTTTCCAATTCTGTGAAGAAAGTCATTGGTAGCTTGATGGGGATGGCATTGAATCTATAAATTACCTTGGGCAGTATGGTCATTTTCACAATATTGATTCTTCCTATCCATGAGCATGGAATGTTCTTCCATTTGTTTGTGTCCTCTTTTATTTCATTGAGCAGTGGTTTGTAGTTCTCCTTGAAGAGGTCCTTCACATCCCTTCTAAGTTTGATTCCTAGGTATTTTATTCTCTTTGAAGCAATTGTGAATGGGAGTTCACTCATGATTTGGCTCTGTTTGTCTCTTATTGGTGTAGAGGAATGCTTGTGATTTTTGCACATTGATTTTGTATCCTGAGACTTTACTGAAGTTGCTTATCAGCTTAAGGAGATTTGGGGCTGAGATGATGGGGTTTTCTAAATATGCAGTAATGTCATCTGCAAACACGGACAATTTGACTTCCTTTTTCCTAATTGAATACCCTTTATTTCTTTCTCCTGCCTGATTGCCCTGGCCAGAACTTCCAACACTATGTTGAATAGGAGTGGTGAGAGAGGGCATCCCTGTCTTGTGCCAGTTTTCAAAGGGAATGCTTCGAGTTTTTGCCCATTCAGTATGATATTGGCTGTGGGTTTGTCATAAATAGCCCTTATTATTTTGAGATATGTCCCATCAATACCTAGTTTATTGAGAGTTTTTAGCATGAAGGGCTGTTGAATTTTGTCAAAGGCCTTTTCTGCATCTATTGAGATAATCATGTGGTTTTTGTCTTTGGTTCTGTTTATATGATGGGTTACATTTGTTGATTTGTGTATGTTGAACCAGTCTTGCATCCCAGGGATGAAGCCCACTTGATCATGGTGGATAAGCTTTTTGATGTGCTGCTGGATTCAGTTTGCCAGTATTTTATTGAGGATTTTTGCATCGATGTTCATCAAGGATATTGGTCTAAAATTCTCTTTTTTTGTTGTGTCTCTGCCAGACTTTGGTATCAGGATGATGTTGGCCTCATAAAATGAATTAGGGAGGATTCCCTCTTTTTCTATTGATTGGAATAGTTTCAGAAGGAATGGTACCAGCTCTTTTTCGTACCTCTGGTAGAATTCGGCTGTGAATCCATCTGGTCCTTGACTTTTTTTGGTTGATAGGCTATTAATTATTGCCTCAATTTCAGAACCTGCTATTGGTCTATTCAGGGATTCAACTTCTTCCTGGTTAAGTCTTGGGAGGGTGTATGTGTCCAGGAATTTATCCATTTCTTCTAGATTTTCTAGTTTACTTGCGTAGAGGTGTTTATAGTATTCTCTGATGGGAATTTGTATTTCTGTGGGATCGGTGGTGATATCCCCTTTATCATTTTTTATTGCATCTATTTGATTCTTCTCTATTTTCTTCTTTATTAGTCTTGCTAGCAGTCTATCAATTTTGTTGAGCTTTTCAATAAAAAAGCTCCTGGATTCATTGATTTTTTGAAGGGTTTTTTATGTCTCTATCTCCATGAGTTCTGCTCTGATCTTAGTTATTTCTTGCCTTCTACTAGCTTTAGAATATGTTTGCTCTTGCTTCTCTAGTTCTTTTAATTGTGATGTTAGGATGTCAATTTTAGATCTTTCCTGCTTTCTCTTGTGGGCATTTAGTGCTATAAATTTCCCTCTACACACTGCTTTAAATGTGTCCCAGAGATTCTGGTATATTGTGTCTTTGTTCTTATTGGTTTCAAAGGACATCTTTATTTCGGCCTTCATTTTGTTATGTACCCAGTAGTCATTCAGGAGCAGGTTGTTCAGTTTCCATGTAGTTGAGTGGTTTTGAGTGAGTTTCTTAATCCTGAGTTCTAGTTTGATTGCACTGTGGTCTGAGAGACAGTTTGTTATAATTTCTGTTCTTTTACGTTTTCTGAGGAGTGCTTTACTTCCAACTATGTGGTCAATTTTGGAATAAGTGTGATGTAGTGCTGAGAAGAATGTATATTCTTTTGATTTGGGGTGGAGAGTTCTGCAGATGTCTATTAGGTCCACTTGGTGCAGAGCTGAGTTCCATTTCCGGATATCCTTGTTAACTTTCTGTCGCGTTGATCTATCTAATGTTGACAGTGGGGTGTTAAAGTCTCCCATTATTATTGTGTGGGAGTCTAAGTCTCTTTTAGGTCTCTAAGGACTTGCTTTATGAATCTGGGTGCTCCTGTATTTGGTGCATATATATTTAGGATAGTTAGCTCTTCTTGTTGAATTGATCCCTTTACCATTATGTAATGGCCTTCTTTGTCTCTTTTGATCTTTGTTGGTTTAAAGTCTGTTTTATCAGAGACTAGGACTGCAACCCCTGCCTTCTTTTGTTTTCCATTTTCTTGGTAGATCTTCCTCCATCCCTTTATTGTGAGCCTACGTGTGTCTCTGCACGTGAGATGGGTTTCCTGAATACAGCACACTGATGGGTCTTGACTCTATCAAATTTGCCAATCTGTGTCTTTTAATTGGAGCATTTAGCCCATTTACATTTAAGGTTAATTTTGTTATGTGTGAATTTGATCCTGTCGTTATGATGTTAGCTGGTTATTTTGCTCGTTAGTTGATGCAGTTTCTTCCTAGCATCGATGGTCTTTACAATTTGGCATGTTTTTGCAGTGGCTGGTACCAGTTGTTCCTGTCCATGTTTAGTGCTTCCTTCAAGAGCTCTTTTAGGGCAGGCCTGGTGGTGACAAAATCTCTCAGCATTTGCTTGTCTGTAAAGGATTTTATTTCTCCTTCACTTATGAAGGTTAGTTTGGCTGGATGTGAAATTCTGGGTTGAAAATTCTTTTCTTTAAGAATGTTGAATATTGGCCCCCACTCTCTTCTGGCTTGTAGAGTTTCTGCGAAGAGATCCGCTGTTAGTCTGATGGGCTTCCCTTTGTGGGTAACCCGACCTTTCTCTTTGGCTGCCCTTAACATTTTTTCCTTCATATCAACTTTGGTGAATCTGATAATTATGTGTCTTGGAGTTGCTCTTCTCGAGGAGTATCTTTGTGGCATTCTCTGTATTTCCTGAATTTGAATGTTGGCCTGCCTTGCTAGGCTGGGGAAGTTCTCCTGGATAATATCCTGAAGAGTGTTTTCCAACTTGGTTCCATTCTCCTCGTCACTTTCAGGTACACCAATCAGACATAGAGTTGGTCTTTTCACACAGTCCCATATTTCTTGGAGGCTTTGTTCGTTTCTTTTTACTCTTTTTTCTCTAAACTTCTCTTCTCGCTTCATTTCATTCATTTGATCTTCAATCACTGATACCCTTTCTTCCACTTGATCGAATCAGCTACTGAAACTTGTGCATGCATCACGTAGTTCTCATGCCATGGTTTTCAGCTCCGTCAGGTCATTTAAGGTCTTCTCTACGTTGTTTATTCTAGTTAGCCATTCGTCTAATCTTTTTTCAAGGTTTTTAGCTTCTTTGCAATGGGTTCGAACATCCTCCTTTAGCTCGGAGAAGTTTGTTATTACCGATTGTCTAAAGCCTTCTTCTCTCAACTCATCAAAGTCATTCTCCATCCAGCTTTGTTCCATTGCTGGCAAGGAGCTGCATTCCTTTGGAGGAGAAGAGGCACTCTGATTTTTAGAATTTTCAGCTTTTCTGCTCTGGTTTCTCCTCACCTTTGTGGTTTTATCTACCTTTGGTCTTTGATGATGGTGATGTACAGATGGGGTTTTGGGGTGGATGTCCTTTCTGTTTGTTAGTTTTCCTTCTAACAGTCAGGACCCTCAGCTGCAGGTCTGTTGGAGTTTGCTGGAGGTCCCCTCCAGACGCTGTTCGCCTGGGTATCACCAGCGGAGGCTGCAGAACAGCAAATACTGCAGAATGGCAAATGTTGCTGCCTTATCCTTCCTCTGGAAGCTTTGTCTCAGAGGGGCACCTGGCTGTATGAGGTGTCGGTCAGCCCCTACTGGGAGGTGTCTCCCAGTTAGGCTACTTGAGGGTCAGGGACCCACTTGGGGAGGCAGTCTGTCTGTTGTCAGATCTCCAACTCTGTGCTGGGAGAACCACTACTGTCTTCAAAGCTCTCAGACAGGGACGTTTAAGTCTGCAGAAGTTTCTGCTGCCTTTTGTTCAGCTATGCCTTGCCTCCAGAGGTGGAGTCTACAGAGGCCTCCTTGAGCTGCAGTGGACTTCACCCAGTTCGAGCTTCCTGGCCACTTTGTTTACCTACTCAAACCTCAGCAATGGTGGACACCCCTCCCCCAGCCTCATTGCCACCTTGCAGTTCGATCTCAGACTGCTGTGCTAGCAGTGAGCGAGGGTCCGTGGGCATAGGACCCTCCGAGCCAGGCACAGGATATAATCTGTTGTGCCATTTGCTAAGATGGTTGGAAAAGTGCAGTATTAGGGTAGGAGTGTCCTGATTTTTCAGGTACCGTATGTCATGGCTTCCCTTTGCTAGGAAAGGGAATTTCCCGACCTCTTGTGCTTCCTAGGTGAGGCAATGCCCTGCCCTGCTCCATGGGCTGCACCCACTGTCTGACAAGCCCCAGTGAGATGAACCCGGTACCTCAGTTGGAAATGCAGAAATCACCCGTCTTCTGCGTCGCTCATGCTGGGAGCTGTAGACTGGAGCTCTTTCTATTTGGCTATCTTGGAACCCAATGTTCATCTTATATGTGTTGATTGATCTCTCATGTCTCCCTAAAATGTACAAAACCAAACTGTGCTCTGACCACCTTGGGCACATGTCGTCAGTGAGAGGTGACAGTGTGCTGGCAGCCCTTGCTCACTCTCGGCACCTCCTTGGCCTTGGCGCCTACTCTGGCCGCGCTTGAGGAGCCTTTCAGCCCACCACTGCACTGTGGGAGACCCTCTCTGGGCTAGCGAAGGCCAGAGCCGGCTCCCTCTGCTTGTGGGGGGGTGTGGAGGGAGAGACGCAGGCGGAAACTGGGGCTGTGCAAGGCG
The DNA here is from genome assembly GCF_029281585.2 of Gorilla gorilla gorilla. NCBI lineage: Eukaryota > Metazoa > Chordata > Mammalia > Primates > Hominidae > Gorilla > Gorilla gorilla. The sequence continues at coordinate 138,210,318 of NC_073236.2, forward strand.
CTCGCAGGCCAGCGCAAGTTCTGGGTGGGCGTGGGCTCAGCGGGCCCTGTACTCGGAGCGGCCAGCAGCACCGCCGGCCCCGGGCAGTGAGGGGCTTAGCACCTGGGCCAGCAGCTGCAGAGGGAGGGCCAGGTCCCCCAGCACTGCCGGCCCGCCCACGCTGCACTTGAATTCTCCCCGGGCCTCAGCCGCCTCCCCACTGGGCAAGGCTCAGGACCTGCAGCCTGCCATGCCCAAGCCCCCCCGCGGTGGGCTCCCGCATGGCCCAAGCTTTCCCGTGGGCACCGCAGCACCCGGTCCCATCAACTGCCCAAGGGCTGAGGAGTGAAGGCATGTGGCGCAGGACTGGTGGGCAGCTCTGCCGGTGGCCCTGGTGTGGGATCCACTAGGCGAAGCTAGCTGGGCTCCTGAGTCAGGTGGGGACTTGGAGAACTTTTATGTCTAGCCAGAGGATTGTATATGCACCAATCATCAGCACTCTGTGTCTAGCTTGGGGTTTGTGGATGCACCAATCAGCACTCTGTGTCTAGCTTGGGGTTTGTGGATGCACCAATCAGCACTCTGTGTCTAGCTAATCTAGTGGGGACTTAGCACCTCTAAAGACAAGAGAAAAACAGGACAAGGCCAAATGGCCCCATGCATCCACCGCCGGCTTCACACCCCTGCACTCGCAGTGTCTTGATGGGAATGTGGATGTTTTATTTCCTAAAATGCAAGAGCCTGGCCCACAGGTCCTTCATGCTGTTTGAGCTCTTGTGCTTGATGAAGGCTGGCCCAAGGCTCCCACAGGGGAGGGAAGAGGGGACTGATGGTACCAACAGGAAGGAAATTAAGTGGCAATAATAGGACTTCTGTCTCTTCTACCCATGATGTTACTGCTTTGTGCTGTGAAGTGTGGTCTGCATGTAAATTTGAGCAGAGTGTGCCTGAAAACTATTTTGGACCAAAGGAAGTAATGTCATTAAAAATCCTAACAGGGGCTCGTACTGGTTAATCAAGATGCTTCTGGTAATGTGATTCCTAGGTCAAAAGTTTAGAAATGTGAAGTTGAAGTCATTTTAAACACATAAGGCCTAAATTCCCTTTTCCAAGAAGAGCCTGTATCCCTTCCCCCATTATTGAGATGGAAAGTTTAATTCCTTAGAAAGGTCAAGACTGGTAGGGCAGAAGGCTTGTACTAACCTTCATTGTTTATATTTCCAACCCATATATATGCACAATTGTTTGTAGCCCTTATGTCAGTCCTGGGGGATATTAGTCCCATTTCATAAATGAGGATTCTGAGGTTCTGAGTGGTCAGATTGTTCAACGTCAGGCAGCTGGTAACTGTCAGAGCTGGTTATAAATCCACACTCTTTCCCACTCCAGCCAAGCAACAGAGCTCCCCATACGACAGCCCTGCAGACAATCAAGAAAGCCATGTGCACCTCTGCAAGCTGCAGACGTGGAGGGCTCCCACCTGCCAGGCTTCTGGGGTCTGTGCTGTGGGGCCAACCCTGAGGTGGTGTTGGACCAAGAGGGAAGGGTAGTCCAATTTATCCATCCACCGCCCTGGAGCCACACGTCTGGCAGTCCTGGGGCAAAAACCTCGAGGTTTTGACTCTCAGCTGGAATGGAGCCTTTGAAGATGGCGCAGAAATGTACTCAGCTCCTCTGGGTGGAGAGGCTCACTCTTTTGAAGTTGGATTGAATTTAAAAATGAGGGTCCTGGGATTTTCTCATAAAGCAAACACATTCATTCTATAGTGGGGGGTGGGAAACATGTCTGCAGCTCAAGTTCCAATGGTTATGGGTGCGACAGCTGACATTCTCTGGCTTCCAGGTGATGTGAGACACATTTACTGTAATTTTGTGCAGAAGCTCCTGACAACTAGAAAACATCCACTGGGGACTGAGTCTGGTTTTGCCAAGTCAACAGTGACTCTGGCCTGAGTGGAACTGGCCTGTGCACCCACTGTCATTCCTAAAGCAATTAACTTGTTATAAAGGATTATAGGGGCATTTGGGGCAGGACCTAATTATGATTTTCACCCCCTTTAGCCAAACACATGCTGAGCGTCAGATCACATGCTTTTGGCTGCAGAGGAAGTGTCCTTGCCCATGTGGAGGGAGGGTGCTTGTTCACTGCTCAAATTCGCTTCCACCCGGGGCCCTGTGCAGAGTGACACGCCACTGTCTATGCTATTCCCTGACTGCTCCCCAAAATGTGGGGATTTTTTGTTGTTGTTTGTTTTTGTTTGTTTGTTTGTTTGAGACAGAGTTTCGCTCTTGTTTCCCAGCTGGAGTGCAGTGGCAGGATCTCGGCTCACTGCAACCTCCGCCTCCCAGGTTCAAGCGATTCTCCTGCCTCAGCTTCCTGAGTAGCTGGGATTACAGACATGTGTCACCACGCCCGGCTAATTTTGTATTTTTAGTAGTGATGGAGTTTCACCATGTTGGCCAGGCTGGTCTCAAACTCCTGACCTCAGGTGATTTGCCTGCCTCGGCCTCCTAAAGTGCTGGGATTACAGGCATGAGCCACTGTGCTTGGCCAGAGTTTGTATTTTATAAAAATAATTTATTCTTGAGGAGATGGGGGCTTTTGCATCTTTTTCTTTTCTTTTCTTTTTGTTTTTTTGAGATGGAGTCTCGCTCTGTCACCCAGGCTGGAGGGCAATGGCACTATCTCGGCTCACTGCAACCTCTGCCTCCCAGGTTCAAGAGATTCTCCTGCCTCAGTCTCCCCAGTAGCTGGGATTACAGGCACCCGCCATCATGCCCAGCTAATTTTTGTATTTTTAGTAGACATGGGGTTTCACCATGTTGGCCAGGCTGGTCTTGAACTCCTGACCTCAGGTGATCCACCCACCTCGGCCTCCCACAGTGCTGGGATTCCAGGCGTGAGCCACCGGGCCCGGCCCACATTCTTAGTAAACCTGCTTTCGCTTCACTCTGCCCGCTCGCTCTTGAATTTCTTCCTGCTCCAAGTGAAGAACCCACAAGGCCTCCCGGGCTGAACTCCAGTTTTGGGTGCCTGTGACGTTGGGACTAGCAGCATCCATGATGCCTGGGCACCCGCCAGCCATGCACATCCTTGCTGAATCAGACATGGCGGGTGGAGCCTCATCCAGGGCTTCACAGGCCCTCAGCTGGCTCTGATGCTTCCCAAGCCCAGGCTGACAACCTCCTGTTTACAAGTCTCTGTTCCTCCTCAAGAAGCCATATTTCACCTCCACAATCAGCCCCTGCTGAACACAGCAACAGACTTCCAGCAGCCACACAGTGGATGTAAGACTATGTGACATTTTATGTAGAAAACCAATTAGGCTTTGAGAGAGCAGTATGACAGATCACGAATGGAGTTTGAATAAGTACTAATTAAATCCACAAAAAACAAACTTAATAATAATGGAAATATCTGCTCCAAGCATCCAAAGCCTTAGTTCTTCTCTCTGTGGGGAAGCTCCATCATCATCCATTTACTCCACAGAGACTAATATTTATCAACCCCAGGGCACCCAGAGCCAGCATTGCTCTCCTGTCTCACTGCAACTTTCCTGCCCGTCTGCGAAGTCGATCCTCATTTATCTAGCAGCCTGCGGTCAGCAGCCTGCGGTCACTCCTGCTCTTTCCGGCTGGAATTTCTCAGGAAGTTTCTTTTAGCTGAGCCATCTATAAAGTCGACTCTCATTTATCTAGCAGCCTGCGGTCACTCCTGCGCTTTCCAGCTGGAATTTCTCAGGAAGTTTCTTTTAGCTGAGACATGTTCTGCTTTGTTCTCTGTGCTTAGCACACACACAGCCAGGCATGGCGGGATTCTCCCCTGGCACCCAGAGGGCAGAGGCACACTGATCTCATCACCAGCACTGAGCTCTATTGTTTTGAGGTCCTTTCTATTGGAAAAGGAAGGAGAAAGGGGCTGGGAGGAGAAGAGCACGAGGCACCCCCCTAGAGAGACTCCTGCCCAGCGAGGCGCCCGCCCAGTGTGTTAGGGGAGGCTGCTGCACCCCTATCGCCTATGGGAGAGATGCGAGCAGGTGAGACTACATTTCGGAAACCACACCTGCTTACCTGTCATCTATGCACAGGAGGCCGGCCCTCTTCTGGAATGGCAGCAGGGAAGGAGAAGAACCAGACAACTCTGCCCAATAAGCATGCATTTCCTGTTTTTGCCTGGAGGGCTGTGGAGACAAGAGCTTTAGGTGCCCAGGGTAGGAGAGGAAGGAGCCTCGGGAGCACCAGTTCTGAATACTGGAAGACCCCAGAGAGGACAGTCTATGTGCCAGGATGGGGTGGGTGAGATGTTCCCTGCAATGGCGAAGACTTAGGGTACTTACAAAGAGAAAATTTCCTGTGATTTTGAGATAATGGCAGCTGCATGCTAACTGTGGTCCCTGTCACCCTCATATCCTCAGAAAAGACGGGACCCCTTGTTAAGTGGGGGGCTGAAGGATGTGGGCACTGTGCGAACAGGAGAGAAGGACCCAGAGGTAACAGGTGCCAGGGGTGCATCCGACTCCTGGGTCCCGCCACCTCCTGGAAATGTCTGGGGACGGGGGGTGCTGAAGTGGTGGAGCCTTTCATTTGGGTATAATAAGGAGGGTGATCTGGAGGCTGGGGACCTAGGAATGTCGGGAGCACAAGAAAAAAAGAAAAACCATCATGCAAACGAATGCGGGCACATGGGCAGCGTGGGCTTTGCTGGAAGGTAGCTGTGTGAGTGGGCACTCCCCTTGTGACTGCACCTACGTGAGGTGCTCTTTCTAGGTGGTTCTGGAGGCCCACAGAACCTGGGGTGGGCTCCATTGAACAGACAGGGAGACCAAGACACAAAGAGCAGAAGCGCCTGCCAAGGACCACATGGCAGAGCTGGGCACAGAGCCTCTGTCAGCCCTTCCTGCCTCTGCCCCAGGGCAGCAAGCCGCACGAGCCCCCCTGGCCACTGCCTCGTGAATCCACACGTTGCACATTTCAGAGCCTGTGTTCCAGGGAACGCACTGGGTGGGGGCCATGGGGTGCATCAGATGCCTGCTCCAGCAGGGCCCACAGTCCAGGGGGGACGCCCCCACCAGCCAGGATGGCAGGAGCTGTCCAGCCACTCACTAACCCATCAGTTCCCCATCAGCACATTACCTCATGGTTACCAGCACCTACGCTGATAAAAATCATCAGATCGAACAGTCCAGGTGGGGAGATGGCCCTGTGTGTGAGCAGGTAAGGCACTCAGTGCCGTGATGGTGAGGAAGGGACGGAGACATCACGTCAGGCACGGAGGAAGACCAGCTTTTCCCGCAGGTGGGCCAGCGCGTGGGAGCCTTCAAAGGACCTGAGGTTAGAGCTGAGTCTTGCACGAGGAGGGCTAAGTGCTGGGCGTTTGGGGCAACAGTGAGTCCTGGGCCCCAGCAGTTACTTCCGCAGGAGTGGGGAGGCCGGCTGGGGAGGTGGGAGTTGGGAAGATCTGGAGGGCAAGTGATGAACACTGCACAGAGAACCTGGGATGCTGGGTCCTCGGCTGCCCTAACACGGCAGACACTTCACACGTAGAAACGCTGGGCTCAGAGCAAGCAGGCAACCCGGGGAGGGGGCGTGGCCTGAGCTGGACACCCTGGTTCCATTTCACTCCCCTGCTGCCGTCGTGGGGGCTTACTCAGCCCATCTGTGTCTCATGTTCCTCTTCTGCATAAACAAAACAATAAATAATTCATTTTCAAGGTTCATGATTGTTGTGAAGATTGAGACAATGATTTTTATTAATTTATTTTATAATTTTTATAGCTTTAACGAATGTTTAATTTTGAAATGATTACATACTCACAGGAAGCTACAGACACAGAGTGCTTCCCTGCTGTTCACCAGCTTACTTTATCACAGGTGAACCACCAAATCGGGGCTCATCCCAGGAGGTCACATGGGTTCTTAGTGTCGTGCAGGAAGGAATTCAAGAGTGAGAGGGCAGGCTGGGCACAGTGGCTCACGCCTGTAATCCCAGCACTTTGGGAGGCCGAGGCAGGTGGATTGCTTGAGGTCAGGATTTTGAGACCAGCCTGGGCAACATGGTGAAATCCCATCTCTACTAAAAATACAAAGATTAGCTGGACGTGGTGGTGCACATCTGTAATCCCAGCTACTCGGGAGGCTGAGGCAGGAGAATCGCTGGAACCCGGGAGGTGGAGGTTGCAGTGAGCTGAGTTCATGCCACTGCACTCCAGCCTGGTGACAGGGCGAGACTCTGTCTCAAAAAAAAAAAAAAAGAGCAAGAGGACAGAGTGAAATCAGGTTAATCAAGAAAGTAAAGAAATAAATGGGTGGTTACCACACAGGAAGAAAAGGTTGGCTATTTTTATGGTTATTTCTTGATCATATGCTGAACAACAGGTGGATTATTCATGAGTTTTCTGGGAAAAAGGCAGGGAATTCCCCAAGAACTGAGGGTTCCTCCCCACTTCAGACCCCATAGGGTAACTTCCAGACGTTGCCATGGCGTCTGTAAACTGCCTTGGCGCTGCCAGGCACGTCATTGAGCATGCAAATGCATTATAATTAGTGTATAACGAACAGAGGTTTCTTTTGCCACCATCTTGGTTTTGGCTGGCTTCTCCCCCACATCCTGTTTTATGAGCAGGGTCTTTGTGATGTGTCTCTTGTGAAACCTGCCCTGTGACTTCCTAGCTCACCTTCAGTGACAACATTTCACCCAGCCTACAGGGCATGTGCAAGAAGAATGTGCCACAGCTCAGAGCCTGGGGCCCGACACGCATGAGCTCTGGTGTAACACCTGCCTGAGAATCCTGGTGACGGACGCTCTGCTTGCTGTCTCTGTGTCGCTGCCCAGGGCCGCAGAGCCAGTGCACAGATGCGGCCATTCACTTAATGTGGTCATCCAAGCAGCTTGTATCCACGTGGCTTTAAAAACATTTTTTAAATATATACGTTTTATCTTTGTAAAGACGAGGTCTCACTACGTTGCCCAGGCTGGTCTCAAGCTCCAGGACTCAAGTGATCCTCCCATCTTGGTGTCCCAAAATGCTGAGATGACAGGTGTGAGCCGTCACGCTTGGCCTAAGCGTCTGCATTTCAGGCTGTGTTTCCACCCAACTGTGAGTTTCTCAGGGTCTCTGCCCTTCCTTGTCTGTTTTCATTGCCTGCTCACTTCCCTGGAAGCTGGCTGGGTGCCGTGCTCACGCTGGATTTTCCAGGTCCAGTCTCTGCCCTTCCTTGCCTCACCTGTCCTGGGGAACCGACCTCTAATAGGGAACTGCCCAGTCCCCGTTACCGCCTGGCTTCCTCCTGGGTGACCAGGGGATGGCATCAGCCTCAGTGGCTCCACATGCCCTCCCTGCCCTCCCAGCCATCCACCTGCAGCCATGGCCCCTGGCAGCCCCTCCTGCAGTTATAAATCTAGCTAGGTGAGGCTCACACGTTCCTCCCCTGCCTTCCATGGCCTCCGAGGGTGGGGGCGTGGTGGAGATGCTTGGTTGCTTCCCTAACTGCCTCACCTCTCATTCGCCCAATTAAACTCCCTCCACTGTAACCCTGAAACCCTCTCGGTGCTTCCCCCTCCTGCAGAGGCCTTGGCTAGCCCCAGCGCGGCTCATGGAAGGCAGGAAGCAGACCCTCTCCCCGAGGGTGGACAGAGGGTCGCCCACCTCCGCACACAGTGTGCCACGGGCCTGGGCTGGGGAGGCCTCTGTCTACACCCAGGACCCCTGTTGGGGAGGGGGTTATTAGCGGGACCCCTCTCCCAGACATGAGCCTTCCACCCTCTGACTTCATCACCTAGGCATGCAGAAAGCCCTTGTTGGCGCCTATCTGAGAAAAATGTGGAATCTAAGTGTGTGGCTTAATTTACATAAAGATCCCATGGGGGAGGAGCAGTGAAGATGTGACTCTCACAAGCTGAGGACCCTCAGGACCCCTCTTCTCTCCACTCCTGGGCATGTCCTGGGTGCCTGACCTGGTGCTCTGGCGGACGGAGGGACCTTTGAACAGAGAAGTGGTGACTCTCCATGCTTAGCATTTAAATTCTAGAATCTCATCTTTCTGTGGCTGAACTGAACACAGTAAATTGTGTTCTGAGCCTGCAGCTGCCTCTCACCGTGGGTCTGCCAGGAGCCTGGTGCCCTGCCCGGCTGCCCTTTGCTGTGGTTGAGCTGACACTGACCGGGAACTCACTGGGAACAGGGCTCTGACCCACTCACCTGAGCCTTGTGACATCCAGCGAGGGGGACAAGCCTTTTCCATACGACCTCGGGCCCCAGCATGAGCACCCAGGAGAAGATCTCAGCGCAGCTCCTGCTGTGAGCTGGTCTTCAGACAGCCGCCGCCATGGTCTTCACGGGCCTGCGGTCCTGGCATCCTGCCTGGCACCCTGCAGCACACAGGGCAGTGTGTGCAGAGAAGGGGGCCCGGGACCAAGTGTCTCTTCACTCACTGAGTCTAAGTACTATGTGTGACAATGAAACAGTGTTCCTTGGCACAACTCGCACCTGGAAGGAGTGTTTGCTGTGGGACAAATCACAAGACTGGGGGCGGATAACAGGATTGGAAAGTGGCCATCAGAGGGGGTGAGAGTATTTCACCTGGGCCCAGAGAACGTGAAACTTAAGCCGCTGTGCTCCTGCTCAGACAATTCACCCGCAGACACCGGGCGGGGGAGGTGCAAGGCTTCTGTGGGCCTCTAGAGGGCAGACGCAGGAAGCCGTGAACAAAACACACGGCTGCACATTCAGCTCCACAGGGGAAGAGCTCACCACCAAACCTCATTCTTTCAGGCCCAAGTCATTGCACTGACCACCCCCTGCCCAGACTTCCCTGCCAATGCCACACACGTGCAAACGAATGCTATGCCACTCGGGGGGCTTCAGGGACACATAGGATGGGGTCCATAGGATGGATCCATGGATGGGGATGGGGAGGAGGGAGGGAAGGAGGGAAGGGATTGGGGGAAGAAGGAGGAAAGAAGAGAAGGGAGGGAGGGAGGTGGGGGGAGGAGAAGAATGAATGAAGGAGGGAAAGGAGGGAGGGATGAATGGATGCAAGGATGAGTACATGTATGAATAGGTGAGTTGATGGGTGGATGGATACATTGATGGATGGATAGATTTTTTAAATCGGCTCAAGTGATTGTGGGGCCAGCAGGTCTGAAATCAGGAGCTGAAGCTGCAGCCTTGAGGCAAAATTTCTCCTTTTCTGGGAAACCTCAGGTTTTGCTCTCAATGCCTTTACCTGCTTAGACAGGGCTCACTCACAACATCAAAGGTCACCTCCTCCACCTAAGGTCAACTGATGATAGAGATTAACCACAACCTCAATACCTTCACAGCAATGTCTAGATGAGTGTGGCCACGTGGACATATAAAAGCAATCATCACAGGTGACTTGGGAGATGCCTGTTGAACTGGAAAGAAAAGCCACCAATTCGTGATGCCCTGAAATGCTCCTGTGGGTGGCAGCAGGTGGGGAGTGTGGATGTCAGGTACAGGCCGCCGTGTCTGAGCGAGGGTGGACTACACACTAGGGAGCCTCTGGGCCACTGGGTGACACTCTGAGAAGTGTCACTTGAAGGTGGCACCAGCGCACTTGGAAGGCATTGAGTATCTGCAGTCACAGGGCCCCTCCGCACGATGGAATGTCCATACCCAGCACTTCCCCTGGAGTTCTGTTGAGATGCTGAAATGACCTCATAATCATTATTATGATGTTTCTGATGATTTCTAAACTTGAGCAAACTTAAAGCAGAGAATGCAGAGGTCTTTTCCAGATGTTTCTAGTCTTTGTCACCCACCCCAGCGAATGTCAGGGCAAACTCAGAACTGCAAGGCTGCCCAAGAGTCCACCAGATCATCTGAAGCTGGGCAGTGATGCACGCAGTGCAGCACACGGTACACTTGTTTTCACTCAACAATGACTGTTCTAGTCCATCCCCGAGGGCTCTTGGCCTTGACAGGGAGCTGGGCATGGAAACCTTGTCCTGGGGCTGCGTGGGGTGGGCTGCAGCACTAGAAGGATATTCACACTGGGAAGACGGTGGGAACCAGGGTCTGGAGGGGTGCACAGAGGGAGCCATCCAACTGAGCAGATTCTAGAAGGTTCAGTAGCAGTTTGCCAGGAAATAAAGTAGAAATAAGTTGATGTCTGGTGTTTGTGGAGAGAAGGGGCTGGAAGAACAGACGCAAAGCCACCGGAGATGGTGGCCCTAAGCCCACCCCATTAGGCAGGGGGCTGAGAAGTGCTTGCATACAGCGGTGGCAGGGTCCGAGCTGCGGCACATTCTCTGTGAGCTTCATTCTCTGTGATGAGCCAGGCAGACCCAAAGGCACGTGCCCAGGAGGGGTCTCAGTGGTGGTCCAGGGGTCAGAGCTCTGCCAACAGCCATGTGGAAGGAACAGTGCTCAGCACAAGGAATTAACAGGATCCTGTGACTGCTGTATTTAAGGACGGGGTAGGGATTGAGGTGAGAATGACCTCCAGGTTGGCGGAGGATTGCATTAGAGATTCTGGAGAAAAAGCGCATTTTTTATGGAGAGCGATGTTCTAGTTTCTGACATCATAACATTGGAATTCTTGTGGGACATCGAGGTGGAGATGTCTGGAAAGCATCTGGAGGTGAGTACGGAGCCCCAGAGCGTGCTGCGGGTAGATGTGTGACTCCTTAGTACCTAGGACACCTGGATGGCTTGGAAAGGGTCCCTAGATGACCAGAAAGGTAATTACGCCTTGTGAGCGGGGTGCTTGCTTAAAACGGCAGACACAGCAGCGGGTGCCACTTGCCTAAACACGAGTATCCATGTAAAGCTTGTGTGTTTGAGAAGGAATTGGGTCTTTTCCTCAGGTTCCTGGGACAGAGCTTCCAAAACCCTTGGAATTTCCCCAGGGACAGGAGTGCGTGTATTCATGATGAGCTCCCAGCCATGTCTGAGCTGACGCTGATGAAGGAACGCAGGATGGAGGCTGATCACCAGGACTGACCATGCGATTGTAGGGTGAACTGTCTGGGCCTTGTGCTGTCAGCCTGACCTCCCTGGAGAGTTCAACCCCATGGACAGTGCATCATCAGTCCTGCTTGAGCCATAAAACCCTGGTGAAAACTCCGGACACCAAAGCTCAGTAGAGCTTCCCTGTTGGTGATCACGTCCCTGTGCCGGGTGGTGATGGGCCCTGATCCCACAGGCCAGGCACAGAGGCTCTGCATTTGGGACCCTCCCTGACCTCACCTGATGTATTTCATTTGGAGGTTCAGATTGGTATCAATGATAATACAGCTGTATTTGTAACCACAGCACTTTCATCTGTTGTGTGGGTGGTTCCAGCAGGAGATGTAGCTGGAGGGGTCTCAGAAACCTATGCATCTGTAACCAGTCAGAAGTGTGGATGGCCTGGGGACCCCTGAACACACAGGTAGTACTGAAGTGAGGGCAGCCTTACTGAGGTCCATCCACGCCCGTAACCTGCGGGGTCTGCTCTAGCTCCAGGTACTTAACAGCAGGACTGTACTGAAGTCTGCCTAGGACTCTGTCTCCTCCTCTGCTGAACATAATGTTTGCAGCTCCCACCCAGCATTCTGCCCTTATGGAAATACAGAAGAAGCATTCTTGCAAGCATCCCTGTTCTACACAAACTCAAGAGTGACACGTGGTAGGCAGCCTCTAAGATGGTCCCCAGTGGTTCTGTCTCATGTTCCTTACGCTCCCAGTTGATGCTCTGCTGTGGCATGTGCTGGACGCAAGAGCATCTATGGATGGAATCCAGCAGGAGAGATGGCATCCACAGTGTGAGCTGGAACCACAGGAGGGTGTGGAGAGGATCCAGGAGGAGTGATGGCATCTGCATCTGGACCCACTGGAGTGTGTGCACAGGACCCTGTGGGGTGATGGCACCCGGAGTCTGAAGTGAATCCTCTGGAGTGCGTGGACAGGACCCTGCAGGGGTGATGGCATCGGAATCTGAACTAAACCCACTGGAGAGTGTGCGCAGGATCCCGCAGGGGCGATGGCACCCGGAGTCTGGTCTGAACCCACTGGAGAGTGTGCACAGCATCCCGCAGGGGCGATGGCATATGGAGTTTCAGCTGGACCTACTCGAGTGTGTGGATAGAATCTTGCAGGAGAGACGACATGTAGAATGTAAACTGGACTGAGTGGAGTGTATGGAGAGAATCCTGCAGGTGAGATGGCATGTGCAGTGGGAAGCGGACCCACTGGAATCTTTGGGTAGGACCCAAACTCAACCACTGCTATGTGTAGACAGGGTCTTTGAGGAGAGATGGCATCTGCAGTGTGAACCAAACCCACTGGAGTGTATGGATAGCATCTTGCAGGAGTGATGACATCTGCAGTGTGATCTGGACTGCCTCGAGTGTGTGGGTAGGATCCTGCAAGAGTGATGGCATGTGGAGTGAGAACTGCATCCACAGGACTGTGTGGACAGCATCCTTCAGCAGTGATGATGCCTGCTGTGTGAAGTGGAGCAGTGTAGTGTGTGGGTAGGGTCCTGCAGGAGAGACGGCAACTGGAGTGTGAACTGCACCCACTTGAGTGTATGGGTAGGGTCCTGCAGGACAGATGGCAACTGGAGTGTGAACTGGACCCACTGTTGTGCCTGGAGAGGATCCTGCAGAAGACAAGGCATCTGCAGTGTAAACTGGGCCACTGGGGTGTGTAGCTAGAATCATGCTGGAGTAACGGCTTCTGGACTGTGAGCTGGCCCCATTAAAGTGTGTGTATAGGATCCTGCAAAAGTGATAGCCTCTGGAGTGTGAATGGGACCCACTGAGGTGTGTGGATAGGATACTGCAGGGGTGATGGTGTCTGCAGTGTGAGCTGCAGCCCTGGGGCATGTGGATAGGACTCTGCAAAGAGACCATCTGTGGTGTGAATGGCACCGGTGGAATGTGTAGAGAGGATCCTGCCAAAGTGATGTCCTCTAGAGTGTGAACTGGACCCACTGGAGGGTGTGGACATCGTCCTGCAGGAGAGATGGCATCTACAGTGTGAATGGCACCACCGGAGTGTGTGGATAGGAGCCCGCAGGAGAGAGCACATGTAGAGCGTGAACTGGACCCACTGAAATGTGTGGACAGGATTCTGCAGAAGATACGGCATCCGGAGTGTGAAATGCACTAGTGTGTGTGCATAGAATCCTGCATAAGTTATGGCATCTACAGTGTGAACTGGAGTCACTGGAATGTGTGAATAGGATCTTGCAGGAGAGATGGTGTCTACAATGTGAACTGAACCCCTGGAATGTGTACATAGGACCCTACAGGAGAGATAACATCTGGAGACTGAAGTATGGGGATAGAATCCTGTAGGAGAGATGGCATCCGGAGTGTGAGCTGGACCCACTTCTGTGTGTGGATAGGATCCTGCAGGAGAGATGTTGTATGTAGTGTGAGCTGGGCCCACCAGAGTGTGTGAATAGGATCCTGCAGGAGAAATGGCATCCGGAGTGTGAGCTGCATCCACTGTAGAAGGTGGATAAAATCCTACAGGAAAGATGGCATCTGGAATGTCAGCGGGAGCCACCGACCTCTGAGGATGCACCCCGCAGGTGTGATGCGGGGCCAGTTCCAAGGCTGGGTTAGGTTTTACCCTGGCTTCTGTGTTGTACTCTCATTCTCTTCCTCTTTCTTCTAATACCTGCTCTGGGAGGCATCAGGCCACGTCCAGTGTGCAGGCCATGGAGACCCACACGGCAAGGAACTGGAACCCCCTGCCAGCAGCCTCAGGAGTCCAGTCCTTAGATGGTGCCCTGTGGTCAGCAATGCACCTGTGACCTCCGGTCTATGTCTCGTGGTAGTTGCTTTTGTGTTTTAACATAGCAACAGGAAACTAGCCTATTACCCACCAATCCCATTCCAGGCTGCTTTCAAACGCAGCTCAGGCTAGAACACCAGCATGGGGACACAGCTGAGACTCGGGGTTTGCGACGGGAACACGCCCATGCTGTGCCTCTGAATCTGGCACCGTCACCCTGTGGCCTGGGTTCAACAACTTGGCCTCACCTTCCTTATCTGTGAAATTCAGACTGGGTCCTTGTGAGATGATTGGAGAGAATGTATGAACTATGTGAGAACGCCACCTTTGTGCGTATTTCACGCAGTGTCTTCCCTCCTTTCCAAAGTCTTCTGCTGTCTCTAGACACACCCGACGTGGGGGGGGTTCCCTGGGTCTCCTCCTAGGTCTGTCCCAGGAGGGCATGCACTGAAGGCCGCGAGAATCCCGGGGGCTGCACTGCGCCGCGCCAAGGACTCCACACAGGACCTTTCATTTTCCCAACTGTGCTGAGCCAGGCGGCCGGCAGAGAGCAGGTGGCTGACAGGCCCCGGGGAGCCGGACCGCCTGGGTCTAATCTTCCCGCAGACTCCCTTGCTGTGCGCTTTGGGGCTTGGGCCTCAGTTTCCTCAAAAGGAATGAGGGGCTTTTTTGAACGTTAAGTAATTTCCTACGTGGTTGCGGGTAGGGAGAGGGAGAAAGAGAAGAGCGCGCCTGCGCGCCTGGAATCGTGCCCGGATCAGAGCAAGCGCTCTAAAAGTGTTACAAACAGCAAGGCGCCAACTAAAAAACCCGTAGTGAGCGCAGGCAGAAACCACGGGTAAGAGAAGTGGAGAAGCTTCGCGTAGGCCCCAGGGTCCCGAGTCCCGAGTCTCGAGCGCAGAATCAGGGGTGCCAATGCTCTCCTCCGCGCTCCCGAGCGCTTGCCTTGGCCTTGCGGACCGCCCCACCAGGATGAGGGCGCTCGGGCCGGACGCTGGGGCCCCGGGTTCTCGCCCCGCCCCGCCCTCGGGGATTCGGAGGGGCCGGGAGGAGCCTCGCGCATGTGCACAGCTGGCGCCCCCCGCCCCCCGCGCACAGCTGGGACGTGGGCCGCGGCCGGGCGGGCGCAGTCGGGAGCCGGCCGTGGTGGCTCCGTGCGTCCGAGCGTCCGTCCGCGCCGTCGGCCATGGCCAAGCGCTCCAGGGGCCCTGGGCGCCGCTGCCTGTTGGCGCTCGTGCTGTTCTGCGCCTGGGGGACGCTGGCCGTGGTGGCCCAGAAGCCGGGCGCAGGGTGTCCGAGCCGCTGCCTGTGCTTCCGCACCACCGTGCGCTGCATGCATCTGCTGCTGGAGGCCGTGCCCGCCGTGGCGCCGCAGACCTCCATCCTGTGAGTGCGGCGGGGGACGCCGGGGGCGCGGGGTCCGGGGGTTCGTGGAGATCCGGGAGCGCAGGGGTGATCGGAGGTGGGGGGCGCGGAGGGTGGAGGGAGCATCGGGCGCGCGGGGGGCCTGGGGACTCGGGAAGCAGAAGCGAACCTCCGAAGGGGGACGTGGGGGGACCGGGGCGCGGGGACCCGCTGGGCCTTTGTCCGCCCTGCGGGAGACGCCGAGGGGCGGACCAGAGCGCTGTGCGCGCGGCCTTCGTAGCCGCCTTTGTTCGGAACTCGGAATCCCCGCAGGACGGGGAAGTTGTTGGAGCCGCCGGGGGGAGTCCCGCTCGCCTCCCGCCGCCCCCTCTCATGCTCCGCCGGCCTCCCGCTTCCCACTGGTTCGCGGCCCCTCCTCCGCTTACCTTTCCCCCGCTCAGGACCCCTTGGTCCCCCTCCGCTCCCCGAGCGCGGCGCAGCCCCCTCCGTCCTCCCAGCCCCCTCCGCCCCGTTCCTCGTCCTGTTCGCTCCCCTCCTCCGCTCCTCTTCCTCCTCCCCCCTTCCTCCTCCTCCTCCCTTCCTTCTCCTCCTCCCCCCCTTCCTTCTCCTCCCCCAGCCTCCGCCCCCTCCCCCTCCCCCGCCCCTTGGAGCGCAGTGCCCACCCCATCCCCCCGCGCCGGGGAAGCCTCCCCAGAGGAGCCTCAGTTCCCGCAGCCGCGGCGCCCCCGCTCCCAGTGCCCCCGCATCTGCCCGGAGCGTCCTCTCCTGGGGTGTCCTGGGGGCCCCGCGCTTCTCAGGGGCTTTTCCTGCGCCCGGAGCGAGCCGGGCGGCCGGGGTTCCCGAGAGGGGCCGCGCGGTAGTCACGGAGCCTCGGGGCAGCCCGCGTCTAGATGGAGCCGGGACTCAGGGCGGGTTTCTGCCTCGGGCATTTCTCTTCTTTCGCTTCCAATCCACGCGAGCGTGTTCGCAGTTGCGTTAAACGTTTAACCGGATGCGTTGCGTTGGGGTTGACACCCTGTGTCCCGCCTGCGGGCCTTCCCGCGTCACGGTCTCCACAGCAGGAATCCCCATCCCTCCGCCCCGCGGCTCCAGGTACCGAGATGCCGCCAGAGTTCGCTGCAGGCCTCCTGTGTTCTGAAGCGAGTCGGATTCAACATTTTCGGGATCTGTGAACGCGGGCTGCGTTTCAGGCGCCGACTCTAATTTAGTCCTGTAGCGACTCTTCTGCATGCCAAAAATAGTTTTCACGTTTCTTAGCTGAGCCAGAGGACTTTTTGGCACCAGCAAAGAGTCTGCAAAAGTTGTAAAAAAATTGAGTGAACAATTCAGGAAGTGGGCGGCCAGTGCGCTTACCTCCCAAACAAAGTGCTGGGACAGACCACGGCTCCCAGGGGTCGCCGAGTTTGCAGGCCGCTTCCTGGAGGCCCTGGGGCGGGGCGGGGGCGCGAGTTCCTCTCCGCCTGGGAAATTGTTCCTCCGCAGAGAGACCAAGGCTTTCTTTCCAGAGCCCGTGAATGGTCAGCCCAGGCCGGACGACTCGGGGGCATCTCACTCAACAGCAGTGGACTCTTAGAATGGAGCCGGGTGAGGTTTCCCTGGGTCTGGATAATGTAATTCTTGCTGAGCCAGTGGAAAAATGGCACCTCAAAGATTTTTCACATCTGGTCAGTTTCATAAAGCTTGCGGTATGTTTGGCCCCGGAATATTAATTGCTTGTTGGAAATAACATTTTAAAATAAGTGTCGTAGGACACACATGGGGTCCTCTGCTCCGCTTTGCATGGTGTGCTCGTCCACAAACACCTCACCGAATTTGAAAAAGGAGGTGAGAGTAGACGGGTGACATCATCGTCCACTCGCACACTTCCTCAAAGGGTACATTTGCATCCATTTCTAGCTTACACTTTCAGGGGTTTTTGCAGTCTTCAGTGATACTTTGAAATGTCGCTGTTGAGTCACGTTGATTCTGTGAGGCAGGTAGACTGGTAGCTGTTAAGTTGATCGAATCCCTTATAGAACTAAACGCTTTACTGGAGAAATGAACATACCCATTTTCTGGCGGTGGAAACAGAAGCTCTGGGAGAGAAGCGCAGCCCCTGACGCTATTCCTGTGGCCAAGAGGAGGAGCGTAGCGCTGGCGGCCAGAATGGAGTCCTGGCTGGATGCATTCCAGCCGGGTGATTTTTAGCAAGTCCCGTGTCCCCTGGGAGAACGTGAGGGTGTAGCTGTGCGGACCTAGGCACAGTGGACAGGTGTCATGAGCGAGCGCTAGCGAGTGCAGCCTGGGGAGGCAGGGACTGAGGGGAAGAGGGAGACCTATTCTGCGGGGATATCCTGTTGAGGGGTCTCTGGGGGCATGGTCTGGTCGGCTGTTGCTTGAGATGACACAGTTCTACATGATACATGCTACACGTGAAGCAACATTTCATGTCCACTTTCAGCTTTCTCCCAGGACTGTGCTCTCATGTGTATGTGATTAATTTCTATTAAAATTTTTTGGTAGAAATTGGGAATATACTATATATGAAAATTAAAAAAAAAAACCTGCCCCAAAGTTAGTTGGCTCATCCAACCATCACACCGTCCCTTTGCTTTTGGAGACTCACCTCCATCCCAGTCCCCCAAAAGATTAAATCAGAGCCATTGGAAAACATCTTATTGCTCCTTCCCCTCAAATGCCCCAGGAGTGTGTTTAAGCGGGTCTGATACTGGGTTGTTGGATTTGTGGCTTGGGGGCTTTGGAAAACAGTGGAATAAGCCCATCCATGACTCAGTTTGGATCGACCTTTGAGCTCCCTCACCTGCAAGTGTGAAGGGAGCTCTGGAATGGCAGGAGCCCATGCCCTGTGCTGCTCGGTTGAGGATTTGGCCTTGCTGCTGGGTCTCCTGCAGAGCGCCTTCCTCTGGAGGCCTTACTTAGTTCAGCTGTGTAGAAATGGTTGGTTTTTGAATACAGAATCATTCTGTACCCAACACAATAGAAGTTCATCACAATGGTAGTTCAAAGCTAGTATTAAAGATAAAGTATGCCGTTGTATGCCCCTTCCTTTCCTCCTCTCAACCCCAGCCTTTTTGGGGAGGTCACATTTGAAACATTCTTCATCACGGTTGTGCCGCTAGGGTGCTGGCTGGACACACTGGAGCTAGGCCCTCCACGCCCTCCTCCTGTCCTGCCTTCCTCTCTTCCCTGGAGCCGCCACAGTTGAGGCTATGGTCATGGACTCATCAAAACTAACATCCTCACCACAGTCCAGGCCGCTGCAAAGCCATGAGTTGTCCCAAACTGCAGTTCTGTGACAGAAACCCTGACATTGGAGGGGTCTGGGCATGTGGAGCTTGGGGTGGGCTCAGGGAGGTCGCATTGCAGAGAAACCACAGGCAGGCGCCATGGCAGCCAGGGCGAGGCCTCCTCTCCTGCAGAATCTCCAGACAGCTGCTCCTCATTCTCAGTTTTTCTCACCATCTGCTGGGAGTTAGGCCCACGCCGTGTGCTGTGTGTTGGGCACCCACAGAAAATGAGACCGGAATCTTGCCCTCATGGAATGCCCAGTCCAGCGGGGCCCCCAGAGAGTCAGGGGGCTTCCTGGGAGTGGTAAGATGACCCCAGGTGTGTGCAGTCCTGGCGGGACGGGGGATGGGGAAAGGGCAGAGTGCTTGGGACCCTGCCCTCTTGGTGGTCTGGACTGAGTGGACCAGCCCGCCTCCCGGCCTGTGTTCACATGAGCAGAGGGTTCCAGTGTTGCTGCTCCGTGGGTCTCCTCCCGCCTGCAGGCCCCCCAGGCCCTCTGGGGGCTCTGGGAGTCTATGGGCTCCTAGTCCGTAGGTGGGAGTGGGTGTTTGGGCCTTTTAACTGACTTCCTGTGTCTAGGAGACTGCGTCCCCTGAGTGAGTCACATCGGTCCCGAGGTTCATCCTTGGAGCTTCCCTGACCTCCCTTGGAGAATTGGCCGCCTTTCGGAGAGGACCTCTCCTCCTCACACGCAGATAGAGGTCACAGGGTGTTTGTTGCCTGGCACTCAGGGAGCCGGCTGGCTGGTGCTGCAGAGGGGCCCGCCTGCCGGGGACTCCCTGGCTGTCCACCCTCAGCACTTCCCGTACCCTCCTCCTCCTCTGCATCCTCCTGCTCCCGGGAAGTTCCCTAACATCTGACTGCGTCTTCTGGGAGCACCCGCAGTCCCGGGACGCCAGGCCTCTCCTCCTTTGGGCAGGAGACTGCAGTGGTCCCGGGTGTGAGTGGGAGCCTGGGGCTTCTCCGCCCTATGCGGGATGTGCAGATGTGTCTGCTGGGACAGTCCTGCAGGTGCTAGTGTCAGTGTTTGCCTTCCATAGAACAGATGATGCTCATGTTTGTTGGCACAACAGAGTCAAAGACTTTACTATTGCCACGCAAATACATTTGAAAAGTACCATAGAGATACTTAAAACATATTTAGATGTTGATAATTTATCTTTGCAAGGTGGTGGGCGGACCAAACATTTTCTCAGCGTGGGAGCCTGGGAGGCGGCTGATCTTCAGAGCTCTCTGTGTTCTGTGGCCAGAAGAGGAAAATCTTCAGTGTTCAAAATAAGCTTAGAGAGGGCCCATGCCCAAGACAGTGTGTGTTGGGACCTTTCCTGGGATGTCCAGTTTGCCATCCAGGGAGTATGTGAGATCCTTAGGCTCTCACCATGACTTTGACGTTTGAAAACTAGTATGTGACTACATGAGTGCCACGTGTCTGGAAAGTGCTTTCTCTTGTTAGGAAGTCAGAGTAATTGAGCTCTTCTATTGTTAGAACTTGCCTTCCTCTTCTGTGTTTTTTCATATGTCAAGGAAATAGTTGTAAAAAGAAAGCATATCCTTCTCTATGACTCTGAATCCAGGGGCAGCTCCAGCTTCAAGAGTGGCTTGATCCAGGGTCGACATGCTGTGATATTCTATCGTTTTCTCCCCAGCGTGGGTGACTTGGCTTGCTTCTCTGTTGTTCTGACTCAGTTTCCCTAGTTGCTGATGATTGGCAGCTGTATAGTTCCCTTCCGACAGAGCTAAGTCTGGTGAAAAGAGAATGCGTGACTCAGTGCACAAGCAGAAGTTTGGGGAATTGTCTTAATGGACCAGATGGTCTGTGTGGCACGCCAGTTTTCTAGACGTCCATGAGTGGACAGGAGGCCTTGCCACTGGGTCTGGAGCGCATGACTACCTTGTGGGGCCATGGAAAGCATCTGATCTCCCCGGAACACACTGGCCAGAAGCTGATGAGGGCCCCTTACCTGGGGTAAAACTTGGGCCTTTTTAAGCGAAGTGGGTGTTGCATTGTCCGGGCAGGAGCCTCCGTGGCACAGATCCAGGGTTCAAAATTAAATATGTAAACAGAACAAAGACAAAATTCCAGTCTGCAGGGCAGATGTCATGAATCTCAAAGCTAGGTAAGAGTTGGAAGATCAGGCTGGGTGTGGTGGCTGATGGCTGTAATCCCAGCACTTTGGGAGGCCAAGGCGGGCAGATTGCCTGAGCTCAGGAGTTCGAAGGCCAGCCTGAGCTACATGGCGAAACCCCTTCTCTACCAGAAATACAATTAGCTGGGCCTGGTGGTGCACACCTGTGGTCACAGCTACTTGGGAGGCTGAGGCATGAGAATCGCTTGAGCCTGGGAGGCAGAGGTTGTAGTGAGATGGGATCATGCCACTGCACTGCAGCCTGGGTGACAGAGCGAGACCTAGTCTCAAAAAAAAAAAAAAAAAAATTGAAGATCAACTTGCATTATGCTGATTCCCATTGGCTTATTATGAGATAAATACCTTTCTGATTGGAGAATCCAAGTGTTTTTCCTTTGCACTTGACAGTAAGAAGCTAAAATAGATGCAAATGCATGCAGTCCTGCCGGGCCCACAGCAGTGCTCTGGGAGGGGAACTCAGGGCTGGGAATCGGGTGATCTCTCAGGAGTACAGAGATCTTCCCCGCTCCTGCTCAGGGTCTGGAGCTGAGAAGCTAATGCTGGCCTCTGGTCTTTAGTGACCAACATGTGAGCTCTCTCGTACTTCCCAACGCCCAGGTTTACTAATTATTTTAATAGTGATAGTTCCATATGCTTTTGGGGTTCAGAAGAAAATGTGATTTATTTAAAAGTACCTTTTTTGAGGGAATTCAATTTAAGAGAAGACAAACTTTACCATGTTTGATGCTTAAATAGCCAATCAGGACATTTTATATGTTAGTGGTATCTCTCTATGTGGGCCAGTAGCTCCCCAGGATCGAGGCTGGATGGTTGAATTGTTAAACTCTGCCTGCTGCCAGACCACCTGCATGTGACTTAGCACACATATGTTAGTGGGTGGCTGCATGCTTCTTTTGATGCTAAAGTAATACAACTGATTGATAGATATTTTTCTAAATTCATAACACTAGTAATTTTTGTTTTCTTTGTTTTAAAGTTTATTTTGAAAAATAGGCATTAAGGCGGGCATGGAGGCTCACACCTGTAATCCCAGCACTTTGGGAGGCTGAGGTGGGCAGATCACCTGAGGTCAGGAGTTCAAGACCAACCTGCCCAACATGGCAAAACCCCATCTCTACTAAAAATACAAAAATTAGCCGGGCATGGTGGCTCACGCCTGTAGTTCCAGCTATCGGGAGGCTGAGGTAGGAGAATCGCTTGAACCTGGGAGGCAGAGGTTGCAGTGAGTTGAGATCGTGCCACTGAACTCCAGCTTGGGGGACAGAGCAAGACTCCATCTCAAAAAAAAAAGAAAAAAATAGGCATTATGTTTTTCCCCATCTAATTTCTCTTCAGATCCAAAAGGCCACAGCAAAATAATAAATCTAAAATATGTCTCAGTGGAATGATTACTCATGCAACGTAAACTGAAGCTGGCAAAAACGAACAAAAACCATGAGTAGACTGTCCGCTGTTTCGTGGGTTAGATTATCCTGGCGTAGATACGAGATCAGTCATCACTGCTGTGTTCATTGGTTTCTTTATTCTGGAGGATGTTGCTTTCCCTCCTGTTTCAAGCTAAGAGGATGGGAGACACAGACCTCCAAAGAGACTAGCCCGGAGGCCGGAGGTGAAGAATGGCAGCCGTCCTCCGGGCGTCCGAGGGCCTTGGGTGTTCTGGTGTCTTGTTTATTCCAGATCTGACTGCCTCCTGCGTCATCTGCCCGTGGAAAGCAGGGTTCATGCCCTGCTCCTGTCCAGATGCCCTGCACATCTGAGCAGCCCGGAGCACCAGGGCAGGGTGTTTACGGGAAAGTAGGCTGCGGTCAGCCCCACACCCTCTGTCCTACCGGGCTGTTGCGTGCTGAGCCCTGCAGAGCTTTGGAGGCTTTAGGAGGAGCCTTCGGGAGCATCTGTCTTTTGTTCTACAGTTAAATCAGAAGGAGAAGCTTGACCAGTGACTGTTACCCGATTTGACCTTTGTCCACATGAGATAACAAAATTCTTATCAGACATAATTGACATTGTAAAAGGGCACATACTTAAAGTAGGCTTGCTGAGTTTTGACATCCACCTCCAAGGTGCAAGTAATCCTCCTGCCTTAGCCTCCTACTTTTAGCTACTCCTGAGTAGCTGGGACTATAGGCACGTGCCCTCATGCCTGGATTTTTTTTTTAAATTTATTTTTAATTTTTTATTTTGTGGAGATGGGGTCTTGCTATTTGCCCAGGCTGGTCTTCAACTCCTGGCTTCAAGCAGTCCTCCCACCTTGGCCTCTTGAAGCCCTGGGATTACAGCTGTGAGCCATGTGGCTGGCTTGTAATCAGTGATCTTTTATGTTACTATTGTAATTGTCTTGGGGTATTATAAACCACACCCATGTAAGACTACAAACTTAATCTAAATGTTGTGTGTGTTCTGACTGTCCACTGACTGGCCGTCCCTCCATCTCTTCTCCCTTTCCAGGCCTTGTTCCCTGAGACACAGCAGTATTGAAATCAGGCCAGTTGATAACCCTACAGTGGCCTTTCAGTGTACTAGTGAAAGGGAAGAGTTGCATGTCCCTTACTTTAAATCAAAAGCTATAAATGATTAAGCTTAGTGAGGAAGGCATGTCAAAAGCTGAGATAAGTCAAAAGCTAGGTCTCTTGCATCAGTTAGTTTATGGAGGAAGTTTTCGTGGTTTGGGAAGAAGAGCAAACCAGCCACAACATTCCACTCAGCCAAAGTTTGATCCAGAGCAAGGCCCTAACTCTCTTCATTTCTGTAAAGGCAGAGAGTTAAGGAAGCTGCAGAAGGAAAGTTTGGAGCTAGCAGAGATTGGTTCATGAGGTTTAAGGAAAGAAGCCAACTGCATAAGATAAAAGTGCAAGGTGAAGCAGCAAATGCTGATGGAGAAGCTGCAGCAAGTTCTCCAGAAGTTCTAGCTAGTATCAGTGATTAAGGTGGCCACATTCAACAACAGATTTTTAATGTGGACAAAGCAGCCTTCTATGGGAAGAAGATGCCATCTAGGACTTCCATAGCTAGAGAGGAGAAGTCATTGCCTGGCTTCAAAGCTTCAAAGGACAGGGTGAACTCTTGGTAGGAGCTAATGCAGCTGGTGACTTTAAACTGAAGCCAATGCTCATTTACCATTCCCCAGCCCTAGGGTCTTAAGGACCCTGCCAAATCTACTGTGTTTCTGCTCTACCAATGGAAAAACAAGGCCTGGATGACAGCATATTTGTTTGCCGCATGGCTCTCTGAATATTTTAAGCTCACTGTTGAGACCTACTGCTCAGAAAAAAAGATTATTTTCAAAATACTGCTGCTCGTTTACAATGCATCTCATCACCCAAGAGCTCTGATGGAGAATGCAAGGGGATTAATGTTGTTTTCATGGCTGCTAACACAAAACATCTATTCTGCAGCCCATGAATTAAGGACTAATTTTGACTTTCAAGTCTTATTATTTAATAAATTCACTCCATAATACTGTAACTGCTATAGATAGTGATTTCTCTGATTAAACTGGGCAAAGTCAATTGAAAACCTTCTGGAAAGGAGTCATCATTTTAGACGCCATTAAGAACGTTTTTGATTCATGGGGGGGTCAAAACATCAACATGTACAGGAGTTTAGAAGAAGTTGATTCCAACCCTCATGGATGACTTTGAGGGGTTCAGAGACTTCGTGGAGAAAGTCACAGCAGATGTGGTGGAAATAGCAAGAGAGCTAGGATTAGAAATGGAGTCTGAAGATATGAGAGAATTGCTGCAACTTCATGATAAACTAGAACAGAGGGGGAGTTGTGTCTATGGATGAGCATAAAAAGTGGCTTCTTGAGATGAATTCTACTCCTGGTGAAGATGCTGTGAACATTGTTGAAATGACAACACAGGATCTAGAATATTCCCTAAACCTAGTGGATAAAGCAGTAGCAGGGTTTGACTCCAATTTTTATAGGATAGGTAAATGTGAGCCTTTATTTTTATTTATTTATTTTTTAAGAGATGGAGTCTCACTCTGTTGCCAGGCTGGAGTGCAGTGGCACAATCTTGCCTCACTGCAACCTCCGCCTCCCAGGTTCAAGCAATTTTCCTGCTTCAGCCTCCTGAGTAGCTGAGATTACAGCCACGCGCCACCATGCCCAGCTAATTTTTGTATTTTTAGGAGAGACGGGGTTTCACCATGTTGGCCAGAACGGTCTCAGTCTCTTGACCTCGTGATGAGCCCGCCTCGGTCTCCCAAAGTGCTGGGATTAGAGGTGTGAGCCACCATGCCTGGCCGATTGACTTCAATTTTGAAAGAAGTTCTACTGTGGATAAAAAGTTATGAAACAGCATCACATACTACAGAGAAACCTTTTGGGAAAGGAAGAGCCAATAGATATGGCAAACATCATTGTTGTCTTATTTTCAGAAATTGCCGCAGCTACCCCAGCCTTCAGCAGCCACCACCCTGATCCGTCAGCAGCCAGCAACATCAAAGCAAGGTTCTCTACCAGCCAAAAGAAGAAAACTCTCTGAAGGCTCAGGTGTTTTATAAAATTTTTTTAGCAATAAAATATTTTTTAAATAAAGTATGTATATTTTTTAGATGTAATGCTACTGCATAATCAGCTATATTATAGTGAAAATAGAAATTTTATATGTACTGGGAGACCAAAACATTCATGTGAATAACTTTTTTGCAATTTTTAACTTATTTCAGTGATCTGGGCCCAAACCTGAAATATCCGAGTGGTGTATTTCTCTCTGGCCCCAATTTTTGTGGTATTGTTGTCCTACATTTTATTTGTACATATGTTATAAACTCCACACTGTACTTCTGTTATTTCATTTAAGCTGTCAGTTATCTTTTTAGAGATTTAGATAAACAGAGACATGTTTTTATTCTTTCCAGTGCTGCTTATTCCTCTGCGTAGGTTCATATTTCAGTCCTTTTACTTCAAGAGCTCTAAAAAAAATGTCTTATAGTGCAGCTCTATTGGTAATTGATTCGTTTAGCTTTTGGATGTTTAAAAAGTGCTTTACCTTGCCTTAATTTTTGAATGATATTTTGCTGAGTAATATTCTGAGTTGGTGATTTTCTCTGACACTGCTTTTTTTTTTTTTTTTTTTTTTGTCATTTGACACAGAATCTTGCTCTGTTGCCCAGTGTGGAGTACAGTGGCACCATCTCAGCTCACTGCAGCCTCTGCTTCCCGGGTTCAAGCGATTCTCCTGACTCAGCCTCCTCAGTTGCTGGGATTACAGGCGCGCACCGCCACACCTGGCTAATTTTTGTATTTTTAGTAGAAACGGGATTTCACCGTGTTGGCCATGCTGGTCTCGAACTCCTGACTACAGGTGATCCACCCGCCTCGGCCTCCCAAAGTGCTGGGATTATACGCATGAGCCACTGCGCCCAGCCGACACCGCTTTAAAAATGTCCTCTCACATTGTTTCCCATGAGGAATCCACTGACACCCGTATCGTGTCAGTAGGACGTCTGTGTGTTACTGGCTGCTTTTAAGATTTTCTCCTTATCCCTGGTGTTGAGCGATTGGATTATGATATGCCTTGGTGTGGTTTTCTCTGTGTTTTTTGTGCTTAGGTTTTTAAATTTTGATTTTAATTTTTTATTTAATTTTATTTTTAAATTTTTGGACCTGTGGGTTTACAGATTTCTTCCAATTTGGAAAATCTGGGGGTGTTTCATCCTCAGATATGTTTTCTGTCCCCATCTTTGTCTCCTCTTCTTTGAAGATTCCAGTTATACGTGTATTAGGCCACGGCTCTCTCATCCATTGCTTAATTTTTTGTTACTGTGCCTTTTTCTCTATGTGTTTCATTTTGGGTAGTTTCTATTTTTTGTCTTGAAAGTAACAAGTCTTTCTTTCTCAATGTCTGATTTGCTGTTAATTCTACATATTTTTCAAATCAGACATTGTGATTTTCACCTCTAGAAAATGCGGGTATTAAAAACAAACCTTCCATGACTACTTGATGTTTTGAACTTGTGGAATAAATACAATTTTAATAATCTGCTAACTCTAACATCTGTGGCAGCTCTGGGTTGGTTTTAATTGAATAATTTAATCTTCTCAATAGGGATTGTAATATCCTTCCTTTCATGCCATATCATTTTTTTAGCAGATTTCGGACAATGGAATTTCACTTTGGTGAGCGCTGGATATTTTTGTTTTCTTATAATTATCCTTGAGCTTTGTACTTGGTACAGTTATATGGAAACAGTTTGGTTCTTTAAGGTCTTGCTTTTAAGATGTGTTGGGCAGGATTGGAGCAGTGCTTTACTAAGGCTCATCGTTTTCAACAACTGAGGCAAGGCCCTTCCATGTCCCATACCAACTGCCTGTGAATCATGAGGTTTCCAGTCTGGCTGATGAGAACGGCACTGCTCACTTCTGGCCCAGTGTGTGTGTGACCCTGTGATCCTTCTGGCCCCATGTGTGTGTGACCCTGTGATCCCTACTCCATTTGGGTGGCTCTTTTCTGGCCGTGGGCAGTTTGTGCAGCTCAGGGCTCGCTCAGTGCTGGACGCTCTGCAGGCCCCTGGGCCTTTTCTCTCCCTATCCCGGGAGGGCTCAGGCGTCCCATCTCTGTCCTGCCAGGTCTGCCGCCTGGCCTCCCCGGGCTCTCAGCATTGTCTTCTCTCTTAGGCAATGAGCTGGGGCCGTTTTCTGCTGGCTACATCTGTTTTCCATCACACGGATCAGTGCTTTGTTGGCTGATGCCCAGTAACTTGAAAACAGTTGCTTCATATATTTTGTCAGTTTTTTTGGTTTTTGGTTGTTTCAGACAGAAGAGAAAGTCTTGCCCCTATAATCCCATCTTGTTCTAAAGCAGACATCTCTGAATTCTTCTGCAAGCAGGTGTGGTAAAATAAATAACATCATAAAATAATGACCACATTCACATTCCCAAGCTCAAATTTAAGAAAAGATGAAAATGACGCAATCCTGGTGTTCTCCATCTGTCTTTGAAATGCCGTTGCCTTAGTCAGGGCCATTCGGCTTTAGTTGGTGTCCTGAACAATGGCAGAACCTCAGTGCCTTAAAACAGTGTGAGTTCCTGCCCCACTCACACAAAACCCTGTGCAAATGTTCTTGGCTGGGCAGCTCTTCATTGGAGGCTCAGCTCTAAGCCGTGGGATAGCTGCGTGTTTTGTGCCTGAGCTCTGTGGGATGTGTCAGGCCAGTCTGTCTCCATTTCGTCTGTGGCTGCCCACTTCTGGCAGAGGCAGAGGTGAGTAGTTGTCACAAGCCAAGCTGTTTAGTCTGGCTTGGTAAGAACATGTTTGCTCTGACATTGACCCAAGGATCCCAGCTGTGCCCCGCCTGAAGCTCCACCATCATCCGTCCGTGGCCTCGAAGCTGTCACGGAAGGGGAGAGAGGAGGTTATGTGAAGGCTCTCTGCTCCCACCTGCTCGGAGCTGATGCGCTGTTTCTGCTCCCAGCGCACTGGAGAGACAGCACACGTCTCAACCCAGATGCAAGGGTGCTGGGATGCGGAGGTCAGCTGCCTGTCCAGGAAGCCCAGATGCAAGGGTGCTGGGATGCGGAGGTCAGCTGCGTGTCCAGGAAGTGGAAGTGGACCGTGAGCTTATCAGTTTTTGATAGCTGTCCCAGAGTTTAATAGCACACAATTATTGCTCGCTCTCTTAAAACTTCCTCTTGCTAGTTCATTTGTGTGTGTGTGTGTGTGTGCGCGCGCTCTCCTCAACAGTGTTCTGTTGACAAGGATGGAGCAGCTCTGCCTGCTTATCACTTTTCAGAGAGGTCTGTGATGTTGATATTCCCTTTGCTTGCTTCTGTGTTCTGGGACTTGACTTACAGTGATTTTACCACCTCCCAACCCAGCTTCTAATGTGGGCTGTAGCAAGTACTACCACAGATAGTTTTAAAACTCTCTCCCTCCTCTTCTCACAGGAAGCATTTTGTTATCATTTGGGGATTAAAGGCGGTTTATTTATGCATCATGGCCCAGTGTGATGATTGCACTAAGGGTAGAATGGTTTCAGCGACTGGAACCATAGGTCACAGCCGGATTGCTTGTAATCTAGTTGCTTAACTGAAGACTTTTCTCTAAGGGATGGGACAGATTTGGGTTTGACCTCACACGTGCCCTGGGTAATTAGAGAAGTAATGGGTCACCAGTGGAGGCTTAGCAGGAAGCCAGCAGGAATCCCGAATTCTCAGCCTGGATCATTGGCTTCTGGGGACCAGGAGCTGGATGTTTAAGTGGTTTTACTCAGATGTAAACCATGCCTCCTCCCCTGCCTGTGGCTGGGCCGTCCGCCATACCCTGAGCCTGACTGCGGTGCTGCCCTTTAGCCAAAGAGCCCCGGCTCTTCCTGTTTACTTAGCGCAATTCTAAAGTTGTGTATGAATTTGTAAGAGCTTTGGAGAGTTGCCCCACTGCCTTCTCTCCCAGGACCCCTCAACTGCCCATCCCTGTTCACCTCTTGTAGGTGTGGAGTTTGGTTGGGCACACAGAGGGGTATAATCTGCCAGGCCTGTTTGCCACAGGGGCTCAGCAGCTTTTTCTCCACAAGCTGTAAGCTAAGAATTATGATGCCTGCTCTTTTACCCACTAATTGCATCATCCAGCTTTCTTTTCCAACATATTTTTAAAATATTTTTATGCAAGTTGCACATGTTCATGTTAGAAAAATTTAAAAATAAACAGGAACAAAATGAAACAAATTACTCACATTGCTGTCATTCAGGAGAAACATTAGTTGGGCTTTGTTCTCAGATGCACACACAGAAGCATTCAGGCGTGTGTAGTGCGTAGCAGTATTTGTCTACCTGTTAATATTTATCTGTCATGTATCTATTTTCAAAAATTGGGTC
The DNA here is from genome assembly GCF_029281585.2 of Gorilla gorilla gorilla. NCBI lineage: Eukaryota > Metazoa > Chordata > Mammalia > Primates > Hominidae > Gorilla > Gorilla gorilla. The sequence goes on from NC_073236.2 coordinate 138,239,673, forward strand.
ATGATACATGTTCTGCTCTATAATGCACTTTGTATGGTTTTAAAATCTGGGAATATATTATGATTGTGTGTGTTCAATAATTAGAGGCCTCCATCATCATTGTTAATGACCACACAGTATTTGTTTGAAATGGCCGAATCTGCCTAACAGAATTTTTATTATGGGTCATTTCTTTGTTTCTACTTTTCTGCTCCTGCAAACAATATTTCCAAAATGTGATTGCATGCATTTTTGTGTGTGTCTGTCTAGATTGTTTTTACGGCACATTTCTAGAGAAATCTTTTTTTAAAAAAAATTTCAGTAGATTTTTGGGGAACAGGTGGTGTTTGGTTACATGAATAAGTTCTTTAGTGGTGAATTCTGAGATTTGGGTGCACCCATCGCCCGAGTGGTGTACACTGTATCCAGTGTGTAGACTTTTATCCCTCACCCCCCTCCCCCACCCTGCTGTAGAAACATTCTGGGAGGTTTTGATCTGCACCAGGGGTGGTGGTGGGCCTACGGTGGGCTTTCCCTGTTGTGTTTTCTTCCTGGCCCCTGTTCATATTATCCTGCGGATGGATGTTCTCTGTAGCTGAGCAGTGGTGACTGACTTACTACAGGACTAATATAGAATGCACCTTCGTTGGGGAGCCTGTAACGGGTCAGGAGGGAGGGCTGAAGGGAGGGTCAGGGGCTGAAGGCACCGTCTCTGACCCCGGGATGGTGGAAATACAGCCTGTGTAAGTGCTCATGTTTCTTTGCTGAGTGACTGCATTTTGATTCTTACAATTTGTTTTCTCTCCAAATGGTTTGATTTTCGGTATGCCGTAAGAGCCAAACCATCTAGCGTTTGTGCCTGTCGTGTGTGTTTATTTGCCAGCTCTGTCTTTATCCCAGGTTCTGACAGTTCGCACCGTGTGGCTTGTCCGTGTCTTGTCTGGTCTCTGCCTCACAGTCAGCTGTTCTTACCAGACCCATAGTCACACCGGGCCCTGCACTGGGAGGAGCTCACAGAGCAGCCAGCCCAGCGCCCTGCCTGCTGTTCCCCAGGGCGGAGCCTGGTTAGCCATGGTGGTCCTGTTCTGCAGAGCCCCGGAATGCTGAATAAAAGAGTGCTCGGCCTGTCTCGCTTCTAGAGGACTCGCAGGGCTATATCTCTGGCCACAGAAGTTTTTTCAAATCCTCCTGTTTCGCGTGCATTCCTGTTGAAGGACACTTTGTTTCTGTACATTGTTGATTCACTGACATTGTTAACGAGCTGTGGCCGGGAACACTGTCCCCCATTCCTGAGTGGAGCTTCTCCACCACACCTGTTCCTTGTGAGGGCCGCACAGACAGAATGGCAACACTGTGCTTTGGGGCCGTTTTAAATGGCAAAATCACCAACAAAAGCACAAAAAGTGTGAAATGCGTGGCCCTAAATAGACCTTGAAAAAGACCCTGTTTACGGCAGGAGAGTGGAAACAAGAGGGCCGCTGTCAGCTTTACCAGCTCAGCTGTGGACCTGGGTATCGGGTGACTCCGATTTTTCCCCATTCTGCGCCTGTCCACAGATAATGGCGGAGGTGCTCCAAGTACTGATTTTCGAGGTGAAGTCACAAATTTGGAATCTGCAAATAATGCAGAGGGACTGTATTCTCCGGCTGGTAGCTCCTAGAGAGAGGCTCTGTGCTGAGGGCCCAGGGACCCTGCCAGCAGGTGCCCTTGCCGTGTGACCACCTCAAGCGAAACCGGCCTTGGAATCTGTGCTGCAGGGTTTACATTAGTTGTTGAGAACAGGACAGTTGGCTGGGTGCAGTGGCTCACGCTTGTAATCCCAGCACTTTGGGAGGCTGAGGCGGATGGATCTCTTGAGCTCGGGATTTAGAGACCAGCCTGGGCAAAATGGCAAGACCCTTCTCTACAAAAAATACAAAAATTAGCTGGACATGGTGGTATACGCCTGTAGTCCTGGCTACTCACTTGGAGGCTGAGGCAGGAGGATTGCTTGAGCCTCGGAGGTTAAGGCTGCAGTGAGCTGTGATTGCATCACTGCACTCAAGCCTGGGCAATAGAGCCAGACCCTGTCTCAAAGAAGAGAGAACAAAAAAAGGAACCGGACAGCCTTGTGCAGAATAGCACAAGACAGTGAACAGTTTAGCAGTCCCTAACTAATCTTCTTTAGGGGAGAAAATGTCTTGCCTTTCAGACTAGATCAACTCTAAAATTGTTATATTTAATTATACTATTAGGAAGTCAGAAAGAACACGCCACGTGGAGGCCCTGCTGGCGGGTGCTGGGGATGGAGATGAACTCAGCTGGCTCTCGGCGATTGACTCACAGGGGGTCTGGTGGGCAGGGGGTTGGACTCCACTGACCTGTGGTGTGACACGGTGGAGACTATTCTTGAGAGGGATGGGAAGGCTGCCTAACTGAGGGCTGAGGAAAAATGCACCTGCGTGGTGGAGCTGGCAGCAGGTGCAGGGCATGTGCCAGCCTTGAGCTGGGGTCCTGGTCTGTGCTTTCCGGATGTGCTCCCTTGAGGACGTGACCGCACCCCTTGAAGCCTCGGCTTCCCCATCTGTAGGGGTCCTGAGGAGTAAGGAAGGGTGTGCATGCAAACCTCCTAGCACACAGCCAAGCACAGTAGATGCTCTTGCAATGGATGCTACTTATTACGTTACGGCTTGCATGGAATCCTGCACATTTAAGTGCGATAAACTGAAATATGAGGCCAAAGAAGTCTGAAGGAGGGGTAGCCGCTGGTCCAAGGCTCAGGAGGAGGGAGCAGGAGGGACTTGGGATGGCTGTGACGGGGCGGTGGCAGTTCTCCGGGTGGAGAGTGGGCTGCGTGGGACTCGGGATGGCTGTGACGGGGCGGTGGCGGTTCTCCGGGTGGAGAGTGGGCTGTATGTGCTCGCAGGGCTCGGTCAGCGTCAGCGGTTACTTGATGTGCTGACTTTAGTTGAAACAGATACTTGGATGCAAACAGGAAATTACAAGGAAGCAGAGTGTTCACTGCATTTGAGAATGGCAATTTTGTCTAACCCACCAGACCTATGTGTTTAAGAAACATCTGATTTTCCCTTTTGAGACAACACTTTCTGCCTTCCGGGGGTCCAGGACATGATCCGTGAGTGTGCCCTTCCCTTCCCAAAGCCCTGTCTTTATTTTTTAAAAAGGAATTATCGATTTCTAAAGTGTCATACTCACATAGATCTATGTTAAGTCTTTGCTAAGAATTACGGACAATAAAAACGGAAATTCAAAAGCAAAAATAAACAAACAAGTGGGACTACATTAAAGTAAAAGCTCTGTACGGCCAAGGAAATAATCAACAAGATGAAAAGGCACCCTATAGGTTGGGAGATAAATATTTGCAAACCATTTATCTGATAAGGGGTTAGCATCTAAAACATGTAAGGAACTCATACAGCTCAGTAAAACAAACAAAAAACCAAGCTTGCTAAAATGGGCAAAGGACTTGAATAGACATTTTTCTTTTTTATTTTATTATTATTGTACTTTAAGTTTTAGGGTACATGCGCACAATGTGCAGGTTAGTTACATATGTATACATGTGCCATGTGGGTGTGCTGCACCCATTAACTCGTCATTTAGCATTAGGTATATCTCCTAATGCTATCCCTCCCCCATCTCCCACCCCACAACAGTGCCCAGAGTGTGATGTTCCCCTTCCTGTGTCCATGTGTTCTCATTGTTAAATTCCCACCTATGAATGAGAATATGCGGTGTTTGGTTTTTTGTTCTTGCAATAGTTTACTGAGAATGATGATTTCCAATTTCATCCATGTCCCTACAAAGGACATGAACTCATCATTTTTTATGGCTGCATAGTATTCCATGGTGTATATGTGCCACATTTTCTTAATCCAGTCTATCATTGTTGGACATTTGGGTTGGTTCCAAGACTTTGCTATTGTGAATAGTGCCGCAATAAACATACGTGTGTATGTGTCTTTATAGCAGCATGATTTATAGTCCTTTGGGTATATACCCAGTAATGGGTTGGCTGGGTCAAATGGTATTTCTAGTTCTAGATCCCTGAGGAATTGCCACACTGACTTCCACAAGGGTTGAACTAGTTTACAGTCCCACCAACAGTGTAAAAGTGTTCCTATTTCTCCACATCCTCTCCAGCACCTGTTGTTTCCTGACTTTTTAATGATTGCCATTCTAACTGGTGTGAGATGGTAGCTCATTGTGGTTTTGATTTGCATTTCTCTGATGGCCAGTGATGGTAAGCATTTTTTCATGTGTTTTTTGGCTACATAAATGTCTTCTTTTGAGAAGTGTCTGTTCATTTCCTTTGCCCACTTTTTGATGGGGTTGTTTGTTTTTTTCTTGTAAATTTGTTTGAGTTCATTGTAGATTCTGGATATTAGCCCTTTGTCAGAAGAGTAGGTCACGAAAATTTTCTCCCATTTTGTAGGTTGCCTGTTCACTCTGATGGTAGTTTCTTTTGCTGTGCAGAAGCTCTTTAGTTTAATTAGATCCCATTTGTCAATTTTGGCTTTTGTTGCCATTGCTTTTGGTGTTTTAGACATGAAGTCCTTGCCCATGCCTATGTCCTGAATGGTAATGCCTAGGTTTTCTTCTAGGGTTTTTATGGTTTTAGGTCTAACATTTAAGTCTTTAATCCATCTTGAATTAATTTTTGTATAAGGTGTAAGGAAGGGATCCAGTTTCAGCTTTCTACATATGGCTAGCCAGTTTTCCCAGCACCATTTATTAAATAGGGAATCCTTTCCCCATTGCTTGTTTTCGCTTTTGCTGCCTGCCTCTGTTCATTCCTATATATAGAAAATCCTAAAGATTCCATTAAAAACTATTAGAACTAATAAATTTAGTAAAGTTGCAGGATACAAAATCAACATACAAAAGTCAGTAGCATTTCTTTAAACCAACAGCAAATTATCCAAAAAGGGAATCAAGAAAACAATCTGTTATGATAGCATCAAAAAGAATAAAATAATTAGGAATAAATTAACCAAGGAGATGCCATAACTGAATGCTAAAAACTATAAAACATTGACAGAAAAAGACTGAAGAAACAAATGGATGGAGCATTATCTTGTGCTCATGGATTAGAAGACTTAATATTGTTTAACTATCTGCACAACCCAAAGTGATCTTTACATTCAATGCAATTCTTGTTACAATTCCAGTAGCATTCTTCACAGAAACAGAATTAAAGCAATCCTATAAAATTTGCATGGAACCACAAATGACCCCAAACAGCCAAAGCAATCTGAAGAAAGGAGAACAAAATATGAGGCATTACACTTCCTGATTTCAAATTATATTACAAAGTTATAATAATTAAAACATTATAGTACTGGAATAAAAACAGACAAATTGGCCAAACAAACAGAATACAGAGCCCAGAAATGAACTCAGGCATAGATGATCAACTAACTTTCAACAAGGGTGCCAAGAATACACAATGAGGAAAGGGTCGTCTCTTTGTAGGAGAGCAGTCTGTTGAATGGCAGAGTGATGCCGTCTTGAAGCAAAACCACCATGATGATCAATGTTTGACTCCACCATACCAAGGTGTTCTGCAGCAAGATCTTTAAACTGCAGCATAGATAAACACTCATAAAGATGCTTATCTAACCTCCTCAGTGGTCACAAGTTTCACAAGAAAGTCTGAGATGTGACCAACTCTACATGTTTTGTCAAAAGAACCTACTATAAAAAGGATATTTTCTGTGTAAGTAAGTCTCTATTAAATATTGCTTTCTGACCAAAAAAAAAAAAAAACGGAAATTCAGACTTACTTTAAATAAAATATAAGGCTGATGTTGGTAGAGATGGAAAAATTTTGACTTAGCACAGATTGAAACTCTTAGATTAATATTTTTCTGTGGGGACAAAAATAAGACTATAACAACTTTCAGGCAGGAAGATTTCTTCACTGAGAATTGTTGTGGGAAAGAAACATGGCTTTGGAGACAAAATGCGACAGTGTCTGTGTGTTTCAGCAGTGGAAAACAAAGGCTGCAGTTTATCTGAAGTCCTTGTCATTAAATTTATGCTCCTTTTCCTAGTCATAGCCAAGCTTCCTTTTGGGAATAAGATGAAACTTGTTGCATCCTGGCATGAAGCAAATATTTCTAAAAATCTATAACCAGCAGAGCAACACTTTTAACTTTTAAAATATCAATTAAAGCAGATACAGTTACTCATGATTGTAACTTACTCAAACATGTGGGATGTTTGTATTGGCATGGCAACAGGCGGCTGATGTTAGTCTTGAACACTTGTTTTCTTGTGCATGTTTTTGTCATTGTATAATTTTCCTGGATCAGTGCCCATGTCACCCTATCCATTCACGTTTACCCATCCATCCATAACCCCCCTTTCATCCATCCATTCATCCATCCATCCATCCATTAATCCATTCATTCATCCATCTATTCATTTATTAGTCCATCTGTCTGTCCATCCATAACCACCTATCCATTTATCCATCCATTAATCCATCCATCCATCCGTTCATTAGTCCATCCTTCTGTCCATTCATCCATAACAACTCAACCATCTATTCTTCTATCTATCCATTAATTTACTCATCCATCCATCTGCCCATTTATTAGTTCATCCATCTGTCCATTCATCCATAACCACTCATCCATCTATTTATCCAGTCATCCACCCACCCATTAATACATTCATTCATCTATTCATTCATTAGTTTATCCATCTTTCCATTCATCCATAACCACACATCCATTTATTCATCCATCATCCATCCCTCCATCTATCCATCCATTAATGCATTCATTCATTCACCTTTCCATTCATTAGTCCATCTATCTGTTCATTGATTCATAACCACTCATCCGTCTATTCTTTCTTCCATTCATTAATTCATTCATCCATCTGTCCATTCATCCATAACTACTTATCCATTTTCCAGTCAGCCATCCATCAATGTATCCATTCATTAGTCCATCTGTCTATTCATCCATAACCACTCATCCATCTATTCATCCATCCATCTATTAATCCATTCATTCATCTGTCCATTCATTAGTCCATCCATCTGTCCATTCATCCATAATCACCCACCTATCTATCCATCCATGATGCGTGCATCCATCCATCCACACATACATCTCTCCATCTAGCTACCCACCCATTCACCCGTCCATCCATCCCTCACTACTGGAATCACTGTGAAGTGTCCCACAGTGGTGACAGCAGCAGGCTGTCAGGTGCTAGTGGTCCAGAAGAGGTCAGGCTGTGAGGCACACCGTGCCCTGCAACACTGTGCCCCTGGAGCCACAGCCCTGTCCCTGCTTCCTCGTACCCCCTCCCATATTTTAAGAATAGTGTTGGAAGCCTAGCTAGAGGGTTATAGAGAAGGAGATAGCTGTGGAAGGAGCCCCACCTGTAGACACACACCTCTTTTCTCCTAAGTTCAGAATGCACTGATTTTAAAATACAACTTTCTTATATTTTTTGAGGGGAGGTTAGAGAAGCCTCCTTTGCTGGGAAGTTCCTCAGAGTTCTGTGTCTAGCAGTCCTTTTCAACTGGTTATTGAGAACATAAAGCTCCAAAGAAAATGATTTGGGTGAATATGTTCCCCGTTCTTCTGAGGATCACAGCCAGCTAGAATCTGGATGCTGGGATAACCCATGCATTGCACGCAATGGATTCTGCGTTGAGATTCTCCTGTTCTCAATTTCTCATGGGAGAGGGACTGCCAAGTTACCAGGACTCTGAGGACTCAGTGCCGAGAGAGGAGACTGCGTCAGCATCACAGTCCTGGGGTGAGGGAACGGCCATGCTGGCTGCTGACCGGAATAACCTGAGGTAAAGTGAAGACGTCCACGTGGAGAGCTTTCAAGAGGGACTGCTTTGGCTTAATTTTATTCTTCTTACATGTTCTATTTTGTGTCCGCTCGCTCAGAAACTTCCTGATAGTTCATCTTCAGCCCATCCATTGTCAACACCTCTCGGGTTCATTATTTCTCACATAACTCTGTCCTGTGGTATTTTCTCATTTATAAAACTGTCTTATTTAGCACTTTAAAAAGCGTTTCCTCATTCACTCATCAGCTTTGGCTTGCCTTTCTCGCCTTCCTAACAAGTGATGTGTATGTGGGAATTCCCCTAGGTTAGATCCTCTTTGAGTCTCTTAGTAACTATTTGGTATAAATATTTCTTGATTCCATTTTATGATTCATTTCCTCAGTGGAGGTCATTAAAACACAGCCTGATTTGAGGCTTTTATTTATTTATTTATTTATTTTGAGACGGAGTCTCTCTCTGTCTCCCAGGCTGGAGTGCAGTGGCACTGCAAGCCCCACCTCCTGGGTTCACGCCATTCTCCTGCCTCAGTCTCCCAAGTAGCTGGGACTACAGGCGCCCGCCACCAAGCCCGGCTAATTTTTAGTAGAGACGGGGTTTCACTGTGTTAGCCAGTATGGTCTCGATCTCCTGACCTCGTGATCCGCCCGCCTCGGCCTCCCAAAGTGCTGGGATTACAGGCGTGAGCCACCGCACCCGGCCAATTTGAGGCTTTTAGAAAAGCAACAAGCAAAACTCAATCTGTTTCACTAGAGCCTGGAGTCAGTTACTTCCTGGGCTTGGTTTGTGAAGAGGGGCTTCCTGCCTGCTGGTTGGCTGAATCCTGGATGAATGCCCAGTGGGATTAACATGATTCATCCATTTATTTTGCTCAACTCAAAGAACACACTGGGTCTTTCTGAACAGGAACCACCTCAGTTAACCCGTACCGTTGTTGAAACTCTTCCCGTTCAGTTGTTTGAATTCTGACACTTCTCCTAAGTTGGCTTCATCTCAGCTGCCTGCCACATTTGCACCTTCTAAGTGAAGGAGCCCCGTCCTCAGCCACGCTGCCTGCCTGCCTGGGATGCTGAATTTTATGTCGACTTGGTTGGGCCACTGCACCCAGATATGTGCTGAGACATTATTCTGGATGTTTCTGTGAAGGGGTTTTTAGAGGACAGTAACATTTAAATCTGGAGACTTTGAGTAGAGCCGACTGTCCTCTGTGGTGTGGGTGGACCTCGTCCAGTTAGTTGAAGGCCTTAACGGAATAAAGGCTGACCTCCCCTGAGCAGGAGGGAATTCCACCAGCAGAGGCGGCTTTTGGACTGGAGCTGCAGCTACCATGCTTCCCCGGGGCTGTAGCATCAGTAAGCGGCCAGCATGAGGACTGCTGTCCTGGGTCACGCGCCCACCCAGGTCCAACCAGCTGCGGTCCAGGAGTACCAGGTCATGTGACACACATTGCAAACACTGGGTTGGTCAGGGTTCTCCAGAGAAATGGAAACCACGGGATGTGTGTACGTGTGTGTGTGTGTGTGTGTGTGTGTGTGTGTGACAGAAAGAGAGAGAAGAGATGCAGAGAGAGAGAAAGAGATGCAGAGAGAGAGAAAGAGATGCAGAGAGAGCTGTATCTGAGAGGCAAAGGTGGTCGGCTGCCTCCCCAGGCTCTGGTCTGGAGCAGGTGGTGTGAGAAGGCATGGAGCGAGGCACCCCCTGCAGACTCTGGACTTGCCAAGCCACCACCATCTCAGCCAGCTCCTTAAAATACACCTCCCTTCTGCCTCTCTCCTCACCTTCAACCCACCTCTCTCTCTGCATCCCTCCCTCTCTCTGCATCCCTCCCCTCCCTCTCTCTCTGCATCCCTCCGTCTCTCTGCATCCCTCCCTCTCTGTGCATCTCTCTCTGCATCCCTCCCTCCCTCTCTCTGCATCCCTCCCCTCCCTCTCTCTCTGCATCCCTCCGTCTCTCTGCATCCCTCCCTCTCTCTGTGCATCTCTCTCTCTGCATCCCTCCCTCCCTCTCTCTCTGCATCCCTCCCTCCCTCTCTCTCTGCATCCCTCCCTCTCTCTGTGCATCCCTCTCTTTGCATCCCTCCCTCCCTCTCTCTCTCTTCATCCCTCCCTCTCTCTGTGCATCCCCCTCTCTGCATCCCTCCCTCCCTCTCTCTCTCTCTGCATCCCTCCCTCTCTCTCTGCATCCCTCCCTCTCTCTCTGAATCTCTCTCCCTCCCTCTCTCTCTCTTTCACACACACACACACACACACACACACACACACACACAATGCACGCATGTACACACATCCTGTGGTCTCCATTTCTCTGGAGAACCCTGACCAATCCAGTGTTCACGATGTGTGTCACATAACCTGGTTCTTCCGGACCACGGCTGGTTGGAACCGGGTGGGCGCCTGACCCAGGACAGTGGTCCATGTGCTAGTCGCTGCTGGTCAGGCTTAGCCCAGCCAGTGCTGTCTCCTGAGAACTTGAACTTGAAACTGTTCAGGGATTAACAGCTGGCCGTGGGGGCTGAAACTGGAGGGCTGTGGTGAGACTCCAGAGAGGCCCTGGAGGCCGCTGTTAGAGGCACAGGGGTGCTAGGGAGCCAAGCAGGCAGGTCGGCGGGGACCGGCGAGGAGTTCGATGCCTCCTGCAAGGCCGGTGTCCCTTCTTAGGTTCCATGTACCCTCAAGGCACACAGGCTTTGTGTGGTTTATGTAAGGATTCGTGCTGGGGAGAGGACCCTGAGCAGGGGCACAGACTCGGGGGCCTCACCCAGGAGGGCCTGGGACAGAGCCTGGCTGGGTTGGGTGCTGCCGGCTGCTGCCTGGGGAGGGCCTTTCTCCATGGGGTGTCCTCTTAGGGGACTGCCAGGCTGTGGCTGAGGGGTGAAGGTGGGTGGCTGCCTCCCCTGGCTCCGTTCCCACATGGGGAGCAGGTGGTGTGAGAAGGTGTGGAGCAAGCCCCCTTCCGAGTAACTCAGGTGGGAGGCATGGCCGCAGGGCCCCAGGCTGGCTCGCTCATCTAAGGAGCCGTGACTGCGCCAGTGCAGCCAGCCCCTGGCCCCTGGCGTCTCAGCTCGGCTGCTGTGCCCAGTGTTTGCCTTTGCAGGGACCTTGCGTGGCTGTCAGCGTGTCCTGGGTGTGCCCCTCACATGCCATGTGCGAGGTATGATCTTCGGGGCTGGGCTTCCTCCACGGCCATAAGAACCCCTCTTTGGGCTGGAGTTGTGGCAGGTTGCCGTGGGCCACACGTGGTGGCAGGTGCTGGGAGCTGCCCGCTCTGCCTTGCCCTGCCCTGGCCATTTCTTCCTCAGCCTTTTTGACTGTGGCAGGCCAGAGCTGGAGACCAGGCTCAACCAGAGGACTGGACATCACCAGAGAAAGGATGCCTAGAAAGGCCTGGAGATCCAGCAGCCGTAAAGGGACCACACACGCCCTGCCTGCATCACCCCGTGTTTGCTGCTCTGTGTCACCCCGTGTATGCTGCCCTGTGGCAGGTTTGGGTGGTAGGTTAGTGGAGTAGGTTAAAAGAGTAGGTTAGGGTGGTAAGTTAGTGGCATAGGTTAATAAAGTAGGTTTGGGTGGTAGGTCAGTGGAGTAAGTTAGTAGAGTAGCTTCGGGTAGTAGGTTAATGGAGTAGGTTTGAGTGGTAGGTTAGTGGAGTAGGTTAAAAGAGTAGGTTTGGGTGGTAAGTTAGAGTAGGTTAGTAGAGTAAGTTTAGGTGGTAGGTTAGTGACATAGGTTAATAGAGTAGGTTTGGGTGGTAAGTTAGTAGAGTAGGTTAATAGAGTAGCTTTGGGTGGTAGATTAGTGGAGTAGGTTTGAGTTTTAGGTTAGTGGAGTAGGTTAGCAGAGTTGGGTGGTAGGTTAGTGGAATAGGTGAGTAGAGTAGGTTTGTGTAGTAGGTTAGTAGAGTAGTTTTGGGTGGTAGGTTAGTGAAAGAGGTGAGTAGAGTAGGTTTGGGTAGTTGGTTAGTAGAGTCACTTTGGGTGGTAGGTTAGTGCAGTAGGTGAGTAGAGCAGCTTTGGATGGTAGGTTAATAGAGTAGGTTTGTGTATTAGTCTGTTTTCATGCTGCTGATAAAGATACCCGAGACTGGGTCATTTATACACATGGACTTACAGTTCCATGTGGCTGGGGAGGCCTCACAATCATGGCAGAAGGCAAGGAGGAGCAAGCCACGTCTTACACGGATGGTAGCAGGCAAAAAGAGAGAACTTTTGCAGGGAAACTCTGCCTTATACAACCATCAGCTCCCATGTGACTTATTCACTATCACGAGAACAGCAGGGGAAAGACCCGCCCCCATGATTCAATTACCTCCCACCAGGTCCCCCCCATGACATGTGGAAATTCAAGATGAGATTTGGATGGGGACACAGCCAAACCATATCATTTTGGATGGTAGGTTAGTGGAGTAGGTTGGTGGAGTAGGTTTGGGTGGTAGGTTAGTGGAGTAGGTTAGTTGAGTAGATTTGGGAGGTTGGTTAGTGGAATAGGTTAGTAGAGTAGGTTTGGATAGTAGCTTAGTGAAGTAGGTTAGTAGAGTAGCTTTGGGTGGTCGGTTAGTGGGTAGGGCAGGTTTGGGTAGTTGGTTAGTAGAATAGCTTTGGGTGATCGGTTAGTGGGTAGGGCAGGTTTGGGTAGTTGGTTAGTAGAATAGCTTTGGGTGGTCGGTTAGTGGGTAGGGCAGGTTTGGGTAGTTGGTTAGCAGAATAGCTTTGGGTGGTCGGTTAGTGGGTAGGGCAGGTTTGGGTAGTTGGTTAGCAGAATAGCTTTGGGTGGTCGGTTAGTGGGTAGGGCAGGTTTGGGTAGTTGGTTAGCAGAATAGCTTTGGGTGGTCGGTTAGTGGGTAGGGCAGGTTTGGGTAGTTGGTTAGAGTAGCTTTGGGTGGTCTGTTAGTGAGTAGGGCAGGTTTGGGTAGTTGGTTAGCAGAGTAGCTTTGGGTGGTCGGTTAGTGGGTAGGGCAGGTTTGGGTAGTTGGTTAGCAGAATAGCTTTGGGTGGTCGGTTAGTGGGTAGAGCAGGTTTGGGTAGTTGGTTAGCAGAATAGCTTTGGGTGGTCGGTTAGTGGGTAGGGCAGGTTTGGGTAGTTGGTTAGCAGAATAGCTTTGGGTGGTCGGTTAGTGGGTAGGGCAGGTTTGGGTAGTTGGTTAGCAGAATAGCTTTGGGTGGTCGGTTAGTGGGTAGGGCAGGTTTGGGTAGTTGGTTAGCAGAATAGCTTTGGGTGGTCGGTTAGTGGGTAGGGCAGGTTTGGGTAGTTGGTTAGTAGAATAGCTTTGGGTGGTCGGTTAGTGGGTAGGGCAGGTTTGGGTAGTTGGTTAGTAGAGTAGCTTTGGGTGGTCGGTTAGTGGGTAGGGCAGGTTTGGGTAGTTGGTTAGCAGAATAGCTTTGGGTGGTCGCTTAGCAGAGTAGGTTAGTAGAGTGGTTGGGTAGTTGGTTAGTAGAGTAGCTTTGGGTGGTCGGTTAGTGGAGTAGGTTAGTAGGGTAGGTTAGTAGAGGATGTCTGTGCTGCAGGTCAGTAGAGTAGTCCATGTGGTTCCAGGCTCAGGATCAGCTATTTTGTGATTCTGTCTGCATTTATTAGAAGACCTTCTATAAATAAGTTTCCTGCATCAACAATTTGGTGACCTGATTCTTTTCATCTATTAGGTAAATTAGGTGAGTCTATTGTTGCAAGTTTTTCTTTTGTCAATAGGAGTTTACAAAGATTCAGGGGTGTGTGAAGTCTTTTCCGTTTGTGTGTGGACCCATTGTTTCCTGGTTGTGTGGTTACCAGTCAGGAAAAGCTGCTGAGCCCAGTTGAATCAGATAGCCCCGGGCGAGAGGCATTTGGACTGATCCGCAGAACCGAGAACAAAGAGGCCTTGAGTAGTGGACAGACAGCTGCGGAATCTCTGTTCCTGTCAGACTTTCCACCAGCCAGTTTAGGCGTTAATCTATTGTTAGGGGAAGGCCAAGAATTCACCAGCCAAGCAGGCTTTTTTTCTTAGGAGTGGCCTCAGCCAAGAGGATAGTGAGGGAGCTTTCTCATGGCCAGCGTTTCTAGATGTCAGATTTGGGGAGGCCTTAGCATTTTAAGATCGATGGCTGTGTTACATCAGATTTGTCTTCCCATCAGTATACAGACCTTAGCCAAGTTAAAAATGGGGAGTGTTGAGCGCAGCAGAGATCATGCTTACCAAGGGGCTGTTGAGAGTGGGTCAGAGAGCAGGGTTTTGGGGACATGGGGCTGGATGGGGGCAAGGCTAGCAACGTCTTCTTTTTCTGCCCCTGTTGGGCTGTGTGACTTTAGGCACAGGGACCCACTTATCTGAACCTGTCCATGTGGTGTGAAATGAAGGAGTGGAACTGGGCGTCCTTTCATCATTTTCCAGCCCCTTACGTTTGTCCTTGGGGACAAACAGGGGTGTCTGGAGCGGTTACCCCTGTACTGATGGAGAAGGGGCTGGGAGGGCGTGAGAGGTACCACCAGGGCATAAGGCACCAGACAGGACCTCACTGTGGGCCCCACCACGTGATTGGAGGCGCCCGTCTCTTTCCGAGGAGGATGCTGCACACTGGGCCTCCATGCCAACCCCTCGCCCCAGGTAGAGGGTGTCCCTGTGCCCAGCCTGCCCGCCGCCTCCCACGCTAGTCCTCCTTAACCATCAGCTTCCCACTGTACACCTCTTATTTCATCCAGTCCTTGCCGCAGTCCTGGGAGGCAGGCGATGTTGCCACCCTGGTTTTTTTTTGTTTTTTGTTTTTTGTTTTTTTTCCTGAGATGGAGTCTCGCTCTGTTGCCCATGCTGGAGTGCAGTGGCATGGTCTTGGCTCACCGCAACCTCCACCTCCCAGGTTCAAGTGATTCTTCTGCCTCAGCCTCCCAAGTAGCTGGGATTACAGGTATGTACCACCATGCCCGGCTAATTTTTGTATTTTTATAAGAGATGGGTTTTCACCATATTGGTCAGGCTGGTTTCAAACTCCTGACCTCAGGTGATCCACCCTCCTCGGCCTGCCAAAGTGCTGGGATTACAGGCATGAGCCACCATGCCCGGCCCACCACTCTGCTTTTATAGATATGTACACTGAGGCTCAGAGAGGCCCAGGCATCTGTCCAGGAAGCCACAGCCAGTCAGGTGGCACAGGTGGACTCTACCCCAGGCCTGCCTGTGGCCTTGTCTTTGGCCAACACTCCACCACCTGCCGTCAAATTAGAAAAGACCAACACTTGCTTGGAGCAGCTGGGTGAGGGCTATATTGTTTGCCTGCAAAAAACTATGTCTGTGTCATACGCACACATTGGGCAGCTGGGTGAGGGCTGTATTGTTTGCTGGAAAAAACTATGTCTGTGTCATACGCACACATTTTGGTTTCCCCTGGCAAGTACCTTAACCCTGAGTATGGAAGATATTCATCCTGCAGAGGTTGGGCTGGGCAGGGAGGTGAGGCCTTTCCATGAGTTACCTGCTGCTCTGGTCTCTGTGCTCAGAGCCTGGAAAGTGGTCCACTCTGCATTTCCCTGGCTGTTTCCATCTGCAGCTTGTTCGGCTGCTGCAAGCCAGGGCTGGAGACCAGGCTCCACCAGAGAGCCAGCCAACCTGTGGCTGAGTTGCTGTGGTGCTTCTGGGATGCTGGGGACGACACCCGCCCGGCACCGTGGCATGTTCCTTGAGTTAGAAGATACAGCCCCTTATTTGCACCTGTGTCCTGTTTTCATAACAGGAAGGCGTTTACAGTTTCTCAGCAGAAGCTGAGTTGAGTTCCCACTTCTCTTCATCTGGGATTTCATTTGCATGATTCTGCTGGGAATTGGCTCCCACTCCGTCGCTGTTTTTGTGGCTGTTTCTAATTAGACAGATGACGGCCTGCAGTGTTTTCCCGGACATACTTAGCGGGAAATGTGGAGTTCCTGCAGTTGTTTCACGTGCCTGGTTCTTTAGCAGATGACCGTTGGCTCTTTCCCCTCTCATGACCCCACTGTCCTTGCCCTTAACCCCGGAGCAGGGTCTTTCTGGGGCAGAATGAAATGGCTTTGGAAGAAGTTTTCAGGAACGCAAAACTGGCCAAGTTTTTCTGACTGGAAGGCAGGAAAAATACTGATTTTATATTTTAACACCCATGGAAGACGTTTTGGATTATTTTTCCCAAAGAGTAAACTGTATATGCATGAACAAACAGATTTGTGTTGTTTATTTGTAAGCCGGGGATGGGGGGAGGGGGCTTTGTATTAATGGGTGGCGTGTTCATATGTGGCCTAAAACCTGATGCTCCCAAAAGATAAATGCTAGAAATAGGTTAATCTGGGACAGGGTGAGCAAGACAGGGCGCCAGGCCAGGCTCCCAGAGCCTGGAGAGGGACCCCCTACTTCCTGTGCCCTTGGCCAAGGGCCCCATCTGACCCAGGCCTGGTTTGTCCAGCCCAAGAGCTATGCACTTTGCATTTCTAAATGTCTGAAAAAAATCAAAAGAAGAGTAAATATTTCATGCCGTGGACATTTTATGAAATTGGAATTTCAGCACCATAAATAAAAGCTTATCGGAGCTTGGCCACAGCCACCGGGTTGCCTCTTCTGTAGCCGCATTCCTGCTTCAGAGACAGAATTCAGGAACTGCAAGGCCAGGATCTGCACCTCAAGCAAAGATGTCCCCACCTGGCCTTTTAGGGAACGCGCGCACTGGGCCTGCTGTGGGAGGGGCATTTCCCTGAGCGTGGACCCGCGGTCATTGCTGGGTGAGGATTGGTGGTGATGAGGAAGGGGTTGGAAGTTCTAGGAAGTGTAACTGGCAGGGTCCCTGCTCCCACAGTAGCCCCATCTTCTTGGCAGAGGCAAGACCTGATCTCTCAAAGGCATGGGAGCGAGTGGGCCAGGGTGCAGGACCATCGGGGGACAGGGGAACCTTCCCAAGAGTGGCTCCTGGGGTTTTGGAGGGCTTGACCTGGGCTGGGGTTGACCCCTCAACTACCTACGCAAGGGTGCCGTGGGTGTGACGTGTAAATCCATAGTAATCAAGTGCAGATGTAAGAGCAATAAATGAGGTGGTGGAAAAAAAACAGTATCCTGGATGTGGATGGGTGTTGCGGCGGGGAAGTCACCAAAGGTGACGGATGCGCTTTCTTGAAGCTGTTTATCCGAAGGCCATTTCCAAAGCCGCCAGTGCCAATGTTATCATAGGTTGCCAAGGCTGGGCCGTGTTTCAGGGTGACATGAAACTTCGCTGTCCCTTGCGACCCACGTGCCCGGCCCGCACAGGAGAGCCTGGGAGCCTGTGCCTTCCTGGCTCTGGGAGCTCCTTCCCGCCTGCTGAGGCACTCTTAAGTTCTCTTCTTATGTCTCTTTTTAAGCAATACCAAAAAAGTGGGGTCAATGAACACCCCAGGACACTTACGGGGAGATGCTGTGCTCTGGAGCAGCCTGCATTGGGGTTGCCTGGCTGCCCACCTCTTACCTCTCGGGGGCCCGGGGCCTCAGGTGCACCCCTCAGTCTGTGCCCCCATGCTCCGGGGGCACTGCAGCGACTGCAAGGAGCAGGAGCACACACCAAGGCCCCGAGCACACGAGCATTCGGGGGGACCGAGGCTCCCGCCCACCCGGGGTCCATTTGGAGGTACAGCCCCTATGCGGCCACCCTGGGCTATGAGGGAGACAGCCTCTGGTGCTGGAGCGGCCAGTGGGGAGAGGCGGCCCCCAGGGCTCTCCTGTCAGAGGCAGGTGCCCCTTCTACTCCTCCCCAGCCTGCAGTCACCCGCAGGAGTCTGGAATGGGTTTTCCAGGTGGGGATTTTGCTCTGGACTGGAGGCAGGAAGACCTCTGAGCCGCAGATTGCCCGGGTGTCTCCTGTCAGATCCACCTGCTTCTTTTCGCAGGGATGGAAGCCCGGAGGCCAGGCTGAGTTACCACAGCACAAAACTGTAGCAGGGAGAGGCTCAGCCTTCTTTCTTCTGCGGTAATTGATCGTTGGTGCAGAAAATTAGAGTTGCTTTAGATCTCGCTCTGCAAGGCGCTGGGGAGCGTGTCTGAATCCTGAGGGCCCTGCTTGTGACGCGAGAGAGGTGGGAGGGTGGCAGGGGCCTGGTGCAGCGGCTTGGGGACTCGGGCCCCAAGATCACCAGGTCTAGGAACCAGGGGCCACCTGTGTGACTCATTCATTTACTTTTAATTAAAGGAGTATTCTTTTTAAGAAAAAATATACAACATACTCCAAAACGGCCGGACACAGTGGCTCACGCCTGTAGTCCCAGCACTTTGGGAGGCCAGGGCGGGTGGATCACCCGAGAGCAGGAGTTCGAGACCAGCCTGGCCACCATGGTGAACCTCATCTCTACTAAAAATACAAAAAATCAGCCGGGCCTGGTGGCGGATGCCTGTAATCCCAGCTACTCGGGAGGCTGAGGCAGGAGAATCTCTTGAACCTGGGAGGCGGACGTTGCAGGGAGCCGAGATTGCACCACTGCACTCCAGCCTGGGCAACAAGAGCAAAACTCCGTCTCCAAAAAAAAAAAAAAATCTAAAACTAAGAATAACGGTTTCCCCGCCCGAGTCTCATCCGACTGTTTTCGTTTTAGTTCTGCTGCTGGCCGCTTTTCCACCACAAGGCCGCCATGTGTGACCTCCTCTACTTCAGGCCGTCCCTGGGGATTCGCTGCTGGGAAGAAGAGGAATTTAGCAAATTTAGATTTCCACTCTTCTCCCCTTTCTGCCTGTTTGGAATTTTGTTGGTTATGTGATCTGACATGAACCAGGCTCCTTGACATTTCAACCTGACCCTCCAAACAGTTGTCTTCCATAGTCTCTCTATAGGCTGGTTATAAAAAGTTGAACCCAGTAAAACAAGGTTTAGTGTTATGATTATTTTATGACATGATGCATTACAAAAAAGTGAAACATCACCTTAAGAAGAAAATGATATTGCCATTAAATCCCAGAGAAGCCTAATATTTAAATATTATCACTGCATTTTTACATTTGCTGATTAAACTCAGAAACCTAAAATCGTAATAAAAATTATAATGTAGTTTTTCCTTTCAATTTGTCAGTACTTTGATTTATTTCCCAGTCTTCTTTGTAAATAGCTTTCTGTCCTATGCTTTTAATATTATCTCAGTTCTTTCTTTTCTGAGTCTATATTAATTGGAGAGAAAAAATGGCTTTTTTTTTTACCCTCGTTGATCTTGATCGATATATATTCCTCAACATTTTCATTGACAAGAATTTTAAAATAATTTACTGGATGATTACTTGAGAGTTGTGTTAACCTGACATCTTGTCTTGGGAAGCTGAGATGGGAGCCGCTGGTTGAGTGAAGCAGAGCTTTGGATGAGGAGGACCTCCTGGGTCAGCCTCCTGCCTCCCGAGAGAGCAGTTACAAGTCCAGGCCCCTATTTATAGGGAGCTGAGATCTCCGCAGACCCGAGTGAGGATTTGGTTCGTGGCTCCCAAATGCAGTGGGAGCTGGCTGTTTAGGGGCGTCATCACCGCCAGAGAGCCTCCACCAGCACTAGCCTTCCCCCAGTGGATCCTGCAGGTGGCCCTCCTTTTATTCAGCCTAGTGGTTCGGCAGGTGCTGGTGGAGAGTGGGTGCTGGTGGAGAGTGGGTGCTGGTGGGGTGGGTGCTGGTGGAGAGTGGGTGCTGGTGGAGTGGGTGCTGGTGGAGAGGGTGCTGGTGGAGAGTGGGTGCTGGTGGGGTGGGTGCTGGTGGAGAGTGGGTGCTGGTGGAGTGGGTGCTGGTGGAGTGGGTGCTGGTGGAGAGCGGGTGCTGGTGGGGTGGGTGCTGGTGGAGAGTGGGTGCTGGTGGAGTGGGTGCTGGTGGAGTGGGTGCTGGTGGAGAGCGGGTGCTGGTGGAGCGGGTGCTGGTGGAGAGTGGGTGCTGGTGGAGAGGGTGCTGGTGGAGTGGGTGCTGGTGGGGTGGGTGCTGGTGGAGAGGGTGCTGGTGGGGTGGGTGCTGGTGGAGAGTGGGTGCTGGTGGAGAGCGGGTGCTGGTGGAGTGGGTGCTGGTGGAGAGCGGGTGCTGGTGGAGAGGGTGCTGGTGGAGAGGGTGCTGGTGGAGAGTGGGTGCTGGTGGAGAGCGGGTGCTGGTGGAGAGCGGGTGCTGGTGGAGTGGGTGCTGGTGGAGCGGGTGCTGGTGGAGCGGGTGCTGGTGGAGAGTGGGTGCTGGTGGAGAGTGG
Source organism: Gorilla gorilla gorilla (assembly GCF_029281585.2). Taxonomy (NCBI): domain Eukaryota; kingdom Metazoa; phylum Chordata; class Mammalia; order Primates; family Hominidae; genus Gorilla; species Gorilla gorilla. The sequence goes on from NC_073236.2 coordinate 138,259,612, forward strand.
GTGCTGGTGGAGTGGGTGCTGGTGGAGTGGGTGCTGGTGGAGTGGGTGCTGGTGGAGAGCGGGTGCTGGTGGAGAGCGGGTGCTGGTGGAGTGGGTGCTGGTGGAGAGGGTGCTGGTGGAGAGCGGGTGCTGGTGGAGAGCGGGTGCTGGTGGAGTGGGTGCTGGTGGAGAGCGGGTGCTGGTGGAGAGTGGGTGCTGGTGGGGCGGGTGCTGGTGGGGCGGGTGCTGGTGGAGAGTGGGTGCTGGTGGAGAGTGGGTGCTGGTGGAGTGGGTGCTGGTGGAGAGTGGGTGCTGGTGGAGAGTGGGTGCTGGTGGAGTGGGTGCTGGTGGAGAGTGGGTGCTGGTGGGGCGGGTGCTGGTGGAGTGGGTGCTGGTGGAGAGTGGGTGCTGGTGGAGAGTGGGTGCTGGTGGAGCGGGTGCTGGTGGAGAGTGGGTGCTGGTGGGGCGGGTGCTGGTGGAGAGTGGGTGCTGGTGGGGCGGGTGCTGGTGGAGAGTGGGTGCTGGTGGGGTGGGTGCTGGTGGAGTGGGTGCTGGTGGAGTGGGTGCTGGTGGAGAGGGTGCTGGTGGAGTGGGTGCTGGTGGAGAGTGGGTGCTGGTGGAGTGGGTGCTGGTGGAGTGGGTGCTGGTGGAGAGTGGGTGCTGGTGGAGTGGGTGCTGGTGGAGTGGGTGCTGGTGGAGTGGGTGCTGGTGGAGAGGGTGCTGGTGGAGAGTGGGTGCTGGTGGAGAGTGGGTGCTGGTGGAGAGCGGGTGCTGGTGGGGTGGGTGCTGGTGGAGAGCGGGTGCTGGTGGAGAGCGGGTGCTGGTGGAGAGTGGGTGCTGGTGGAGAGTGGGTGCTGGTGGAGTGGGTGCTGGTGGAGTGGGTGCTGGTGGAGAGCGGGTGCTGGTGGAGAGCGGGTGCTGGTGGAGTGGGTGCTGGTGGGGTGGGTGCTGGTGGGGTGGGTGCTGGTGGAGAGGGTGCTGGTGGGGTGGGTGCTGGTGGAGAGGGTGCTGGTGGAGTGGGTGCTGGTGGAGAGGGTGCTGGTGGAGTGGGTGCTGGTGGAGAGTGGGTGCTGGTGGAGAGTGGGTGCTGGTGGGGTGGGTGCTGGTGGGGTGGGTGCTGGTGGGGTGGGTGCTGGTGGAGAGTGGGTGCTGGTGGGGTGGGTGCTGGTGGAGAGTGGGTGCTGGTGGAGAGGGTGCTGGTGGAGAGGGTGCTGGTGGAGAGTGGGTGCTGGTGGGGTGGGTGCTGGTGGGGTGGGTGCTGGTGGAGAGGGTGCTGGTGGAGTGGGTGCTGGTGGAGTGGGTGCTGGTGGAGAGTGGGTGCTGGTGGAGAGTGGGTGCTGGTGGAGAGGGTGCTGGTGGGGTGGGTGCTGGTGGGGTGGGTGCTGGTGGAGAGTGGGTGCTGGTGGGGAGTGGGTGCTGGTGGAGTGGGTGCTGGTGGGGTGGGTGCTGGTGGAGAGTGGGTGCTGGTGGAGTGGGTGCTGGTGGAGAGGGTGCTGGTGGAGTGGGTGCTGGTGGAGAGGGTGCTGGTGGAGTGGGTGCTGGTGGAGTGGGTGCTGGTGGAGTGGGTGCTGGTGGAGAGTGGGTGCTGGTGGAGTGGGTGCTGGTGGAGAGTGGGTGCTGGTGGGGTGGGTGCTGGCGGGGTGGGTGCTGATGGAAACAATGCTGTTGGAACGGGTGCTCATCTAGCGTGTGTCACCTCCAAAGGCTTCACACCTCCTAATACCACCACCGTGTGCTGCTGTCTCCAGTTGTCCCCCAGAAACGCTGCGCCCCCAGCGGCCTGGGTCTGGGTGTTTGTAGATCCATGTGCTACGGTCAGACTTGAGCAAGTTCCTGACCTTCAGGCTTGGGCAACACCTGTATTTATAGATGTGGCCCACACCTAGCAAGTGAGCAGCAGACGGCAGCTCTTCTTCGGCGTGTGTCTCCTTTGACACAGCAGTGCCATTTCTAGGAACCTGTTTCATAAGTATATTAACACGCATCACAGATGGGATGTACCAAAAGCTTGTCATTGCAGGGCTATTTATAATAGTGCAAAACTGGAGGAACCCAGATGTTCTCCTCTCTGCAGCTGCGTGTGCTCCTCTGGTGGCTGGGTAACGGGAAGGACTTGGAGACAGTGTGTGCTGTTTGCATTGGGCAGCCTGGGCAGCCCCACAAATACCACGGATGGGGCAGCTTGAATCACAGATTTATTTTCTCACAGTGGTGGAGGCTGGAAGTCTGAGATCAAAGATGCCAGCAGAGTTGGGTTCTGGTGAGGGCCTCTTGCAGGTCTGCAGATGATGGCCTCTCTCTGTGTCCTCACACGGTGGAGAAAGAGAAACACGCTCTCTGGGTCTCTTCCTCTTCCTAGAAGGACACGAATCTCATGATGGGGCTTGTTCTCAGGACCTCATCTAAAGTGCGTGGCCTCCAAAGCCTCCCCTCCTGATAACACCACCGCATGGGGGTGACAGCGGGAGGACCGATGGGAGCCGCCTTGCCGGCCTCCTGGGGCCGGGCAGGTGCGGAGTGGGAGCGCAGTCAGGAGCGCATCTTGTTCAATGGCCCTGACTTTGGAACCTTCAGAGTGTTTGAGATAAAGAAAGGGAAGCTCCAAGCTGGCTCCGGCTGTCCCCTAGGCATGCTGCACCCCAGCCCCGCTGTGGCTTCCGTTAGAGGCCCTTTCCTCACCCTGTCTTCTGTGGGGCCATGCACAGTGTCCATTCAGCAAACACCACACACCCTGCCCTCGTCAGATCAAGCACCCGCACTCTGGGGCCCTCTCTGACCCTGCAGCCATAGCTACTCCCGGGCCTCCTCCTGAGCCTTTCACTGCAGCGAGCGCCGTGGTCACCTGCTGGTGCCTGGCCTCCTCCTCACTGAACAGCGGTGCTCGTAGTCCCCGCACCTGTGGTCAGCATTGCCCATGAACTGCAGAAGTGTCACTAGTACCAATGAGTGAGCGGCGAGCACAGGAGCTGGGATGTTCTTTGCAGTTCCACGGGTGGGATCAGAGCCAGGGCGCAGGGACCGGACGGAGCCTGGCTCCCGTGGGGAAGACCGGCCACCAGCTCCCTCCCGCGGTGAACTGGCAGCCTCAGCAGATCATGCCTGTCACCGTGCCATCTGTGAAATCAGACAACACCATGGTCAAGGGCACTGCAGGACTGTGTTTTGGAGCCAGCATTCTGCATCATCAGTGACTCCTTAAAAAAACTGTACTTGATAAAACCTGTACACTTAGAGAGGCTCATAATGAACCCAGCTGGGCACACCAGACTCCATGTGCTCTTCGTGATTTGTGTCTCACACAGGAAGTGAGGTGATCCAAATCGATACCATAAAAGATGCCCCCATTTCTATGAACTGGGCGTGCCCAGTGCCCTGCAACTCAGATGCCTGGGAGAGGAGGTTCCGTCACACCATGGCCTGGAGGTGAGGGCAGCTCAGGGAGCTCTCACTGTTTCTTCCTTGCGGGGCGAGTCGGGGGTTCTGGGTGCATGACTGCATCAGGGAACCCTCTCCCCTTCCTCTGCCATCGTGGGTCAGGGCGGAACCTCCCCGGCCTCTGTTTCTGCCTCTGTAAAGGAGGATTGAGAATCACTTGGGCTTCTTATGACTTTTGTCATTCTAGTCAGGAAGAGGCTTCCCGCGAAGGGCGGAGGCTGACTGGGTTCTTGGTGTTTGGGTGGGATTGAGCAAAGCCCTTCAGTCCATCCACAGGGGGCCTCAGGGGCAAACTACAGGCCCAGACCAAAGAGGAGCTGCTGGAACATGAAAGGGCGAACCTCTTTTAAATCCAGGAGCTTTGTCGGCTAAAGCATCCTGCTGGGTTGTAAGAAGCATGTTTCCCCCTCTTAACTAATTGCAGAACAATGGCAGGGACAGAGGGTGCGTGATGAGACCTGGGCCTGCGCCAGGGCACATGCCGACAGCCAGCCCAGCCCCGCGATCTCAGCTCCAGCAAGGCCAGCTCCAAAACAAACACCAGCTCCCGGGTTTACTTGGCGGGGAGGTGGGAGGATAACTTGAGAAGTCCCATTCATCCTGCAGCTTCCAGGCCTGGGCGTGCCCCCCTTGTTCTCGGGACAAAGCTCATTGTTCCAGCTGGAGAAGAGCTCCGCTGAGGATTGCCTGCGTTTGGTTTCCGTTCTCTCGCTTTGTGTAACTTTCCAGTGCCTTAGGAGTTCCTCTCTAGCCCTTAGGATGCTGACGTAAGTGTGGTAAAACGTAGATCCTAAATGCGTTCCTCTTAAACGCTGGTGATTCTTCTTCCCTTTAGACAGTCACCGGAATTGCTGCTAGGGGAAGGATATCTGCAGATTGTCGCTTTCGGCACCTTGGTACGAATCCCTCCTCTGCACCAAGTTTTAATGAAGAACCCAGAGTGTGTTCATTCCCTGCCTCGTGCGGGGAAATGTCTTCCCCTTTTTTGTCCTCTTCTACGCAGTTATTGCGTCTTTGACAGCTGATAGCCCCTCTGCAGGGATTTCTTTTGTTCCATTTTTGGAAGACTTATGGCAACCTCGTGCTTCCAGAAATTTGGGTGAAAAGTGTGGGTTGATTGTTTACACAAAAGTCAGACATATCACAATTAAATCATAATTTCTTTCTGATTACTTCGATTTGACAGTTTGATGTTCAGAAGGCGTGGATGAGGCATCTGGGATTGATGAGCAATGCAGCATGCTCTCGGGTTGTATTATTAGTGGGGCAGGTGATGCTTAGAGCTGATTGGTGAACAGTGAAGCGTGCTCTCAGGTTGTATTATTAGTGGGGCAGGTGATGCTTGGAGCTGATTGGTGAACACTGCAGCGTGCTCTCAGATTATATTATTAGTGGGGCAGGTGATGCTTAGAGCTGATTGGTGAACACTGCAGCATGCTCTCAGATTGTATTATTGGTGGAGCAGGTGATGTTTAGAGCTGATTGGTGAACAATGCAGCGTGCTCTCAGATTGTATTATTAGTGGGGCAGGTGATGCTTAGAGCTGATTGGTGAACAGTGAAGCGTGCTCTCGGATTGTATTATTAGTGGGGCAGGTGATGTTTAGAGCTGATTGGTGAACACTGAAGCGTGCTCTCAGGTTGTATTATTAGTGGGGCAGGTGATGCTTAGAGCTGATTGGTGAACACTGCAGCGTGCTCTCAGGTTATTTTATTAGTGGGGCAGGGACTGGCTTCTGGCAATGCCAGCAGGATGTAAGATTCTGTGGCTTGCAGTGAGACCGTGTCCTATTTGTGATTTAAACAGTTGTTACTGCACTTGCTCCCTAGAGGACTTGATATCACATGGAGGCAGGACTGTGACCCAGTGAATACCAGGCCGCCAGTGGGACAGGGAAGCCCCACCCTCCCAGATAGATCTTTAGGTGCTGGACAGACCGGCTCCCAATTTCATAGAATAACCCAGGAGCTCCTAACTCTCACTGAAGGTCAGAGACGCTGGGACGGTTTCTGGGTTTGAGAGCCCAGGAATCGGAGGGCAGGGTAGAACTTGAATCTGGCATCCAGTCGGATCCAAGTTCTCGCTCTGACTGAGGTCTGGAGACCCTGAAGAAGCTGGATCAGAGAAGCCAGTAGCCTCGAGGGGTGTCCAAGCCACATGGATGCCTGAGCGGCAGGGCCTGGAGTGCCTGGGGGAGGCCGTAATGGACGGAGAACTGCTCCTTGTAGCCCCACACTCCACGCGGGAAACTCTCCAAAAGGGCTGGTGACACTCCACGCGTCCCAGGTCATGGGCAGCTGCGCCCTGCATCCTGCGTCCCAGGTCATAGGCAGCCGCGCCCTGCACCCTGCACCCTGCGTCCCAGGTCATAGGCAGCTGCACCTGCATCCCAGGTCACGGGGAGCTGCACCCTGCATCCTGCGTCCCAGGTCATGGGCAGCCGCACCTGCATCCCAGGTTGTGGGGAGCTGCACCCTGCACCCTGCGTCCCAGGTCGTGGGGAGCCACACCCTGCACCCTGCGTTCCAGGTCATGGGGAGCTGCATCCTGCACTCTGCGTCCCAGGTTGTGGGCAGCTGCACTCTGCACCCTGCATCCCAGGTCGTGGGGAGCTGCACCCTGCACCCTGTGTCCCAGGTCGTGGGCAGCCACACCCTGCATCCCAGGTCATGGGGAGCTGCATCCTGCACCCTGCGTCCCAGGTCATGGGGAGCTGCACCCTGCACCCTGCATCCCAGGTCGTGGGGAGCCGCACCCTGCATCTGGGCTCATGGGGAGTGGCACATGGCTGCCTCCTACATTCACCCCTCCCAACCCCAGCCTTCGTGGAGGGAGTGTCTTCAGTGGGTCATGTGGGTTTGGGAGTGAACTGAGCCGGTCTGCCTCTCCCTCAGGGGAGGCCCAGGGCCCCTGGGATGTGTGCAGACACGCCCTGCTCTCGCGGCTCCGGGGAGGCCCAGGGCACTGGGATGTGTGCAGACATGCTCTCTGCTCTCACGGCTCCGGGGAGGCCCAGGGCACTGGGATGTGTGCAGACGTGCCCTCTGCTCTCACGGCTCTCACGTGATGGGCAGTGCTGGGCGACATCGGGGTTGTGCTCTTAGTACTGTTGTCTTTTTTTCTGTAACTTCAGTTAATTTTTAGTTGGTTACTAACTAGCTCGTGTGTGCATCCTCGGAATACACTGACGGATGATGCATCATCTGCTCTTATTAATGTCATGTGATAATGGTTGCTTCCCAAGACTTGTATGAAAAGAAAGTAAGTCTTGGGACCCCCAAATCACTAAGTTAAAGGGAAGGGTCAAGCTGGGAACTGCTCAAGGCAAAGCTGCCTCCCATTGTATTCAAAGCCACCCTCTGCTCACTGAGACATGCATATCTGACTGCATCCCTTGGAAAAGATCATCAGAAACTCAAGACAATGCAGCCATTTGTCTCTTATCTACCTGTGACCTGGAAGCTCCCTCCCCTCTTGGAGTTGCCCCCCCTTCACCTGGAGCTGCCCCCCCTTCAGCTGGAGTTGTCCCCCCTTCACCTGGAGTTGTCCCCCCCCTTCACCTGGAGCTGCCCCCCTTCACCTGGAGTTGTCCCCCCTTCACCTGGAGCTGCCCCCCTTCACCTGGAGCTGCCCCCCTTCACCAGGAGCTGCCCCCCCTTCACCTGGAGCTGTCCCCCCTTCACCTGGAGTTGCCCTCCCTTCACCTGGAGTTGCCCCCCTTCACCGGGAGTTGTCCCCCCCCTTCACCTGGAGTTGCCCCCCTTCACCTGGAGTTGCCCCCCCTTCACCTGGAGTTGTCCCTCCTTCACCGGGAGTTGCCCTCCCTTCACCTGGAGTTGCCCCCCTTCACCGGGAGTTGTCCCCCACCTTCACCTGGAGTTGCCCCCCTTCACCTGGAGTTGCCCCCCTTCACCTGGAGTTGCCCCCCCTTCACCCGGAGTTGTCCCCCCCTTCACCGGGAGTTGTCCCCCCCTTCACCTGGAGCTGTCCCCCCCTTCACCTGGAGTTGCCCTCCCTTCACCTGGAGTTGCCCCCCTTCACCTGGAGTTGTCCCTCCTTCACCTGGAGTTGTCCCCCGCTTCACCTGGAGTTGTCCCCCGCTTCACCTGGAGTTGTCCTTCCTTCACCTGGAGCTGTCCCTGCTTCACCTGGAGCTGTCCCCCGCTTCACCTGGAGTTGCCCCCCTTCACCTGGAGTTGCCCTCCCTTCACCTGGAGTTGCCCCCCCTTCACCTGGAGTTGTCCCCCCTTCACCTGGAGTTGCCCCCCCTTCACCTGGAGTTGCCCTCCCTTCACCTGGAGTTGCCCCCCCTTCACCTGGAGTTGTCCCCCACCTTCACCTAGAGCTGCCCCCCCTTCACCTGGAGTTGTCCCCCCTTCACCTGGAGTTGTCCCTCCTTCACCTGGAGTTGCCCCCCCTTCACCTGGAGTTGCCCCCTCTTCACCTGGAGTTGCCCTCCTTCACCTGGAGTTGCCCCCCCTTCACCTGGAGTTGCCCCCCTTCACCTGGAGTTGCCCCCCCTTCACCTGGAGTTGTCCCTCCTTCACCGGGAGTTGTCCCCCACTTCACCTGGAGTTGTCCCTCCTTCACCTGGAGCTGTCCCCCCCTTCACCTGGAGCTGTCCCCCCCTTCACCTGGAGTTGCCCTGCCTTCACCTGGAGTTGCCCCCCTTCACCTGGAGTTGCCCCTCCTTCACCTGGAGTTGTCCCCCGCTTCACCTGGAGTTGTCCCCCGCTTCACCTGGAGCTGTCCCTCCTTCACCTGGAGCTGTCCCCCCCTTCACCTGGAGCTGCCCCCCCTTCACCTGGAGCTGCCCCCCCTTCACCTGGAGCTGTCCCCCCTTCACCTGGAGTTGTCCCCACCTTCACCTGGAGTTGCCCACCGTTCATCTGGAGTTGTCCCGCCTTTCTAGACTGAACCAAATTCATCTTACATATATTGATCGATGTCTTGTGCCTCCCTAAAATGTATAAAACCAAGCACTTTGGGAGGCCGAGGTGCGTGGATCACCTGAGGTCAGGAGTTCGAGACCAGCTTGGCCAACTCGGTGAAACCTCATCTCTAAAAATACAAAAAATTAGCTGGGCGTAGTGGCGGGTGCCTGTAGTCCCAGCTACTCGGGAGGCTGAGGCAGGAGAATTGCTTGAACCTGGGAGACGGAGGTTGCAGTGAACCGAGATCACACCAGTGCACTCCAGCCTGGGCGACAGAGTGAGACTCTGTCTCAAAACAAAACAAAAGCAAAAGAAAACAAAAAAAACAAGCTGTGCCCTGAAGACTTTGGACATTTGTCATCGGGACCTCCTGAGGATGTGTCATGGGCATGTCCTCGACCTTGGCAAAACAAACTTTCTAAATTGGCCGAGACCTGTCTGAGATATTTGGGGTTCACACATGTCATTGGGGTGGCATCTGTGACATGTGGGAGAGTCAGCTTCTGTCTCCCCTTCTCTCTTAGAGCACAGCTCCTTGCCCCGTCCATGCAGCCCTGGTGGGGCCTGCCCCAGGCTGAGGCTGTTCCCTGCGTCCTGGAGGAAACCTCGGTGACAGGGGACACTGTGCCGGGGTTGGGGGGGTGGCACCTGGCAGGGGGAGAGGATGGGCAGGACCCCACTTCCCGCTGCCTGGAAGCCAAGATAGATCTTCACTCCACTCAAGCCTCCTCTGCTCCTTCTGCCTTCAGGTATTTGCGATACTCCGGGATCCCACAAGAAATGACCCTCACAGCCAAAGGATTGAGGCCAGGTTTCTTTAGCTGAGGGCCAGGCAGGTCCTGACTAACGTAATTTGATCTCATTAATGGTATTATTAGTGGGCGTCTTATGTCTTACTCCGTTCAGGCGTCTCTGAGGAGCCATAGGCGGGGCAGCCTGTAAACACAGCAGCAGTTACCAATTCACCCCTGCAGCTCTGGAGGCTGGAAGTCCAAGATCAAGCACCAGCCAACTGGGTGTCTGCTGAGGGCCACCCGGGTTCAGAGAAGGGACCTTCTCCTCGTGTCCTCTCACATCGTGGACAGGACAAGGCCGCTGTCGGGGTCCTTTCATAAGGGCAGTCATCCCACCCTGGGGGCACCACCGTCATAGCCTCCTCACCTCCCAGAGGCCCCACCTCCCGACACCATCCCTTGGGGATTAGGTCTTAGCACAAATTTGACGGGGCGCAAACGCTCAGTCTGCAGCCGTGGGGGCTCAGGGAGCCATGAGCACTACCACTGGACCGAGGCAGCTGGACACCCCTGACCCCATCCCGCGTCCCCCACCCCATTCCGCACCTCCCACCTTGAGCCCGCTTCTCTGCGGCTCCCCTTCACCCGCAGGGGAAGTAAGGGGCATCCTGAGGCTTCCCTCACACCACACAGCCTACCTCAGTGGTCCTATCCACTCTTCCTCCAAAATACACCCTTGCCCTCCACTCTGGGCACCCATTTCTCCTGCGACTGCCGGTGTGCAGGCTTGACACTCGTCCGTGCCCTTCATGTCACTGTGGCCGCCTGCACGAGTGGCTCAGGTCACATATGTTAAGTACAGAAGCGAGTACATTATGAAGTCCTAAACCTTCACAGACTTCAGTGGGCCACGTGAGACTTCCTGACATTCACCCCAAGTGCATGGATGTACTCAACCCTGTGGTAAAGCACTGCCATCTGTGACTCTCGGAACACAAGCTCTGAGTGTTCCTTCAGTGATGAAAGGCAGTCCTTAGTAGGAAGCACTGAAGCGATTTTAGGTCAGGCAAATGTTAATGGAAAACCACATGGCCTGGCTTTGGGATGCAGCTTTTCAAACTCCCCCAGCCTCCCACTTTCAGCAAGACTGGGATGGGGAGATAGGACTCCGCCTCCCGCCTTTCCCAGCAGGGCCAGGTGGTGGCTTCTGTCCTGTATTCATCCTGGGGGAGGGCGTGTGGCATCGGTTATAATTCCAACCTTTAAAATCAGTAAAGCACTTTGCATATTTGCCTCTCTGAAGCAGCACAGTCTAAGAGCCTTTGGGTTATATTGATTTTTTGTTGTTGTTGAGACAGAGTCTTGCTGTGTCGCCCAGACTGGAGTGTAGTGGCTCCATCTCAGCTCACTGCAACCTCTGCCTTCCGGGTTCAAGTGATTCTCCCGCCTCAGCCTCCTGAGTAGCTGGGACTACAGGTGTGCGCCACCACGCCTGGCTAATTTTTTGTATTTTTAGTAGAGACAGGGTTTCACCATGTTGGCCAAGCTGGTCTCGAACTCCTGACCTCAAGTGATCCACCCACCTCCGCCTCCCACTGTGCCTGGCCTTGGTTGTGTTGCTGTATCCTGTGTGTTCTCACTGCTGAGCAACACGAATGACAAAGAACCACAACATCATCGCTGTGATTTACTTCAGGAAGGCACATTCGTGTTGAAATCCTGTACCTTAATGAGGAGCTTAAAATGATATTTCTGACATTAGCTTCAAGATAATTTTTAACATCGTGATCCAAATGTGATCAAAAATCTTAGGTAACATGTTAAGATGCACAAAATACTCAAAGAAAAAAAAAATCCAGACAATGGCTGGATGTGGTGGCTCATGCCAGTAATCCTAGCACTTTGGGAGCCTGAGGCGGGTAGATCACCTGAGGTCAGGAGTTGGAGACCAGCCTGGCCAACAAGGCGAAACCCCGTCTCTACTAAAAATACAAAAATTAGCTGGGCGCAGTGGCACGCGCCTGTAATCCCAGCTACTTGGGAGGCTGAGGCAGGAGAATTGCTTGAACCCAGGAGGCGGTGGTTGCAGTGACCTGAGATCGTGCCACTGCACTCCAGCCTGGGTGATAGAGTGAGACTCTGTGTCAAAAAAAATAAATAAAAATACAAATCTAGACAACAAAGATAAAGTCATAATAAAAATATATTGAGAAAAAGACAATTCACCTCTGAAGTGCATAGCTTGTGGGGAATATTTGCAGGTAACCCCTGGCTCTTATTAGTTAGAAACATAGGCCTATCTTACATGACTAGTGCAAGAAAAAACAAAAGGCAAGAGTTCCCATCACATCATGAGAGTAACTTCTTACATTTCAATGCTCTCACCTGAAATTTTCATTCCATAATTGAGATAATTTTCGTTCTCGAACCGAACGATATAGTGTATAACTTTGAATTTGTTGGCAAATTGGCAAACTCTTATTTATTTTTGTTTGTTTGTTTGTTTGTTTTGGTGAGACAGAGTTTCGCTCTTGTTGCCCAGGCTGGAGTGCAATGGTGCTACCTTGGCTCACTGCAACCTCCACCTCCTGGGTTCAAGGGATTCTCCTGCCTCAACCTCCCGAGTAGCTGGGATTACAGGCGCCCACCACCACGCCCAGCTAATTTTTTGTGTTTTTAATAGAGACGGGGTTTCACCATGTTGGCTAGTCTGGTCTTGAATTCCTGACCTCAGGTGATCCGCCGGCCTCGGCCTCCCAAAATGCTGGGATTACAGGCATGAGCCACTGTGCCTGGCCAAATTCTTAATTTTTTATATTTAAAAATGAATTCAAACACATCTGAGACTTGCATATGGGAAAAGTCAAGACTGTTTTATTTTAAAAATCAGTATTATGGAAGGTATTAGAATAAACTTTATAAAATAATCTTTAATGACCGCTTTTTAGAATTCATAACTTTGGAATGATTAAATTAAGCATTACCAAGTGGTCTGTGCATTTTAGTTTACTGTGAAAGGGAATCTAATGGCAAAAGTCCCTGGAGGGAATTAGATTAAAACTTGCATCTCCAAGCTTCCTTTTAGTTCTAACCTTCAACTATTCTGTGGTTCTGCAGTGACTTGTGATTTTGATATTGAGTGTAAACCTGTACTTTGATGTTTCGTTCCAAACACTACAATTCTTGACATTTTTTTTTTCCGGTAGGATTTTTAGTACATTAAGATTTGAGAATAATGGAAACATTACAGCAAAACAAAAGGAAACACAAAAACTACCCTAAAACTCCTTGACTTGAAGTTCACTTGCTTTTTAAATGTAAAATGTAAATGAATCTGTGTTCTGTTTTTGAGACTGTAAATTGAAAAATTCATAGTTCATGCTTAATAGTTATTGCAGTCTTCTCTTTAAACTTGAGAGGGCTTGTGTTGGCGTCGACGTTCCCTAAGTAGGTCAGAGGCAGCGGCTCTGCTCTAACACTTGGGAGAACTCTTGAATGTAAGTGGAGGAGTCTGGTGAATTCTACCAGGGAGGATTAACCTCTTGAAATGCCTTCAATGAGAGCAATTTTAATGCTGAGAAAAGAGCCCTGGGCCGACTCTAATTGCATTTCTAGTTCTGCCACTTACAGACTGACTGACTTTAGACAAATTACCTGATCTTTCTTAGTTTCTAAATTCCGATTTGTCCAGGAAAGGGATTTCTTCTAACCTGGGTCTCATTCTTTCCTCCCTTCCCTCAGTCAGCCACCTTCATGTGCTGTGCCTTAGTGTGCTCGACCGTTTCCCCAGGACATGCCTTTGTTACTCTGAAGTAGGGGGTGACCTTGCCCTACAGTTACCATTTCTGGGAGCTCTCAAGGGTTCCCTGTATGCACTGATCTTCTCCAAGTGCAGGTGCTGCTGCCTAGCTCAGAGGTTGCCCCAGATCCATGCTTTGTGTGTTCAGTGAATGAGCTGATAAGACCCACTGGAATTGCAGGGGATGTTCACAATGGATATTTACATAGTTTTGCTGTTTATGAAGGACTTTTCACACACAAACTTGTCGTCCTTCTGTGACCTTGTTCACCGCTGCTTACTGTCATTGGTGCTTTATGGTTTAGGGCCCCAGGCTTTAGAAGGGATGCACCCCTCACGCTTACCCAGGCAGGGGTGTGGCGTTTTTATCGCAGTCTCCTGGGGCTTTGGCCTTGGCTTCAGCAAGAGTTCATGGATGCCCTGCCTGATGTTAGCCCTCAGTGTTCATCTGTGTTCCACTTGCTTTAGTAATCACGCCACTTATAGGTTTCCCAGAACTTTCTAGAATCTGTCTCCATGCTCATCATGCCAACTTACTTCATAGAGGGAGTGCCAGAGCCCCTTGCTTGTTGGGAGAAGGGTCCTGCAGCTGCGGAGGGCAGGTGACCCAGTGGTCCACTCATTGGCATGTGGCACACAGCTAGGGCCACGCCGCCACATCTGCCAGGGTCCCTCTCCAGTACCCTCAGCCCCTTGGGGAGACGTCACTGCAGGAGGACGAGGTGGGAGCACGGAGCCCCAGGGAAGAGCCAAGGAAGGCTTGTTGAAGTGCTCTTTCAATCTTTAAAATTTGGGGAAGTTTTTTTCCCCCCCGTTAGGATTATTTGTGGAACTATTTATTATGATTGTTAAAATAATAATTCTGTTTGTCAAGCTGTTGAGTCATATGTAGGTGCATAATGCAGGGATCAAATGCCTCCCCACAGTCTTATTCTGCCCAGACATGTGCAAAGCTTATTTTAAAAATTGTAAAGTGGGGAGCACTTACATGTGGCACTTAAATTTAAGTACTTTTTAATTGGAGAGTTTAGCTCTACATTTATTGTAAGCTTTATGTCAATGATGACCAGTAAGCTAAGGATCAGACATGGAAATGCAGAGGAAACAAGCAAATGCCTGCTACTAGTGTTTATGAGTTCGCGTGTGTGTGCAAATGCTTTTCCTATATCTCCTCACACGCACGCTTAAAAATATACATAGTGTGTATTTGCATTATATCTTCAGCATTCCCGAAGAACAATGACTTCCAAACTTTACCTTGCTTAGAATCACCTGGAAATCTTATTAGAACCCACGTTACTGGGACCCACTCCCAGAGTTTCTGATTCTGGAGATTTGGGGTGGGGCCCAGAATTTGCTTTTCTAACAGGCTCCCAAGCACTGGTGCTGTGGAACAGTCTCCTCCTGAGCTCTCTAGAATCTCACCAGTAAGAAATGATTCAGGCAAAAATCAGCCCTTGTATTTGTCTTCGTGACCTTGAAGTTGGGGTTCATATTTGAAACGAATGTTGGCTTCTTGTGTCTGTGGTGTCTTCTTGCCCTGAGCTTGTCTCTCAGGGATGGAGCCACAAGAACCTGGACCCTCTGCCCTTTCTGTTGCTCTGGAGCAGGAGGGTTTCTGAGGCAGCTGCAAGTCCCCTCCAGTAACATGTGTGCAGATGTAGCTGTGTTGTAAGTCAGCCCACCCCAAACACACAGTCCGGTTTGGTGACAATCTTTCTAGCTCCTTTCATGTGCTGTGGTATCAGACAGAAAATGTAAACACACAGACATGCAGATGAATATGTGTGTGTATAACTATTGGTGTATGAGTGTTTCTTCATCTCTGTTCCTCAGATTAGATCATTTCTAATGTTGAGTAGCTCCCAAGTCCTCTCCCCTCTGCAGTATTCAATATGTTAAGTCCATGCAATGAGCTTTTCATTTCAGCTATTATATTTTTCAGTTCTAGAATTTCAGTTTGGTTCTTTTTTTATGGTTTCACTTTGTCTTCTTAGATAACCCCCTTTGCAGTAAAGGGGACCGTTTGTTTTACCCTCTTCATAGTAGAAGGCTTTTTTGGTGGTCTGCCTTAGAACATGGTGGCAGGTCTAACTGCTGTGAGCAGGTTGTGAAATGATCCCCTTAACCTAGACCAGTGCCGTCCACAGAAATGTGATGAGAACTACTTATGTAATTTAACATTTTCTGGTCACTTCGTGAAAAAACTAGAAATAAACAGTTAATTTTAAAAATGTTTTATTGAACTCTGCATGCCAAACTTGTACATGTTTCAGCATGCACTCAATATAAAATTTTATCGAAGATATATTTATGTTCTATTTGTTTGTAGGAAGTCCTTGAGGTCCAGTGTGAGTTTTGCACTTTTACTCAACACTGGTTACCTCTCAGGTGCTCAGACACAGGGCACAGGGGCCTGTGGATGGGACAGCACCTCTCTGTCCAGCAGGGCACAGGGGCCTGTGGATGGGACAGCACCT
Organism: Gorilla gorilla gorilla; assembly: GCF_029281585.2. Taxonomy (NCBI): domain Eukaryota; kingdom Metazoa; phylum Chordata; class Mammalia; order Primates; family Hominidae; genus Gorilla; species Gorilla gorilla. Next base: position 138,274,973 of record NC_073236.2, read on the forward strand.
CTCTGTCCATCACTCTAGGCCACCTCTCAGGTGCTCAGACCCAGGGCACAGGGGCATGTGGATGGGACAGCACCTCTCCGTCCTTCACTCTAGAGGTTTTGGTGGCACCGACTTCAGATCTGGGGAAAGGCCTGCATGTCAGGAAGGTGGTTTTGTAGCTCTTCCTGCTGTCTTCCCAGGCTCCAGGAGCCAAGTCCACATCTTGCTTTCCAGCTTCCACGCTGTTGCCGCTGCCTCCTCTGTGGCTTGCGTGTGGGTTCCCACGGGGAATGAGGAGCCAGAATAAGTGGGGCTCACTCCATCCTCTGCTCTGGAGGAGCAGCTTGGTTTCTGGATTAGATGTGGTCAGAGTTGATTTTTGCTCTAAGCTGTGATGCGTGGCTCGGCCTTCCGGGACAGCCTTTCTTACCTGTTCAGATGCTGGGAAGCCCCTCAGCTTGCTGTGTCTCAGGTACGGGAGCTTCTTTGCAATTGTTTGTTTATCCTGCAATTGCAGCTGGTCAGAATTCTCTCCTTATCTGTACTTGATCTGTGTCTTCCGTATGGAGTGAGTGGGCATCCTGGATGGCTGCTTTCCCCTCCCGTGTCTTCCTCCAGCACCGCCTTCCAGTTTCGATGCTGCTGACTTTCAGCAGCTCCTGCGTGGAGAGTCCGTGGAGCCACTAGTGATATTCTGAATATGAATGTAAATTAAAATCTCATCTGTTTATAGAGGAGCATGGCGGTGCAGGGGGAGGGTGCGTGTGAGGAGACTGTTGGTGGACAGTGGGTATCACTGAGGAAAGCGAACCTGGGTGCGAGGGCACAGCGTGGAATGACGGCCAGGAGGGCCAGGTGCGCAGAGGGGGGCCGCCTTCCCCTTCTCCTCCGGGAGAACTTGACCCACAGCACGGGGGCGGTGCTGGGAGGGACACATTTCATTCACTGACCTCTAGGCTGGATGCTGTTGCTGTCAGTGACACAGATACTTTTTTTGAAGTATCTTATTGAACCATAAACTAGAACCAATTCTACGAACTATTGACAGTGATTACATTGGCATAGGATAATCAGATTCCTTAGAAGGTTATAAACATTTTACGTTATGATACCCTAATGCCCTGACCTTACCTATGATACCCTAATGCCCTGACCTTACCTATGATACCCTAATGCCCTGACCTTACCTATGATGCCCTAATGACCAAACACAGTCACACCTGAGGCACTGGGCCTGAGCATTTCCACATGTGGATTTCGGGGAGACACAGTTCAACCTGTACCAATCCCTACTGGACGATATTAAAAGAGATTGGACCTATGAGTAAGGAATTTTAATTTTTCTAAGAGTATTTGATAAAGAAATTGGTCTTTCTGTTTATTTTTCAGTGGTTTCTATACCTGTTCAATTTATAGTTTTAATTCAAGCTGGGATGGGCTGTCTGCAAGGGTAGAGCCGACGCCTCTGCGTGTCTGCACTTCCCATCGCTGCCTTCAGGCCTCTGACCTGGCTGCCTGTGCTGCCCCCAGGCCCGTGGCCTCCGTGGTTGGGGCCTCCCAGCTTGCTCTGCCTGAGCATCAGATCAGCAGGAATTGAAGTGTTTCTCTTTCCAGCACCAGATTCAGTCTCTGTGTCGATTCTTGCGTACTCTCTGGTCTCTCATGGGCTATTCGGATCCTCTCTCCACCCCCGAAATATAAATAAATAACTGCCTTAACAGTGGACATTTAACTTTACTGAAAATACCTATTTGGAACCATTAGGGTAAAACCCGTATGTGAGAAAGCCTATTTTCCCAATTAGCATGCTGAATTCACTTTTGTGGTTTTGAAACATTCAGTTTAAATCTCATGAAGGTAGCAGTTTAGGTCATTGACTAAGGAAGAGCGGAATTCCAGCTCAGGAAATCACTGGAGTAAACTCTAAGGTGTTTACTCAGTTGCACAGGTGGCGTGACTCTCTTCTTGAATGTCATCAAACCTAACCTATGTTTATTATCCTAAGACTTATCGACACGACATTTTCCAGTGGGTTGCCAGAGATAGGGTGTTTAGGTAGTTTATGTAATTTTTCTCCCCATAATTACTGGTTTTAAAAATTCTGTAATGGGATACTGGTGTTCCACCATTCAGACACAAATTCATACACTTACTAGCCTCAGTGAACAAGAAGATTCGTTGAAGGAGTGAACTGGATGGTTTAACATTTTAAATGCATTGTCACCATTTTGAAACTAAGAACAGCAAAGGTGTAGCGATGTTTGTAGATTTTTTTTCACGTAATAATACCCTTCTTGTTTCTTCACAGAGATCTTCGCTTTAACCGAATCAGAGAGATCCAACCTGGGGCATTCAGGCGGCTGAGGAACTTGAACACATTGTGAGTGGAAATATTCTATTGGAAACTAATAGAAAAATAGAAATCATTACATTATTTATCTGTAGGTAGAACTCATCATCCACAGTCAGTGGGCTTGGGTGGGGAAAAGTGGAGCAGGAAAGTGAGGCTGGAAAATGCCCCCGAATGCCAGGACTGTGAATGCCAGGACTGTGAATGCCAGGACTGTGGCCACTGTGTTTCTCGTCTCATGGCTGTGTGCCTGTCCGTGGCATGTTGACTGGGACCCATGCTGACCGCTAAGCTTGTCCCTGGCCTTCACGTGGGTCACTTGCTCCAGAATCACTCAGCTCTTGCTGGGTCAGGCTGACCTCTGTGTGTTCCTGCACCTCCTCCGTGGCAAGATTGAGCAGGAGGACAGTGCTTCTTCTGAGTGTGGGGTGGACTTAAGTGAGGGTTCAAGGCAGTCCCATGATGCCTGGAGGGAGCAGGCAGGGCCAAGTCCAGCATTGCTGTGCAGACCTCAGGCTCTGCAGGACACGCCCAGTGCAGTGGAAGCTGGTTCCCTTCTGCACCAGGACTGAGCACAACGGTGTAAAGGCAGGGTCATGGGGACTGTGGGACTGCCTGGGCCGCCTATCCACTGTTGACCCTGGAGGGCAAGTGGCCCGGGGCCTCTCACCCCAGGCCCTTGTCTGTGCGCTCGAATGGAGCACGGGCCACAGGGCCCACCTTTCGTGGCACGTCTGTCCACCCAGACCACCCTCCCACCATGACTGCCTTAGCACTGGCCACAGTCCTGGCTAAAATAGAAAATCTAAGAGACAGCAGGATAAAGATACAAACTCCCTTCTGTAGGAGAGAAGGAATTTTTTCTCCGCTGTATCAAAAGGTAGTAACTGTGGAGTGGTACGGACACCATTGCTGAGCAATGTTTTCTTCATGATGGTTAAACGCGAAAGCTGTGTTTTGTCCTGCGAGTTCAGCGTTCGTTGAATGTTGATGGCGAGGCTGTAACTGAATTGTCAATGTGACCTTTTCCAAGCCTGTCGGAATGTTTTAACACAACTTCGAAGTTTGTTTTCTGTTATTTTTTAAAATTCTTATTGACTCTCTTTCATAGGCTTCTCAACAATAATCAGATCAAGAGGATACCTAGTGGAGCATTTGAAGACTTGGAAAATTTAAAATATCTGTAAGTTAATGATCAGTTCTTTAACCTAAAAGCTTATGGTATCTAGATTACTTAAAAATAGAGCTGAATTTCGTGCTGCTTATGAATTATTGTAAATATATTCATTCAAGTGATGTTTTATTTTGAGAAGGTGAGTAAACATTTAGCTGGGATTATTAAAATAGCTTGTCAGTGATATAAAGTGCTACTTTATGTGATTTTTAGTGTTTCATCACTAAGCCTTAGTAAAGTGGATTGCATAAAATGAAAATGCACAGCCTCTGAAAATCGCTCTGGAAATGATGGTGATGCTTCCAGAGGGGAAAGTGATGACCCAGTGAGTTGCCGATATGAACAGCTGATAGGTGTGTTGCAGAAATCAGCTATCAAAATAGTTTCCGGTTGCCTTGCCAGCTGCAGGTGACATGTAAAATCGAAATAACTAACCCCGGTGGAGTGTCACTAATTCCTGCAGATTTTCCTGTCTCCCGCTAAGTGATTTCACCTCTTATTTTTGTGCAGTTAAATTTTATTTCACTTTTAAAAACTGATTTTAATCGATTTATTTTCATTTAACATATCTTCTGCTCGTTGAGATCAGTTTTGCAGTTTAGAAAATGAGCTTCCTGGGAAGTACTGGTTTAGTCTCAGTCACACACATACTTGCTATAAAATTGGAAAGGTGAAGAAAACACTCAGAGTAGAAGTGTGTGTCATGTGCTTTTAGAAGAGTATTCTTTTAAGACTTAGTCACTTTCCAAAGAGAGCTATTTTTAATAAAAATTATTTATTTCAGCCATTTTTGTTGGAAATTTTTATCATATGTGAACCTAAACATGTTTAAGTTATTTTGATTTTTTTTTTTTATTTTACTTTAAGTTCTGGGATACCTGTGCAGAACGTGCAGGTTTGTTACATAGGTGTACACGTGCCATGGTGCTTTGCTGCACCCATCAACCCGTCATCTAGGTTTTACACTCCACATGCATTAGGTATTTGTCCTAATGCTGTAGTTATTTTGATTTTTAAAACAAAGTCGTCTTGTTATTGTTGATGTATACTCTGAAATCTGTTTTGATTCTAGCTGTGTCTGTGATTGTTAATTACAGAGCTACCTTTAACTCTGTTTATTAAAATATATTCCCTCTGTGCGATATTTGTCAGTGTTACATACATCCTTTTTCCCTCCATCATTGTGGCATAGGGTGTTAATTTTTAATTTCATATAAACATGACGAAGCCTTGTCCCACATTTCTAAAATGAGAGGCAGGCCTTTTATTTGTTTATTTACCCTTTTTTTTTTTTTTGGTATTTCGAATGTTGTGCAAGTTCCAGAAGAGGGCTTTTGTTTCCTGGAAAGTAGATCCAGTCAGCTGATAGCCAGCATTCCTTGTGTGTGTATATGTGTGTTTAATAGGTTTAACAGGTTTTTTAATATTTTATTTCATTTTTTGTCACTGGTTTTGAATTATTAAGAGCAACTTAGTATGCACTCAGCAAACATGTTCAAAGTGGAGTTGTTGGGGATGCTCTGTTTTCACTGATCTCTTTTCAATAACCCTCTTCCGACCTCATCTGCTGCACAGCCGGCTCTGAGCGCCCACACTCCAAACTCTTCCCTCTCTCCCTCGGTAACCAACTGCGGTGTCCCTGGTGGTGGAGGACACAGATCACTGGGGTGGAGGAAGCACAGGCCAGTGGTGAAGGGGCCGTGGGTCATGACTCAGAAACGGACTAAAGATCAGGGTAGAGGAGGGAAGCTGTCCAGAGAGGCCCGGGGACCCCTTCACCCAGCAGCTGCAGCCTCTGCTTCTCAGCTCTCATTGGTGGAGTGCATTTGATAAGTGCTGATTTAGGAAACTGCAGCCTCCGCTTCTCAGCTCTCATTGGTGGAGTGCATTTGATGAGTGCTGATTTAGGAAACTGTGAGAGTTAAATGCTGTGATTTCAACTGTGTACAACCTAAATGCTTAAGAGCTCTCCTGAAATTTATTCATTATTTCAGCCTTCTATATTGAGTCAGTACCAAAGTATACTTGTAGAGGTTGAGTAGTTCTTATTTCTTGGAACTCCATTTACTTCTATTAAGGCATAAGCCTTCCCTTTAGTTCACATTGCTTAATGAAATTATTTCTTGAGACAGTTAGGACTCATTCAAGGGTCAACTCTATGATGAAGTAGAAAATCACAATTTATTATTATGGTCAATACTCACCCTTTTTTTTTTGAGATGGAGTTTCCCTCTTGTTGCCCAGGCTAGAGTGCGGTGGTGTGATCTCGGCTCACTGCAACATCCACCTCCCAGGTTCAAAGGATTCTCTTGCCTTAGCCTCCTGAATAGCTGGGATTACAGGCGTGCGCCACGATGCCTGGCTAATTTTTTGTATTTTTAATAGAGACGGGGTTTCACCATTTTGGTCAGGCTGATCTCGAACTCCTGACCTCAAGTGATCCACCCACCTTGGCCTCCCAAAGTGCTGAGATTACAAGCGTGAGCCACCGCGGCCAGCCAATACTCACCTATTCTCATGAAAACAAATTATATTCCAATGTCTTTATAAAGACACATTCATACATGTTAGTTTGATTCCGTTGTCCTGTGTATTCTTTAAAAAGATTCCCTTTCATTTTTTAAAATGTGTCTAAAGCGATGTTCTCATTGATACTTTGTTTTTGTTTTTCTTTTTAAAGAAATGGGCACAGAAAATTACATTTAAACTTGCCTTCTGCAGAAGTATAGTAACAACTCCCATGTGAACAATAGTTAATGTGTGCAGGGGCCATATTGTAAGAGCTTTATGTATATACACACACACATTACTTTCAACAACTTCTGTCCATTTTAGAGAAGAGGAAACTGAGGCCCAGTCATTACGTGGAAGTTCAAGGATTCCCACGCATGCGGCCTAGAGAAGTAACAGCCTTGCCAGGCCTCTGCTGCGGGCACTGGGCTCTCGGTCGCTGGGGAGTTCTGGGTGGTTCGTGTTAAGGCTTGTAACTCTTTGTGAGGTCAGCTCTGCAAATTTGCATGGAGGGAGGACGTGAGAGCCACTTAGATGGGTTGTAAGAAGTAAGGCTAGCAGGGCTGGTCCTGTTAAACTGGATCCTGCACCAGACATTATTAATTAAGTTACAATCAAACACTCGGCCCTTCTGGATATGAATTATATAATATTATAAGCATTAAGACAAAAAATGTTGGTTATTTAGTGGAACGAGTAGGTGAAACCCAGGCATAAGTAATCAATTCTGAAGAGACGTGTCTGCCTGAATTTGAAAAGTAGGAAAAGCGTGGATTTTGACTTGCCCATCTGCCTATGTCAGAGATGGAGCCCAGGGATTCTAAGAAACGGTAGTGGCAGGTCTCCCTGTGTCTGGGCACAGACACAGATTCACAGCCTTCTTGGGGTCCCCCAAGCTGCTGGCCTAGAGCTGTGTTGTGAGGCAAGCTGGCTGAAGGCGAGTCATGTCCGAGATGGGTGGGCACAATGCGCATGGTTTTGTGGCTCTTTTTGGAATTGTGATACTTTGGTGTGGAAATTTTCATCCTCCATCAGGCTTGGCAAGTGTTTTCTGTGCAGGACCAGGCCTCTGTGAGCTGCGCAGTCTCTACTGGGACCGCTCAGCTCAGCCACACCGCGCCAGCGCAGCCCCAGATGGTGTGGAGTGAGCGAGTGTGGGCGTGTTCCAGCAGAGCTTCATTTATGGACGCTGGCATTCCAAGTTCCCATGTTAGGAAATCGGATTCTCCTATTGGGATTTTCCACCATTTTACACAAAGACAAGAGCCAGGCCAATTGTGTGGCTCTTCCAGTATGCCTCTGTTGCTTCTGTTTTCTAAGAATGGGATTCTAGGGGTGAGTTATTCAAGGTGCATTCGGTCTTCATATTGTCCACTCCCCAAATTATTTCTAGGTATTTTGGAGATGTATCAGTATCAGTTATAGAATCTTACAGCCAATGCATTATACATGCCTGTGGAAAATGGTTTTTATCTTCTTCAGGCTTTGAAGCAAATGTATTGTCAGCAATTCATTAGCCATAGTCTAAGGTCTGTGAGTTGCCTGAAAAACCTGTCGCAGTGGTTTGATCACCTTCAGTTGGCACCGGTTGGTTTTAGCCCCCTTGAGATCTGAGGGAAGGGAAGCCCTTGGGAGAGGCACTGTACTCACCGTGCAGATGGTTTGTTTGCATTCTAATACAGTCATTAATTGTAAAACTGTCTCCATGTGTCAATTTAATTCTTCTTTTCCGTCTGAAGTTTGACCTCCTGTCTGTGTGCTAATGCTCCCCAATGTTTCTTGTTTCAGCTATCTGTACAAGAATGAGATCCAGTCAATTGACAGGCAAGCATTTAAGGGACTTGCCTCTCTAGAGCAACTGTAAGTGCCCCTTCTCTTCGTGCTTTAGTTCTTGGATGCCGTCTGGCTGTTTTCCTCTTGTAGGGACCAGTGGAGTGAGCTAGCTGTTTGCATGATGCATGACTATGCTACCTGAGGTGCGGGGAGTACGTGCATGATGACAGAAAAACAGGGATGGGCGAGTCATTTGCCCTCCGCCCCGCCTTCCACCCAGCCAGCCCTCCACCCACCCCTCAGGATGTATCCCTGGTTTCCTTACGGCGGCACCAGGCCCTGGGCCATGCTTTCCTGACACCAAGGACAGTAATATCGATGGAATCCCTGTCACAACTTAGAGGAGAGACAGGCAGGCGCACAAGTCCAATCAAGGCATCCTTCATAGGGGAAATATCCAGGGTGCCCGGGGAGGAGAGGGCTCTTTGCCTCGTTCACTGTTCCTCCTTATGACTGTGAACACATGAAGCTGAATTTCTTCAATTGTGATGACATTATTTTGGAGAAAACCTTTTTTTCCCTTGTAGTTCTAGTTAGTGTATGCAGTGTGTCATGAAACGCTCTTAGTTTCTTTGGCCAACGTGAAGTCGTACTTTGCTGTGAAGTCAGCGTGTTGATTTTTCATTACAATGTCCTGGTAAAAAGGAGGATTTGTCATGGTTTGTTTGCTCGGCCAGTCACCTTTCACTCGGCAAGCTGAGCCCATTCCTGAGGAGTTGCAAGTTGTCACGGTTTTAGGAATGTGGATGAAAGCAGCTGTTTTCTGTGACACAGCGTGACATCCTCCTGCCACAGCTGCTGATCCGTGGTCACGGGTCACTGGCTGACTGGACACAGCGATGTTGTCAGAGAGTTTGAGGCCAAGCGGTGCGGGGGGGAGACCACTCTGGGATTGTGCATCCTGAGGACCCACAGCGCTCATGTTTCCGAAAGTGCGTGTTGATTCAAGTGAGCATGGACAGGGCGTGGGTAGATTTGGGAAGAGGTCTGTCTCTACAGAGAAGGACAGTGCAGCTCATTGCAGAAACACATGGAGGTATCCAGGGAACAACCCCATGTAGGGAGAGCTTGCAAAGGAGCAAGTTCTCATATCCAACAAGTGTTTCACTCAGTGGGGGCGAGCAAATCTTCATAGCAGACAGTTCTTCCATCCTGAGTGGATCGGAAAATCCTCATCTGGCTTTGTGCTGGGTGAGTCCAGTGTTATTTTTAAGGAAGGAAAGGGCAAGTCAGGGGAGAAACGAGGCTGAATGAGGAAGGGCATCTGTGAATCACCAAGTAGATGTTCGCTGAAATTTTGGATGATGGGGAGGGCTTCTTGAGCTGGCCAGGCTGCCTTTAGCACCCAGGGTTAGGTGAGCTGGGGTCTCTGGTGCTGCGGCTTGGGTTCCATTTGTTAAACGCTGTACAGTGAGCCTGAGGGCAGCCCGAGCCCCGCCCTCGGGCAGGGAGCTGTTGGGGAGGGGATAAGCGAGTCCACCAGACCTCAGTGAGAGGCTTGGGCAAAGGGCTGTGGGTCCAGGGAGGGCGGCTTGTGCCGGACCCTGGTGAACTGCACCCCTTCCCCGGATCGGCTCTACAGCCCTGAGCTATTGAAAACATGCATTCCTGGTGACACTGGGAGACCGGAATGCAGGAATGCCCTGGAGCCCGGATGCAGTCCTGGGGGATCTGAGTGTCCCTGATCCAGAAAGAAGGCTCCTTGGGAAGCTGTGGACACAGGTCAGAAAACACACCTGGCCAGTCAGGAAACATGCGTTTGAATTCAGCGATGACCTCAGTGTACTTGGGGAGCCATTTCCTGTCTTTGGTCCTGTTTCCTCAATTGTTCAGGGAGGGGTGGAGGACACCCCAGGCTGCCTGGGGCCCCGGCCTCTCTAAGATCCTGTGCACCCTGGGCCGTCATTTCCCGTAGCACCTGTGCAGCAGGTGCCACGTCCCACCCACTCAGCCGTCCCCCTGGCCAACCTGCATTGCAGTCTGGGTGGAGGGATTTTTACACCCACCGCTCTCCATGGGGCTTGAAATACCCCCTTTCCTTCCCTCGGTCAGTACCTCCTCATCCTTCTGGGCTTTGCTTGGGGGACTCCACCCCTGCCTGCCTGCACTGAAGCCTCGCTGAGCAGCTCACAGCCACTGTGTGGTGGTGGTGCCTAGGTCTTACATCGGTCCCCAACTGCCGTGGGCTGCGAAAGGCCAAGGACCCCAGAAAACCACAGGCGCCCTGTCAGCACACTGCCCGGCAGAGACGAGGCTCCAGGGATTCTGTCGGGTTCGGCCTTCCTCGGGACCCCCGCGTCAGGTGCCCGCCCGTCATGCTCGCCCACGGCGGTTTTCCTTGTCTTCCTGCTCCAGTTTTTCCTTCCCTCACGTTTCCCATTCGTGCGCGGAGTGCTGAGCACAGACGTGTCCCGGGGCAAGGGGCAGGGATGGTCTGCGTTTGGGGGCCCTCCGGCTGCAGTTGTCCGCAGAGACTCAGTGTGGCCTGTGTGGGTGCTGCCTGGGGAGCTGGCCCCGGGACGGGGCGGGCCCTGGCAGCCGCACTCTGGTGCCCTGGTGGTGACGGTGATCTCAGGATGTCCACAGACCTGATTCTCAGGCGTGCGTTCTGAGGAGTCCTCCTTTCTGCGGAGTTATGAAGACCTGTGAACGCTGGCATGCTGCTTCTTTGCTCATTTTGGCCTCCTGAAGAAGTAGTCATTGAAAATGTGTGCTGGTTGCAGGGGACACCTGAGTGGGCAGGAGGGGTCTCCCAGCAGAGCACCCCAGGGAGAAGACTGACTTTGTGTTTGACTTAAGAGGAAAAAACCCACTTTTCAAAATGAGAAATTTCGTATTCAGGAAAAATTAGAAAGAATGAGTTATATCAAAAGGTATAAATTGTGGAAGTATGGAGACATGTTAAATGGAAAGAAATAGAAACACTGGGTATTCTGTACAATCAACGACACCCGAGGAAAGATGGTCTCTTATTTAATGCTTCAGGACTGATGGAGAAAGTTGTGTGACATTCTTTTTGTGTTTCCTTTGTGGTCTTGAAGGATATCTTTGTATCTGATAATATACTCTGTGTCAAAGTATATGATGATGCCCCTGCCAAATTTATACACGAGTTAAAAGATTTGAGTGAAGGTATTCACCTATTTATGTATGTGCTATCATTAAAGTTATCCTTTTGACTTTTGCTTTTTTCCATATATTTTGGAAGTGAAAATGGCCGAGTCAGGCCAGGCCAGCACTGCCCTTCTCACGCGGTGTCAAGGACCTCAGTGAGCACCTCTAGGCCTCCCTCGCGCTTATCCAGTCACTAGGGTGGACATCTGTGCCTACTCTTCAGTTGTATTTATTGAATCCTTTGATAATTTTATGTATTTTTCATACAATGTAGGAAGTCTAGTGAGTGAGCTGTCTATTGATATCTGAATTTGAAATGACTAGGAAAAAAAATTTGGGCAAAAATCTGGATCTAAGAAAATAAGTTTGTAAGTTATACTTTTTTTTTCTTTTAACTCCTCTAGATACCTGCACTTTAATCAGATAGAAACTTTGGACCCCGATTCGTTCCAGCATCTCCCGAAGCTCGAGAGGCTGTGAGTTGTGTGTTGTTCCTTGCCTTTCCATTCACAGAGCCCAGGCCTCAGTCACTGGCTTGGTTAGATTAAGGTCAATATCTACCAAACACCTGAAAACTGTTTCAATATAAAATCCATATTTCTAGTCTAACAATTTGGAAATAGGACTTATAATTTTCTCTTTAATTGAGAGTGTTGATAAAATAGGAAAAAAAACCATTTCTTTTGTTTTCAGATTCATTTGTATTAAATAAATGTAATCACTGAGATTTTTTTAAAGCTGATATATATTTGGCTGCTTATATTCTTTTCTACACATTTTAAGAAATATTTTTCAAAATTGGTTTGTTATAAAATCTCTTCCAACAGATTTTTGCATAACAACCGGATTACACATTTAGTTCCAGGGACATTTAATCACTTGGAATCTATGAAGAGATTGTGAGTATAAAACCTTTTGTGTTTCCTTTGCTGCAAAGCCTTCTTTCTCTCTGTTATCCATTCACCTGGTTCTTTTTCAAGTATTGTGAAATGTTGATAACAATCTGATTCTGAAAGAATGAGAATATATGGAGGGTGGATTGAATCCATTAGAGAGCAAAATGAAAAACATGTGGCTCAGACAATGTGGCAAGTAGTTAATCCTTTGATAGGCAATTAAGACTTAAAAAAATTTTTTTTCAGATAGGGTCTTGCTCTGTTGCCCAGGCTGGAGTGCAGTGGCATGATCACAGCTCACTGCAGCCTCAATCTCCCGGGCTCAAGCAATTCTCCCAGATAGCTGAGTAGCTGGGACTATAGGCACATGCCACCATGCCCAGCTAAGTTTTGTAATTTTGTGGGTTTTTTTTTGTTTTTTTTTTGTTTTTCTTTCTTTTTTCTTTTTTTGTGACAGGGTTTTGCCATGTTGCCCAGGCTGGTCTTGATTTCCTAAGCTCAAGCAATCTGTCCACCTCAGCCTCCCAAAGTGCTGGGATTACAGGCATAAGCCACCATGACCAGCCAACATTTAAATCATCTTTAAATTCATCAAATTAATTTTTAATTCCAGCGCATATTTTACTGGTAGAAATAAAACCAGTGTGGAAAGAACCTCTGTGCTATATTCTGTGTCTTTCTACAGCATACTAAGGAGGCTGATCTTCACCCTTTTTTTTGAGACAGAGTTTTGTTTTTGTTGCCAGTCTAGAGTGCAATGGCTCGATTTCAGCTCACTGCAACCTCTGCCTCCCAGGTTCAAGCGATTCTCGTGCCTCAGCCTCCCTAGTAGCTGGGATTACAGGCGCGTGCGACCACGCCTGGCTAATTTTGGTATTTTTGGTAGAGACAGGGTTTCACCATGTTGGCTAGGCTGGTCTTGAACTCCTGACCTCAGGTGATCCGCCCTTCTTGGGCTCCCAAACTGCTGGGATTACAGGCGTGAGCCACTGCACCCGGCCTCCACCCATTTTTTAAGGCTTCCAAATATACTTTTTGCTTATACTGAGCTATTTCTTATAATTAAGGCATTTTAGGACTGGTGGGGAAAGTTGTGACATTCGTTTTGTGTTTTCCTTCATGGTCTTGAAACCGTTATTTTCGGTTAGATATTACTGAGTGTATGCAGTAAACTAGACCTAGAAAGAAACAGAAAATGCCAAGAGACAAGCCTAACTCCAGAGTGGTCTTATGTGATTTGTTTTATCTCTTCAGTGAAATAAAGTGGAGTAAAACATAGACCTTCAGAACTATTTGTGATTTTTTTTTTCCTTTAGGATAAAAATACCACAAGCCAAACTAAAAACTACATCCTGGGTAGGAAGATGGGATGAATACTTCCATATTTGATAGATAACAGAGAGTAGAAAGAAATCACCAGATAAATGCTCTAGAAAGTAGCCAAGACAAGTTTAGGGCAGACTGGTAACAGCCTGGATTATGCTGACAGCTGCCTTCTCTCTGTTCTCAGCCTCTCTCTGGGTATCTGGCAAGGTCCCCCTCTCCTGTTTGCTCACTTTACTAAAGTTGCTCAAACACTACAACCCCAGATTGAGATTCTGTGATAGATTTACAGAGCTGCATCAAGAGAGCACGCTGTGTCCTGGCTGCTGTCTGCTCAGAGCAGTCTCTAACCTCACATCCCTGAGGGGCTGCCCCACCTCTCCAGACCTCCTGAATAGCCCTCTCTGCTTCAGAGCAGATGAAGGTTGGGGGTCCTATGCTTCCTTGGGTGCCCTGAGCAGCTCGCTCCGCCAGGACCGACTGGCCAGATGCCACATACCTGACCGTGACCATCCGGGTCTTGCATGTGCCTGTGGTCCTGTACTGACCTTCAGCTGTGGGCACAGGTTGGGTGCCCTGGGCACGTGGCTGACACTGTCCCCCTCACAGCCTCCTCACCTGAGAGCTGTGCACCTGCTCACGGGGGAAAGGGTGATTCTGGTCGTGAGGCCAGTTCTGTGTTCCTGTCGCCTCTGGGCTCATGTCTGGGAGAACCTCGGATGGGAGGTGTAGCCTCCCCTTCCCCTCCTGGAGCCAGCGTCGGCCCCTAGAGATGCCATCACGCTGCTGCCCTGGTGAGCACCTCTCGGGATCCCATCCCCATCTCGGGGGTGCCCTGGGGCCACCTCATTGAGGGTTAATAGTGAGCACGTCTGTTGCAGAACTTTTCCCTAGTTCAGCGAAAGATGGGGTCCTTGTTACATGGCCACAAAAATTTAGGCTCGCAGACTATTTGAAGAGTGAGAAAAATGGGATTTATTGGGCAAAAAGGAAAAAAAAAAGGGGAAACAGAGACCCTCAGCAAAGCAAGATAGTGTGTTTCCTGCCTCACAGATTGAATTCCACCCAGGAAGAGGAGGGCCAGGCTTCTCCCCGCCGCAAATGGCACAAACCTCTGTGGGCTCCACCCCAGTGTGCACCCCTCCCAGTGCACAGGCCGGCTGGAGGGGCCTGGGGACCCCTTCCCACCTGGCTGTCTCACATCCAGCTGCCAGCCTCTTCCAACCCTTGCCCTGTAGCCTGTGTTTGCTACCTGGAACTCCTCTGTCCCCCAGACAACTTCTTCCCCGTGTGCGGAGACAACACTTTTCCCAGGGTGCAGGCACATCCTGCCCATGTTCCCCTTGTTGGGACAGGATGTGCCACTCACTAGAAACTTTCCAGGTCAGCTTGGACCTCAGGAAACTTAGGTGTGAACCCCAGCCAGGAGATGCAGCCCCGCCCTCCCACACTGCCTGGGAAGCCTCAGGCCGGAGGGAGATGATGTAGAACTGTCCTGCCCGTGATGATGGGCGTTGAGTGACAGTGGTGGTTTTGTGGCTGTGGTTTTCATGTTACTGATTTCTGTGAGTGGCTCCCACCTGGTCTCCTTCACAAACTTCCCTGACCTGTGCCGCTGGCACACTCCCTCGCCTTGAGCTCGACACCCGATGCCTGGGTGTGCACAAGCCCTATGCTACTCACGCCTCTCCGGTCAGTGCCTTGAGGGGCACTGTGCACCCCCGGGCTCTTCCTGGTGATGTGTGTGTCTCGACATCACTCCCTGAGTCGGGCACCGGGGCTCAGATTCCACCACGAGACGTGTCCCATTCGCAAGCCCGGCAGGCCTGGCACATGTTTCCCGACGCGGGACCTGGAAGCCCTGTCTGATGGACGGATGGACAAGCCCACCCATCCCGTGTCTCACCGGCTGCATCTTCCTTCCCACAGGCGATTGGACTCAAACACACTTCACTGCGACTGTGAAATCCTGTGGTTGGCGGATTTGCTGAAAACCTACGCGGAGTCGGGGAACGCGCAGGCAGCGGCCACCTGTGAATATCCCAGACGCATCCAGGGACGCTCAGTGGCAACCATCACCCCGGAAGAGCTGAACTGTGGTGAGTGGCCTGACACGCACACACCATCCACACACACACACCATTTACACACACACCATCCACACACACACACCATTTACACACACACCATCCACACACACCATTTATAGACACACAGACACACACCATCCACACACACACCATTTACACACACATTTATAGACACACACGTGCAGACACAAACCACACACACGCACATACACGCACACACCATCCACACACACACACCATTTACACACCACTTATAGACACACACACACGCAGACACAAACCACACACACGCACATACACACCATCCACACACATTTACACACACACCATTTATAGACACATGCAGATACAAACCATACACACGCACATACACGCACACACACACCACACACACACCATCTACACACACACCATCCACACACACCACACACACACCATTTACACACACACCATTTATAGACACACGCGCAGACACAAATCACACACACGCACATACACGCATACACCACACACATACCATTTACACACACACCATTTACAGACACACACACGTAGACACAAACCACACACATGCACATACACACACATGCACATACACACACACACCATCCACACACACACACCATCCACACACACACCATTTACACACACACCATTTATAGACACACACACATGCAGACACAAACCACACACACGCACATACACACACCATCCACACACACACCATTTACACACATACCATTTACACACACACCATTTATAGACACACATGCAGATACAAACCACACACACGCACATACATGCACACACCACACACACACCATTTACACACACACCATTTATAGACACACACATGCAGACACAAACCACACACATGCGCCATCCACACACACACCATTTATAGACAAACACACATGCAGACACAAACCACACACACGCACATACACACACCATCCACACACACACACCATCCACACACACACCATCTACACACACACCATTTATAGACACACATGCAGACACAAACCACACACACGCACATACATACACCATCCACACACACATTTACACACACCATTTATAGACACACACACGCAGACACAAACCACACACACGCACATACACGCACACACCACCCACACACCATTTACACACACACCATTTATAGACACACGCATGCAGACACCAACCACACACATGCGCCATCCACACACACACACCATTTACACACACACCATTTATAGACACACACGTGCAGACACAAGCCACACACACGCACATACACGCACACACCATCCACACACACCATTTACACACACACATGCAGACACAAACCACACACACATACACGCACACGCCATCCACACACACCATTTACACACACACCATTTATAGACACACACACATGCAGACACAAACCACACACACACACACCATTTACACACAAACCATTTATAGACACACAGACATAAACCATCCACACACACATGCACATACAATCCACACACACACACGACACACGCACATACCATCTACACACACCATTTATAGATACACACATGCAGACACAAACCACACACACACACATACACGCACACACCACACACTCACCACACACACATGCACACACCATCCACAAACACACCATTTATAGACACACACACACACACACACGCACGCACATACACGGCTGTTTATTTTGGTAAGGTGAAAGGATCTCCCTGCATGATGGTTTTGTAATACGACAAAAATACACAGTTTTTTTTTTTAAAGTTTCTTCTAGCTCAGTTCTTGCTGGAGCTATGTCAGGGGCAGTTAGAACTGAGCGCGGGCCTGGTGGCTGGGGGTACTGCACCACTCAGGTTTCTAGCCTGGGGAGCAAGAGAGGCCCAGACTCCTGTGCAGCCGCCTGCCTGCGCTGCTTCCCCACCCCGGACCCAGACTCCGCCCTCAGCTCCGCAGGGCACTGGCTGTCAACAGCTCCCAGAAACGGCCCTCAGTGGAAGGAGCTGCCCCACCTGCGTCCCTGAAGGGAGGGCCCTCGGTGCTCAGGGGGGCCCAGGGACCTGTGTTGCCCAACTTGGCAGCTCTGCTGAGCTGTGCGAGAACCTGTGAGTCAGCCGAGGCCCTGTCGTTTTCGCTAATGCTCCTATGGGTGTTCATTCCAGATAGTTTTCCAAGAAACCGACTCACGGCCTTCCGTAATCACAGTGCTGAGGTTGTGCCCTTGGAGACCTTGTCATACCTTTACTCCTTACTCCAATTTGGCTGTCAGAGATTATTCTTGTTTTTTATAATAGCTTTATCGAGGCATTGTTCCCGTGCCAGACAATTCACCCCGTTCAGGTGTACAGTTAGGTGGGTTTTAGGATGTCTGCAGGGTCGTGCAGCCTAAATAATGAAGAAAGCAGCGAAAGCTTATTTTGATTTTGTGGTGATGGGGAGCCATGGGAGGGTTTACGGAACGTTGGGATGATGTTTATATTCTAGAAGGAGCTTTCTGGCAGCCCTCGGGAGAGGGAATCGGGGAGTGTGTGAGGGAGGCAGGGAGGCCGGGTAAGGCCCGAGCGGTGAGAACCTCCGTGAAGCCAAGGGCTCTAGTGCTGCAGAGGAGAGAGAAGATGAGGCACGCTTCCCAGAGTGACAGGGGAGCACAGGGAGGGCTGGGCAGAGCCGCCCCAGCCTCCTGACCCGGGCTGTGCAATGCTGGGGAGACGGAAGGAGGCAATCCTGGAGGAGCCCTTGCTGACAGCCCCAAGTTGGGTCGAGGGCCTTTGTTTTGGTTGCCGGGCAGAATGGCAGCACTGAGCAGAGTCATCTCCGCTGCACACACACACACTCGTACCCGCGCTTGTGTCTGCCCCACTGCAGGCACTCACTTGTACACACCTGTGTGTGGTTGTGTTTTTCTTCTTGTGATGCTCGCAGAATGTACATGGAGACAGATTCGCACACTGAGGTGACGAGGCAGAGATGGAAGCCTAGGCCCGCCCTCGGCGTGGTTCCCTCATGGCTGCTGAGGGGAGCCTTAGAGAAGGCCGCTCCCTGTGCAGGCCTGGAGCTCCGGAGCAGCCGCCAGGGACGGGAGCCTGGGAGCCGTCAGCCCTCGAGGAAGGCCTGGGAGCCGTCAGCCCTCGGGTGGCCCCTGGAAGCCATGTGGAGTCATGGGCACGCAGGAGGCGGGAGAGGCCATTCTTCCCCTTGCCCAGGGTGGAGGGTGAAGGGCGGGGCAGCTGTGGAGGAGGGAGGCTGGGAGTTGCTCCAGCTGTGGTGTCTGCCACCTGCCTGTGCTTTTAGAGGCTTATTCTTTCAGGGACGCTTTAGCTACAGAGTACTATTTTTTGTCTTTTATTCACTGAAAATAGCGACCCGTGGCGTATCCACTCCGCACAGGTGTTTGGTTTTCCCAGAGGGCCTCGAGGGGACGCCGAAGGCTGTCATCTGGGGCTGTCTGCCCAACTCTGAGCCAGCCTGTCTCTCGGGTGCTCAGAACATGGCGCCCTGAGGCATAGACATCGTGTAGATCCGCACCGTAGACGGGGCTGTAGAGAAGCCCGTCTGGCACTTTTGTGGGGGATGTTTGTGGCTGAATTACACCTTTGGGCATCTGTGGTTTCCTTTTGGACACAGAGAACTCAGCGTGGGTTGTCATTTATTTTCATGTCATGGTTTAGACTAAGAAGGTTTCCATTTTCTGGTTGGGCACAGAAAGGCCCCGGATCACCTCCGAGCCCCAGGACGCAGACGTGACCTCGGGGAACACCGTGTACTTCACCTGCAGAGCCGAAGGCAACCCTAAGCCTGAGATCATCTGGCTGCGAAACAAGTGAGTTGGGGCCAAACAGAAATGCCCCTGTGCATCTCTCGGAGTTACACCCAGACACCTAAACCACACCTCACTCCCCACCAGGGCCCATGTCCACTCTTCCTCCTCTACGTAGGGAAAAGTACAAAGGAGAAACTATTTCTGCTCCTTTCCGGTCTTACATGGCAGGGGGTGTGACGATGTTTCTGCCAGGCTGGGGCCCCTTCCCCACTCTCTCCTGGGCAGTACAGGGGTGCCCTGGCTGGGCAATGCGTCACTGCGGCCCTTCCCGGTGGGAGGGAGGGAGAGCGAGCATGCTGGTTGTTCTCTCCCTGCCTGCTGACGTCTGGCAGCAGCCTGTTTGCTCTGGTCACTGTTGTTGGCAGCCTTGACCTGGGGCATTGTGACCAACCTGAGTGGGTGCGGGAGGGGCCTTGACCTCTGCTGGGACGGCGTCCTCAGGAGCCCGGAGCGCCACGCAGCTGCTGACACAGGTTCGCTCAGCTCCCGTGTGGATCTAACTTGTCTCCCAAACAAAGAAAGTCTCCTCTTGTGTCCACAAACATGGTGTGGGCCTGTTAAGGCTAAGACGGCCCTGGCTGCGGGCTGTCAGGGTGACAGAGGGAAGTCCTACCGCTGACCATTACATGCGTCCTGGCAGCGAGCCCCACCTGTGAGCCAGGTGTGGGGAGCACCCCTGCCCTGCTGGGGTTTGTGAGCTGGGGCTGTGTTGGTTAAGGAGTGATGGAGTCTAGGGGGAGAGATGGGAGGAGGTGAAAGGCGTGCGGTTGGGGGGCGGGCAGGACCTGGGTGCAGGGGCAGAGAGGCCTAGGTGGGCATGAGGTCAGATTGCCGGAAGGCACCTGGGGCCAAATCACTGAGGGTCCTAAGTTGGAGTGGAGCACTTTCAAAGTGACCTTTTGAAAGGAATCCTTAAAAGAAAATCCTGAAGTAAAGCCACCGTGTCCTAGCTTCTCCCATCTGCCTGCGTGAGGACAGCTTCTGAAGGAGCTCCTCCTGCCGGCCCAGCCCCAGCACTCCTGCACTGCTCCTCTCTGGCCATGTTTAGTCATGAGGCAGCAAGAGGGATGCGTCTGAGATGTGAGCCCTGTGATACTCGGGCGGATAGATGAGGCACAAACTGAGTCATTGTTCCAGACTCCAGAGGCAAACCGGGCTGGGCTTGGCTCTCGGGCAAGGCGGTGTTTACAGAAGAGATGGACAGGAGCAGGGAGCTGGCCGTCCCCAGTTGTCAGGAACAGAATGGGAAGATGTGTTCATGCTGAAGAGGACATGGGAGGTTTGTTCCAGCTCTAGATTTTGTTATCCTCATGACTGAAAAGTCATATTGACCTTGGCTGCAGTGCCGGACAAGGAGCCTGTAAGGTGCAGTCACTCTCTTCACAGGTTTTGTCTTGGATGGCTCCCAAGTTGATGAGATTTAACATCCAGAGAACACTGGAGGAATTCTGCAGTATTATGTTGTGTGCATTTAAAAGTCAGGGAAGCATAAATTTGGCCCCAGTCCATCACACCTACATTTTATATACGAAAAAATTGATGCCCGCAGTTGAAATCTCACAGCTAAATATGGCAGAGCTAGAGCCGAAGCCCTGAGGCCTGGTGACCTGTGCTGGGCTCTGCCCTCCACCAGCTGGAGTCTCACCTGCCGGCTGGCCTTACCTAACATCCAGAGTCACCTGCAGGCCACCCTCACCTGCTGGCTCACCCTGTTTCTGGTCAGGGGCATTGGGCCACATCAGAGAGAGTCTTGTTTATGGGGCCTAAGCTGACATTGCTTCCATCCAGCAATCCCTGTGGGTAAGGACAGATTGCAAGTTGGGGGATTGGTGCCAGGCAGAGGAGAGCATGAGGAAGATTTGGGAGAAGGAGGGCGTTGGTCTTTCGAGTGTTCCCGACGGTTTGGCTGTGCGCTGGCAGGTTTCTGAGGGCGGTCATGGGGAAGTGCTTTTGCACAGTGCTGGTGCTTCTCCTCCTGCATGAGCGACCCAGCTTGGTCCAGGCTGCACAGGCTCCTTAGGAAACTCGCGTGGAAGGTGCTGAATCTCGTGCACTGAGGAAGTGGGTTTCTGTTTCACAGAGGTCTTGTCTGTCTTGGTGATCTGCAAGTAGGAGTTCTCTGTAGGCCCGTCTGCATTCTCAGAGGGCTCCGTGCCTGGCTGTTCTTACTCTGTCCTCACACTTGCCATAGACTGGGATCTCAGTGGCATCCAATGTCACCTCTCTACTCTTCACCTGCTTCTGCATAAAGGGAACTAAAGTGAAATTACAGGTGGGGTGAGGGTGAGAGGCGGCAGGACTGACGTTGGGGTAAAGGTTGCAGCTTTTCTTGGCTGCCTGAAGTGTGTGTGATGCAGCATGGCCCCAGGGGAGGTCCCTGCTGCCCGAGGACTGGCCGAGCCATGCAAAGGTGGGGTCACCTGTGTCCTGGCCTCTTCGTGGTGCAGCGCCACAGGTTCCTCCCAGATCCCAGAGGGAGGCCAGCCAGCAGCTTGCAGGCACTGTTTGTTAAAATACAGATAGAGAGATCTGGCGCACACCTGCAATCCCAGCACTTTCGGAGCCCGAGGCAGGAGGAGCGCTTAAGCCCAGGAAGCTGAGGCTGCAGTGAGCAATGGTTATACCGCTGCACTCCAGCCTGGGCCGCAGAGTGAGACTCTGTCTCTAAAATAAAAAAATAAAATACACATAGATACATCTCTGGCTTTTAGTAATGTAAAAATGTTTCTACCCTTTTTAGTTAATTCACCAGAAACGAAAGAAAATGTTTCCTTGGAATTTTTTCCGTTTTGTTCATTGCTTTCTCCTTTGGAATTAGAAACACTTTAAAAAATGTAGATAGATTGAACACGTGAATACTAAGGATAAGTACCTGAGTGAATGAGATGTGCAAATACACGGTCCCCTTTTCAGAATTGCCTGTTAGGTCAGGGCTGCCAGGAAGGAGGAGACCCTGGAAGGTGAGCTGTTCCTCGCACAAGTTGTGCCTGCTGCAGGGCTGGAAACCCCTGTGCTGGGGATGGGTGAGGTACGTCTTTGTGCTTTCAACACTTGACCAGACCATATTTCTGTCTTTGTAGTAATGAGCTGAGCATGAAGACAGATTCCCGCCTAAACTTGCTGGACGATGGGACCCTGATGATCCAGAACACACAGGAGACAGACCAGGGTATCTACCAGTGCATGGCAAAGAACGTGGCCGGAGAGGTGAAGACGCAAGAGGTGACCCTCAGGTACTTCGGGTCTCCAGGTATGTGGTGGGCATTTCACACCGGGGTTCCGTCCAGAATTGTCGTCCCTCACTATCTGCTTTCTCCTTTCCTTGCACCCCAACTCAGTAAAATAAGAATGAACATTGAAGTCTGAAGTTGAAGCTCCAGTACCAGGGTTGGCTCAGAAAGCTTTTGAAGCGCAGGGTCGTAGATGATCCATGAGCGGTGCTGTGGTCCCCAGTTAGCCCCTCATCTGGGGACACACTCATAGTCCACACAGCCGGGGCAGTCCATGCTGTGAGCCCAGCCCATTGAGAGAGGGCCTTGGGAACCTGGAGAGACTGTGCCACACCCTGACCCACCGACCCCACCCCCCAGGCGCCATCTGAAGGGACAGCTACTCAGCCACAGCCAGCTGTTGCCATGTGGTAACGAGGTCTCTATTTTGCTAAGGGCTTGGATTATGTAAAAGAAACCACAAATCTAGATTTTCATCCAATATTTTCATGTTTAAGATAATGGCACCTAAATTTAAAACATTTAAAAACTGTCTCAGCCGCATCAAGTCCAGCTGTGGCCTCTCATCCATCTGGGCCCCACCAGGTTGCAAACTCTGCTCTGATCCACCTGTGTTATCCATGGCCATTGCTCAGAAGAGGAGCTGGGCCCTTGAAGAACAGCGGATTGAGGCATTGGGTGTACCCACCATGGCTCTGGGAAATGATACAGATCAGTTCATGCCTCTGGACGGGTCTGCCTGTCGTCCTGTGCAGAAGCCGGTAGAGTCGGAGCCCTTACCCAGGGAGGCTGCAGGTGTAACTTCCTCTCTGAAACCTTCTGGCTGCCTTTAGCTTCAGCCACAAATCATGCCAGGGTTGCTGTTTCCCAGGTATTTTGTATTTCAGGCCATTATGGTTATAAAACCTTTTGTTTGGCAATGTAAGTGGTTTTGGTGTTTCTTGTTTAAATCCCAGCTCCTTAATTGGCCTGGTCTCTGCATCACCTGGTACATCCCAGCATAGACACAATCAACAGTTATCAGTGACTGAGAATTCCTGGCTATCATATTTCCATTCAAAGGAAAGCCCAAGGATATAGTACTGCTGAATCAAAGCCCTTAATCAAACAACGTTCCACATGTTTAGCACAAGGCATTGAGCATCTTTCCAAATTCAGAGTGCTGTGGGCCTGTGCAGAGAAGTTAAGACACAGCCGCTGCTCATAGAAGGAGCATGGACTGTATTTTTAAGGAATTAAAAAATCCACAAAATAGGGAGAAAAAGTTGTGTAGTACTGTTAAGTATGTGTTATAGACAAAGGAGAATAACTATGGATTATGAGTAATGAACTACTTAGGAGAGTTACTATGTTCATAGGTTGATTGATTCCTAGACATGAATATTTAGCCAGCTCTTTATGGCTTGAGAGTTCCAAATTTCACTCCTTTTGATCTGAATTGTTGTGTCTTTCTCAGGAACAACAGCCCTATTTAGTATACTAGTCTGAGCATGTGGGTGTAGCTCCCTCAGATACACATGAAGAGTCTCCCGCCATCCGGTGCACAGGGAGTCACTGCAGCATGGGGGAACCGGCCCTGAGAAGCCTAGGCTGACACACTGCAGCCTGCAGTCCACACCTGCCTACTGCCTGTTTTTCCTAAGGTCTATGAACTAAGAATACTTTTCTACAATTTTAAATGATCAAAACTTTTAAAAGAAGAACAATATCTTATGACCACATGACAGCTAGAGGAAATTCAGGCGTCATTGTCTATGATTAAGTTTTCTTGGAGCATGACCACACCTATTCTTCTGCACAATGTCTGTGGCTGCTTGTATGCTACCATGGCAGAGTTGAGTAGTAGCAACAAAACCTGTGTGGCCCTCAGAACTTAAAACAGGACCCATCTGGCCCTTTACAGAAAAAAATGGCCAACTGCTGTCACAGACTATGGTAATAATGTATAGTAATGGGAATAGAGTGACGTGTAGGTCTCTGTGAGCCATAAAGGGGCATATCGCACCCAGTATCCTGAAGCTCTGTGATTAGGAGCATATAAAAAGTTTGCAATTTTTATCTTTCTGATGAATTACATTTTTGATCAGTAACACTTCTATCTCTATCAGTGCTTTTTGCTTCAAGGTAAATTTGTTGTAAGATAAATACAGCAGCCTCTACTTGATTCGTATTGGCAGGTGTGTCTTTTCCCACCATTTTTCTCCGAGCCTTTCCATGTACATATATTTGAGATGTTTAATATAAATAACATAGAGCTAGAAATTTAAAAAAAAATCCTGTTTTTCTTAAAGTTAATCCATTTAAATATGTTTATTGTAGTTAACAATATGAGATTTATAAATTCTAGCTCTTATTCTGAACTGTTTGTCCAAACTTTTCTGTTTCTTGCTTTAGTTGGAAATAATTATTTTTCATATTTGTTCCCCACTACTTGTTTGGACACTATATGCCCATTTCTGTTCTTTTAATGGTTAGCCTAGAAATTTTAAATGCATTCTTAAATTGCCAAAGCCTAAAGTTAGTATAACCTTCCCCTCTAACGTGCGTTCATCCCTCTGAGTTGATGTGCTTGGTTCTGCTTTTTTTTTTTTAAACCTATAAACATTATTATTTTGTTCTCCCAGTGTTTGTCTGGGTGCATCCATGTGGTTCCCACTTCCTTTGTCCTTCCTTTGTTTATCTCAGCTCTTCTATCGGGGATCACCTTCCTTCTGCCTGATGTGGGGGGAGTTGGGCAGCAAGTTCACGTGAGGACCAGATTTTGGCGAACAACACTTAAATGAGATTTCTTTCTCTCTTCTACTGGGCATCGTTCCCTGGGTGGGGCAGGCAGGTTTTGAAGTTAGTTCTTTCTCATGCCGAGGGCACAGCACTGTGGGGATGCAGCTGCTGTTCAGTTTTCTGTTGGACTTCTCTTTGTGGGCCTGGTTGATCTGTGTCTTGTCTTCTGTATCACATGAGGCTCTTAAGGCTAAATTTAAGTTATAAGGGTCTGCAAATGCCCTCAAGGCCGACTTTGACTTTGGTGTTCGTACTTCTGTGAGTAGCTTCTTGGTTTCCAGTTTGTTATTCTGATAGAAATACTAATATTAAATGTCATTTCTGTATTTTTTATAGTTTATACTTAAATATTTGATTAACACAGCTTACATGTTAACATATATAAAAAAGGTAGAAAGTCTTCCTCCTGGCTCTTTTTGTCATCCGCTCAATTCCTATTCCCTTCTCCTCTTCCCAAAATGCTTAGTAGTTTCTTCCCTATCTATATACAAAAAAAGTAAGCATATTTGAGGCAAGTGATTTTTCTTAGATGATATCTTAGAAATCTTTCTAGTCTTTCACTTTTAATACATGAGTTTTCTTACTCTCTTTCTTTGGATAGCTGCATAGAATTCCATGATCTAAATGCACCATAATTTATTTAACAAGTTCTCTTTTGGAGTGAGTTTAGATTTTTTTCCAAATCTTTAGCTATCACAGTTGTGTGTTATTTATTCAAAAGCCTTTGGGCCAGATGTCTTTTGATATCCAGAAACTTGGGGAAATTTTTAGAAGGGTAGCGTAGTGTAAAATCCACATACCAGTTTAGACTGTCAGCAGAGTCTGGGATAGTACCCTGTAATCAATGTATTAATATCCTATAGCAAACTGTATGGATATTCACAGAAAGTAGAATAAAGACTATAAGTAGTCTTATGCTAGATAGATCCAGTTTTGCCAACAAATAAGTTATGAAAAAATAATGATTTTTGGAGCTTTCTGAATTTTAGCATGGCAGATAAGGATGGTTGACCTGAAGAAACAACAGGGCAAAAGGAAAACAGACAAAAATTATTTATTTATTTATTTACTTAGACAGAGTCTCACTGTTGCCCAGGCTGGAGTACAGTGGTAAGATCTCAGCTCACTGAAACCTCTGACTCCCTGGTTCAAGTGATTCTCCTGCCTCAGCCTGCCGAGTAGCTGGGACTACAGGTGTGCACCACCATACTGGCTAATTTTTGTATTTTTAGTAGAGGCAGGGTTTCGCCATGTTGGCCAGGCTGGTCTCGAATTCCTGACATCAGGCGATTGCCCACCTCAGCCTCTCGAAGTGCTGGGATTACAGGCATGAGCCACCACGTCTGGCCCAAACAAAAATTTATTTGGACAGATGACATTTTATGTGCTTGTAAAAATATCTATGGATTAAGTTTCTAGCAGAATATATATATTTTTAAATTTTACTTTAAGTTCTGGGATATATGTGCTGAATGTGCACATATGTTACATAGGTATACATGTGCCATGGTGGTTTGCTGCCACCTATCAACCTGTCATCTAGGGTTTAAGCCCCACAGGCATTAGATATTTGTCCTAATGCTCTCCCTTTCCCCCAACCCCCCGACAGGCCCCGGTGTTTGATGTTCCGCTCCCTGTGTCCACGTGTTCTCACTGTTCAACTCCCACTTATGAATGAGAACATGCGGTGTTTGGTTTTCTGTCCCTGTGTTAGTTTGCTGAGGATGATGGTTTCCAGCTTTTTCCATGTTCCTGCAAAGGACATGGTCTCATTCTTTTTTATGGCTGCATAGTATTCCATGGTGTGTATGTGCTACGTTTTCTTTATCCAGTCTATCATTGATGGGCATTTGGGTTGGTTCCAAGTCTTTGCTATTGTGAGTAGTGCTGCAATAAACATAACGTGTGCATGTGTCTTTATAGTAGTATGACTTATAATCCTTTGGGTATATACCCAATAATGGGATTGCTGGGTCAAATTATATTTCTGGTTCTAGATCCTTGAGGAATTGCCACACTGTCTTCCACAATGGTTGAACTAATTTACAATCCCAGCAACAGCGTAAAAACGTTCCTATTTCTCTGCATCCTCGCCAGCATCTGTTGTTCCCAGACTTTTTAATGATCGCCATTCTAACTGGCATGAGATGGTATCTCATTGTGGTTTTGATTTCCATTTCTCTAGTGACCAGTGATGATGAGCTTTTTTTTCATATGTTTGTTGGCCACATAAATTTCTTTTGAGAAGTGTCTGTTCATATCCTTAACCCACTTTTAGATGGGGTTGTTTTTTTTCTTGTAAATTTGTTTAAGTTCCTTGTAGATTCTGGATATTAGACCTTTGTCAGATGGAGAGATTGCAAAAATTTTCTCCCATTCTATAGTTGCCTGTTCACTCTGACGATAGTTTTTCTTGTGCAGAAGCTCTTTAGTGTAATTAGATTCCATTTGTCACTTTTGGCTTTTGTTGCGATTGCTTTTGGTGTTTTAGTCACAAAGTCTTTGCCCATGCCTGTGTCCTGAATGTTATTGCCTAGGTTTTCTTCTAGGGTTTTTATGGTTTCAGGTTTTATGTTTAAGTCTTTAATCCATCTTTGAGTTAATTTTTGTATAAGGTGTAAGGAAGGGATCCAGTTTCAGCTTTCTACATATGGCTAGCCAGTTTTCCCAGCACCATGTATTAAATAGGGAATCCTTTCCCCATTGCTTGTTTTTGTCAGGTTTGTCAAAGATCAGATGGTTGTAGATGTGTGGTGTTATTTCTGAGGGCTCTGTTCTGTTCTATTGTCTATATCTCTGTTTTGGTACCTCTATCGTGTTGTTTTGGTTCCTGTAGCCTTGTAGTATAGTTTGAAGTTAGGTAGTGTGATGCCTCCGGCTTTGTTCTTTTTGCTTAAATTGTCTTGGCTATACGGGCTGCTTTTTGGTCCATATGAAATTTAGAGTAGTTTTTTCTAGTTCTGTGAAGAAAGTCAATGGTAGCTTGATGGGAATAGCATTGAATCTATAAATTACTTCGGGCAGTATGGCCATTTTCACAATATTGATTCTTCCTGTCCATGAGCATGGAATGTTTTTCCATTTGTTTGTGTCCTCTCTGATTTCCTTGAGCAGTGGTTTGTAGTTCTCCTTAAAGAGGTCCTTCAAGTCCCTTGTAAGTTGTATTCCTAGGTATTTTATTTTCTTTGTAGCAATCATGAATGGGAGTTCACTCATGATTTGGCTCTCTGCTTGTCTATTATTGGTGTATAGGAATGCTTGTGATTTTTGCACATTGATTTTGTGCCCTGAAACTTTGCTGAAGTTGTTTATAAGCTTAAGGAGTTTTGGGGCTGAGATGTTGTTGTTTTCTAAATATGCAATCATGTCGTCTGCAAACAGAGACAATTTGACTTCCTCTCTTCCTATTTGAATACCCTCTTAGGAGGGTGTATATGTCCAGGAATTTACCCCTTTCTTCCAGATTTTCTAGTTTATTTGTGTAGAGGTGTTTGTAGTATTCTTTGATGGTAGTTTGTATTTCTTTGGGATCAGGGGTGATATCCCCTTTATCATTTTTTATCCTATTTGATTCTTCTCTCTTTTCTTCTTTATTAGTCTGGCTAGCAGTCTATCTAATCCATTTGTCAAACTGATTAACAAAATATGTATTTTGTTAATCTTTTCAAATTAATCCAGCTCCTGGATTCATTTTTGTTTGAAGGGTTTTTCGTGTCTCTGTCTCCTTCAGTTATGCTCTAATCTTAGTTATTTCTTGTCTTCTGCTGGCTTTTGTTTGGCAGGGTCATTTCTGGGCAATAGAATGTGCACGTCTTCAGTGTCAGTATGCACGGCCATGTCCCTGCCGGTGGGCTGGGCCAGGGTGTGCTCCCACTGCCAGCATGGGAGAGTTCTGTTTCCACACAAACTCACACATGAAACACATTCATAATTGTATGGACTTTTTTCTGGATTTAAATTTGAAAATATTATTTCTTGCTTACTTTTAATTTGCATTTTTTGTGAGTAAATTTGATATTTTGTATACTCTAAATATACTTCCCTAACAATAATTTGTGCCAATAAGAACTCCTAGCAAGGTCTAACAAGATTGACGTAATGTATTTTATTTAGAAATAAGAAACCTCCATGGAGTTCGGCACATGTTTTAAGAAAAAGCGCTTCCTAATTAGCTCTTCCTAACCGATCATGGTTGCTCACTTTTCTCACGTGGCCTGCATTTTGTTTGACCCGAGGCTGTGAACCATTTTTATTGTCTGCACATTTCTTTAAAAAGAAAATATGCAGTTACGTTGTGTTTGTTTTGCCTATTTCGGTGGTAAATAGAATCAATAGCCTGACATAGGAAAAATCAAGCAAAAACCATGTCAAACCGGGAGAAATTAATTGAGAATTTCTGTTTAATTGTGACAGCTCGACCCACTTTTGTAATCCAGCCACAGAATACAGAGGTGCTGGTTGGGGAGAGCGTCACGCTGGAGTGCAGCGCCACAGGCCACCCCCCGCCGCGGATCTCCTGGACGAGAGGTGACCGCACACCCTTGCCAGTTGACCCGCGAGTGAACATCACACCTTCTGGCGGGCTTTACATACAGAACGTCGTCCAGGAGGACAGTGGAGAGTATGCGTGCTCTGCGACCAACAACATTGACAGCGTCCATGCCACCGCGTTCATCATCGTTCAGGGTGGGTATCCATCCTCTGTGCCAGAGCCAGGGCTCAGCCCCATCCTCACCCCTCCACCAGCTCACGCTGCCATACCCACGGACGCTCCATAGAATCTTCTGCCCTGTCCACTTCACTCGGTTTATTTTTATCCATTACACCCCCCTTGGACTAAATACAGACGATTGCAGTTTGTAGATTTTTGGAACAGAAGGCTCTGTAGTATGGGCTCTGTGTGCTGGCTGTCGTGTCTCTGTACCTCCAGCACCTGGCCAGCAGGAGTGTCTGTCAGATAAGTGAGAGAGAGAGTGTGTGTGTGTGGGTGTGCACACATGCATGCACGTGTGCAGTAAGGTGGTTGATACACCTTGCAGACAGCTTTGAATCCTTCCCTAAGATCAGTTTTGGATGTAATCTGGGAGTATTCATCGTTTTACGCCATCTGCCATGGATTTCTACATTGCTTAATTGACTGTAAAATGAGTTATTCTTGTGAAGTGGGACTTCGTTGGAAAACATTCAAACAATACAGAAGTGCAAAAGATAAATTATTAGAGATGATATTAGAGATAGAGCAATCATTTCCTTCTGCCAGCCTCTCTTCAGCCCTTTCTTGTCTCACTGGCAATCTGTCGAGAATCTTTCTGATTTTCTTTGCATGTACAGCAGTGCAACTGTGTTACATGGATTTACTTTTTTTGTGGCTGTTACTTTTATAAAAATGGAATCATACCAGACAATACTATTCTGTAAGTTATGTTTTTCATCCAGGGATAATAACCACTATCATCATACACAGCTATACCAGATGGCATTTTTTTAAGCATTTGCAAATATTAGTTTAGGGTGAGGATTGAGAGGAATTGTTCTAAGTCGGCCTGGTGTCCACGAGCTGCAGTGTGGCCTCATCCGTGCCCCGTGTGCATTGCAGCTGGTGGTGTGGTTGAACGGTCTTTATGTGCTTTCCAGGGTGATGCTGAGAACACACCCATCCTTCATCTTCTTTCTGTTTTGCTCCCATCTTCTCCTGTGCCCTCTGCCTCTTTCTGACTCTCGTTGTAGACATTGCTCCTAATGGTCAGATGTCTGCCAAGGCTGTGGTCATTTTCTTGGTGGCGTTTTTACCCCAGGCTGTTTTTTACATGTCCTGTTTCGAATGCTTTCTCTCCGGAAGCTCTTCCTCAGTTCACTGTGACGCCTCAGGACAGAGTCGTTATTGAGGGCCAGACCGTGGATTTCCAGTGTGAAGCCAAGGGCAACCCACCGCCCGTCATCGCCTGGACCAAGGGAGGTAAGACCCAGGCCCCGGCCCTTTGCCGGCTCCCTCCGCGGCCACAGACACAGGAAGCACACATTTCCACTGTGCCCAGGCAACCCCAGCGTGTTCTGGACAGGGCTGAGCTGGGACTGGATTCCACAGGACCAAGGCACTGGGAAGCGCAGAGGTGTCTGCACACCCCCCGCGGCTTCCTGTCCATGCATGGCCGTCCCTCATGGGCATCATGGCAGGAAACTCTGAGAAGCTCTGTCATTGCGGAAGAGACTTGGGGTTCCTGCCTTTGACTCCCTCACACCTGCCTTGTTTCAGATAGTCTCTAGGATGTGCTTTTAAGTAGCATCTTGAAGGAATCTATTTGCATGGAGGATAGAATTTTCTGGAAATAGTCATGGAATATATTGAAACAGACGAACAGCTTTTGCTCTGACTTTGCTTCCCAGAGCCCTCACTGTTACCTCCCCATTCGGCATCATGATCTTTCATCACATTCTTTGCCTACAGTCCTAGCCCTCTTCCTTCAATGGGAAAGTCGCTGGGCATGTTACTGCATAAAGGCACAGCCTGGATGGGGGTTGGGGTGAGGGCAGGAGCTGAAACTGCTGGAGAAGGAGCTACGCAGACCTCCTGGTTCCTGTCCTGGGATGCAAGCAGTGACCCCGAGACATCCTGGCCACTCCAGCTTGCACCAAATGGCCAGCCCATCCCTTCAGCCCTCTGAGGGGCCCCACCCAGGGCTCCTGAAAGTCTTTGGGGAGGAGGCTTGTGCCTGCATCACACGCCCTGGATTTCCCTTTTCTCAGGCAGTTATGGGCAAGAACAGGAGAGGTTTATCCCGGAAAGGAACGCGCTGGGGCCTCGCTTGACTCTTCGTCATCTCCAGCACTCAATCCTCTCCCTGGTTCTCCCAGCTGGCCATCCGCCCCCCTCTGACTACCCGAGTCCCCATGTCCTCCTGGCCCCCTGTGTAGTGCTTTTCCCTCTGTTCTCTGCCACTGTCAACCCCTCTGTCTGAGTTACGGGTGCGGGGACGTTCAGGTGTCACCATGGTGTCTGCTGGGGAGGCAAAGATTTGCTTATGCAGGGCCAGGCCAAATTATCCGGCGCCCCGACCCAGGTGGAGACAAGCTTCTGTGATCACGCTGTCAGTCTGAGAGCAGGAGTTCTCCATACGTCCGAGTGTCCAGTGTAACGGACCCATGCCCTTGCAGGGAGCCAGCTCTCCGTGGACCGGCGGCACCTGGTCCTGTCATCGGGAACACTTAGAATCTCCGGAGTTGCCCTCCACGACCAGGGCCAGTACGAATGCCAGGCTGTGAACATCATTGGCTCCCAGAAGGTCGTGGCCCACCTGACTGTGCAGCCCAGAGGTAGGTGCCAGGAGGTTGTGGACTGAATTGATTTTCTCAGATCGGTTATCAGGAAACACAGATTCTGCAGCTGACATTAGTGTTACTCTTCGTTATAAAGCGTTGGCTCTTCTCTCTGCATTTTATGCACCGTCATTGTGCTTGTGCGCCCAGGGTGTCTGCATAGTAGCTCATTCAATCTCTGTCCCTTCAGCGGGTGAAAACATTTGCTTATTTTTCAGTGATGGTTGTTTTGAACTTGGAAAAGAGTGACTTGTTAAAGTAAAATCTATCAGGTTTTTTCCCTTGGTTAATTAAGATTATTTTAGAAAAGGGTTGTTTCTAACTGCCCTTTCTGGGGTGGTTATTTAAGTAACACAGTCTAATCAAGTCAGCTCCCAAGGCACAGACCCCAGATGATGTATCATGAGGCCAAATCCAGTTTCTTTCCCGTCTGCCCGCTCATCCTTGGACCCTGGTCTTCGCCTTGTTCTTTTTGGAGGTCGCCTTTGCCTGTTCTCTCCAATGAGAAGAATCCCCGCAATCTCATATCCCTCCTGATAGAGTCAGCGTAGCACTGACTGTGGCCTCTGCAAGAGCGAAGGCCCCTGGCCCAGCCCCCGTGTTGCAGGCGCCCTGTGCTAACTCCAGTGTTAGCATGAGTGGCCCCCAGAGCTGAGTAATCCAGGTTGCCGCAGACCCTGAGCTTGTCATGGGGACCATGGGGAGTGGGGCAGAGATGTCGTGCGGGGAGGATAGGGCTGGATTTCCTTGCGTCCCTTTGGGGATGTCCTGAGACTGTGCAGACCTCTAGCAGGGGCTCCCCTCTGCCTGTTATCAGTAGGCTGTTGATGACCGGCCCGCCGGATTGGCTCTGTGTTTCTTGGGTTTGCCCTTTGCGTCCCTGACCTAGCAGGACTCTGGGTGCCTGTGTAGAGAATGCGGGGGTGGGATTCCTGAACGGCTCCCCAGATCCCAGCACTCAGCCACGCTCCTGCTCTTTCAGAGGAAGAAGCTCCCCTCTGTTTCCTTCTCTGAGAGTCGGGCTCTCCCCAGAGCTTGTTGTCCTCTGTGGGCCCTGCGGCACAGCATATGCCTGAGACTGCCCCACCATCGGTGAGGGACTGGGGGCTGGAGGACATGGCAGCCAGCCCATCCTGGACCCTGCGGCTGTCTGTCTCTGAGCAGGGAAGACACTGGTCACGCTTTGCTCTCCTTGCCCTGAGAGGTGGGGAGGCGGGCGGATCTTCCCTGGGACCTTTCAGGCTCCCCTGCCCTGTGCAGAGGCTGCTGGGAGGCAGAGAAAGGACCCATTCTGAAACTGACTGCGAGCTCCCAGCATCCCTGGGTTGGCCTGATGGAGGGCAGGGGATTTTGTTCTTCTGAAGTTTTTTGATGTAATTGACTTGTTCTCCTGGATTCTCTACATCTGCCTTCCAGTCACCCCAGTGTTTGCCAGCATTCCCAGCGACACAACAGTGGAGGTGGGCGCCAATGTGCAGCTCCCGTGCAGCTCCCAGGGCGAGCCCGAGCCAGCTATCACCTGGAACAAGGTAGGCGGGCTGGTGCCCGAGCCAGCCACCACCCAGATACAAGGTAGACGGGCTGGCACCCACACCACCCACTACCTGGAACAAGGTAGGCAGGCCAGTGCCCACACCCCAGCCTCCCCTCTGCTGTGGGGTGTGATGGGCTGGACAGCTGCTGCCTGCCTACTTCCTCTATAGACTTTCTGTAGCAGAAAGAAAAACATTCAGATCTTAAGCCTTGAGGTAAAAATACTCAGGGCATCCTTACTAATAAGAACAAAACAAACTTGGAGCATTCCATTTTTTTGATCTTTTCAATAACAAAAGCAAAGAAAAACCCTCTTATAGAACTATGGTCTCATCATCAATAAGGAAGGGTTTTCATCGTTATTTCATTTTTTTGCTGTTTTTATTAAGCTCAGTAGGAAAATGTGGGTAGCACTCACACACCATGACCCGTGTTTCTGTGAATTCCCTCCCGGGAGCACAGGGCCGGACACACTGGTCCCCGTGGAAGGAGAATGCTCAGCGGAGATGGTCCCGTCCTCCACCTGCATCCCTGCACTGCCCTGTGAATCTCTGTGTCCTTTTCTTCCTCGCCACACACACCCCAGGCATCTGCTCTTGTTCCTGCCTCAGCTGGGAGGTCACCTGTCCCTCTGTGTCTGCCTCTGAATCCTTCTTTGCCCTCGGCGCCAGTGCCCTCTCTTTCTGAGACATTCCTAGGTCTCTTTGTAGGGCCCCCCACCATAGCGGGTGTCTAAGGGAGCCATCATTGGTGCCTCTTCTCCTCACTGTGGAAAATCATCCTTGCCTCAAGCTGTCAAGCTCTGTTCTCCCAAAGAATGAAATGTGGGAAGAGTTTATCTCGCCAGCTTGGCATTGGGAGAACTGACCACATCTCCTTCCCTTTCCAGGCCTGGATGGATCTGAGCGCAGCCTGGGAGCTTCTCCGTTTGCAAATCCTAACAAACGGCTCCCCTCCCCCAACCCTAGGTCAGATAACTTCTGCTTCTTAGTCTTATTTCTAATACTGTTTTCATTCTGTTTTGCTCTAGGATGGGGTTCAGGTGACAGAAAGTGGAAAATTTCACATCAGCCCTGAAGGATTCTTGACCATCAATGACGTTGGCCCTGCAGACGCAGGTCGCTATGAGTGTGCGGCCCGGAACACCATTGGGTCGGCCTCGGTGAGCATGGTGCTCAGTGTGAACGGTAAGATGCCACATGCCCACATCTACCCACATGGTATCCACAAAGAAAGCCCGCAGGTCCCTAGTGTGGTCCCAGGCCAGTTGACTTAGGCTATTCAGGATTATTCAGAAGACAAAGCACCCTTGATTCCCAGGTGGGGACACTCTCCTGATGCATGGCCGGGCTGCTCGCCAGCCCCTCCCTTCCACTCAGGCACCTGGAGGCCCTGCTGCCCATCCACGGGGCAGAGCTTTGTCCTGCAGCCTGTCCACTGGGCAATGTCTTACCCTGCAGCCCGTCCACTGGGCAGAGCTTTGCTCCGGGGTCGTCCACATCTGTCCAGAAATGACCAGGTGTAATTTACAGTTACAATTTGGCAAGTGTGGTTGCTTGAAGAGATTCTGATTCCTTAGCTGTGGTTTCTCTCTCCTCGGGCTTTGGCCAGGAATGCTCTGGAAGCATCTTTCAGTGGGAACCTCTAGGTGCTCGTAGGCAGCCTTACGTAGATCCAGTCGGTGGTCCTAGAGCTGTCCTGACTCCATGCCTGCATCTGTCTGTTTGCATCCTGGTCCCCCACCACTTCCATCCCACTCACCCCAAGGCCCTTGGCATCTTGTCCGGGTTCTTGTAACAGAGGCCCGGGTCACTCTGGCCCCTGTTTCTCAACCTACAGACCCCATGATGCCCATGATGTGTCCCTGACCCTTCTCCATGTCTCCTGTGGCCACCAGGGTGACACTCACACCCTTTAGCTTTGCATGGAGTCTTTACGGTGTGACCCAAACCTGTGCCTCATCAGTGGTGTGTTCCCCACTCCAGCTGTGTCCCCCTAGAGTTAACAACACTCTGAGAACGCGCACAAACCCCCCTTCACGGGGTAAAGGACCCTCTGGCCATCACCCCACTCCCTGCCGGCGCTGGCCTTCCCCCGGGCCTCCACTGTGACTCTATTTTTGCCTTTTCCACTCTCATTGTGACTGATCCGCCTTCTCCATGGGACTTGTTAACAGACAGGAAGAGTGACCCCCACTCAGTGCCATGAACATGGCAGACATAAATGTGAACCGTAATGGAATTCCTCAAAGACTTTTAAGAATTATTTAGGAAAAGTCTTAAGTGACCTTATGTTCCCATTATATGTAGAGTGTGAAATGTAAAGTTGATGTAAAATTAAGTGTAAAATTAAGTTGATGAAACTTAAAAACCAGTAGATTATTTTAAATTAATATTTGTTTTTTGCTTGAAAAATGCTACCTTAACATGAATTAATTACGTCTGAAATTTAATCATCCACCCGTAATTCCATCCCCCAAAAACACCATCATTAATATTATGGTTGGATTCCTTTTCCTTTTATAAAAAGGTAGATAAAGAAATGCTTTTGGATTATTTTTCTGTGATCATTGCTTATAGAAAAACAAATTCAACTTAAACCATTAATAAGAATGAAATGTTAGTCATAAAATTATATAAAATTGTATGTCTCATTTATCTACCTATTGGCATAAAAATATTGCATTCCAAAAATTAGTAAATTTGGGCTCTGAGATACACACCAAAAAGTAAGGTTTCTACCTAGCTGAAATTCTTTTCAGCCATTTGAGTTGTCCATGTATACATACCTCAAATATGCAAAATAGCCAGTGAGCTCACCTAATCCACATGCCTGTGATGTTTGTTAGCGGTGAAATAAATCAGGCTGGAGATGTCCATCCATAGTCCGGTGTGAGCACATGTTGTAAGAAGATGGTTCAGAAGGGCCCTCGGGTTGGCCCAGTTATCACCAATAGTCGCCGCCACTTGGTCATTCGTTCAGCAAATGCCTTCGTGGGCTGGACTCTGTCCTCAGTGCTGAGCCAGGTGTGCCAGGCAGTCGGCTTCATGGAGTTAGATCCTGGTGGAGAGATGAGTAAGAAGCAGTGAGATGAGCAGTCACACTCAGATAGTGAGGAGTCCGTGAGGAACCGCAGCGCAAGGCATGGGCCGG
Organism: Gorilla gorilla gorilla; assembly: GCF_029281585.2. Lineage (NCBI taxonomy): Eukaryota > Metazoa > Chordata > Mammalia > Primates > Hominidae > Gorilla > Gorilla gorilla. The sequence continues at coordinate 138,312,080 of NC_073236.2, forward strand.
AGGGGGGAGCAGAGGTGGTCAGCACTTGTCTGCGTATTGAATTCTGAGCAGAAGGAGCCACGGGGAGATGGGGGGTGGCAGGGGCAGCCTGGTCTGGGAGAGTAGAGGGGTGGGGTCCTGGGGTCAGAATGAGCCCGATGCCGGGGGGTGGGGAGCACAGGCTGGGGCAGTCCTGGGGGTCCTGGGGTCAGAATGAGCCCGATGCCGGGGGGTGGGGAGCACAGGCTGGGGCAGTCCTGGGGGTCCTGGTGCTTACTGGGCTGCTGAGTTCGACTGTCCTTGCAGACATACCGGGACGCCATGAGGAAGTTCCCAGCAGAGGAGCACCGTGAGCCAGTCTGCTTTCCTAAGACTTGGCTTGGGCTGTGGATGAAGGGTCCAGGGCGAGGTGTCGGGGAGGATAGTGGAGGGTGCTGGGTCAAGCGGGAGAAGGAGTGCCTGCACCCGGGCCCACAGCTGGGGTCTGCGGGGCTGGTCCCTGGGCTCGCGGCCAGTAGCAGATCTGAGGGGGCCTGGCAGTAGTTGGCTTGCACTGTGGGGGGACTGCTGGGCTCTGCCAGTGTCACCCATTGAGACCCAGAGACAGCTGGGGAGAAACCGGCCTGGGGAAGACGAGATGGAGGAGTCCTGTTTGAGCATGGAAAAGGGAAAAGCCTGGAGTGGGTGGTTAGAGCCATGAAGTGAGCTGCAGGGAGAGGTCAGGACGATGGTGTAAAGTTGGGAATATGAAGACAACAGCGTGAAGTGGAACCACACAGGGAGATGCTGTGGAGGACCAGAACACCCAGTCACTGTGCTGGAGCTCCAGCATCAGAGGCCTGGCGGACAAGGCAGAATGAGCAAAAAGACACTGAGAGTGGACGCACGCAGAGACTGTAACAGAGAGAGAGAGAGAGAGAGAGAGAGAGAGAGAGAGAGAGAGAGAGAGAGCCCACAGCTGAAATGGAGTGCTCAGGAGGAAGAGACAAGGAGAAAGGAAACCACAGTGAGGGGGCAAGTCCCAGTGAGGAGGGGGCAAGAGGGGGCAGGTTCCTGTCAGGAAGGGACTAGGTCTCAGTCAGGAGGGGGCACGTTCTTGTCAGGAGGGGGCAGGTCCCTGTCAGGTGGGGGCAGGTTCTTGTCAGGAGGGGGAAGGTTTCACACAGGAGGGGCTGGTCCCTGTCAGGAGTGGGCAGGTCGCTGTCAAGAGAGGGTAGTTCCTTGTCAGTAGGGGGCAGGTCCCTGTTAGGAGGGAGCTGCTTTCAGTCAGCAGCCAGGTTTCAGGCAGGAGGGCAAGGTGTCTGTCACGAGAGGGCAGGTCCCAGTCAGGAGGGGGACGTCCTAGTCAGGAGGTGACCGGTTTCAGTCGGGAGGCAGCAGGTCCCTGTCAGGAGAGGGTAGGTCCCTGACAGGAGGCCGCAGGTTTCAGTTAGGACAGGGCAGGTCCCCTTCAGGAGAGGACAGGTCTCAGTCAGGAGGTGGCAGGTTTCAGTCAGGTTGGGGCTGGTTTCTGTCAGGAGGGGCAGGTCCCTGTCAGGAGGGGGCTGGTTTCAGTCAGGAGGGGGCTGTTCCCAGTCTGAAGGTGACAGGTTCCAGTCAGGAGAGAGCAAGTTTCAGTCAGGAGGGGGCAGGTCCCAGGAGGAGGTGGCAGGTTTCAGTCAGGAGGAGGCAGATCTCAGTCCGGTGGGGGGCAGGTTCCAGTCAGTAGGAGGCAGGTCCCCCCCAAGTCAGGAGGGGTAAGTTGCAGTTTAAAGAGTTCGTGTCCCTGTCAGGAGCGGACAGGTTTCAGTCAGGTGGGGGCAGGTTTCTGTCAGGGGGGGCAAGGTCAGTCCCTGTCAGCAGGGGGTAGGTTTTAGTCAGGAGAGGGCAGTTCTCAGTCAGAGGGAGTAGAACCCAGTCAGGAGGGGACAGGTCTGAGGCAGGAGGGGACAGGTTCCAGTCAGGAGGGGGTAGGTCCCTGTCCGGAGAGGGCAGGTTTCAGTCAGAAGGGGGCAAGTCCCTGTCAAGAGGGTACAGGTTTCGGTCCCTGTCCAAAGGGGGCATGTTTCAGTCAGGAGAAGGCAGGTTCCTGTCAGGAGGGGACAGATCCCAGTACTGAGGGGGCAGGTCCCTGTCAGGAGGGGACAGATCCCAGTACTGAGGGGGCAGGTCCCTGTCAGGAGGGGACAGGTTTCTGTCAGGGGGGCAGGTCCCAGTCGGGATGGGGCAGATTTCAGTCAGGAGTGTGCAGGTGCCTGTCATGAGGGGACCAGTTTTATTCAGGAGGTGACAGGTTTCAGGCAGGAGGGGACAGGTCCCTGTCAGGAAGTGGCAGGTTTCAGTCACGAGGGGGCAGCTTTCTGTCAGGAGAGGGCAGGTCTCCGTCAAGAGGGGGCAGGTCCCTATAGAGGGCTGTGTCCCAGCAGCCGAGTGAAAGAAGCTTTTTTGTAAGGGTGTGTTGGGCTGTGTCAGCGTCTGTCAAAAGATTGGGTATGTTGAAGAAAAATGAAATCAACTTTGGATTTATTGGGGTTCATGTCATTGGGTGAGATGGTTAGAGCTGTTTTCATCACTAAAAATAAAAGTTGGTTGGAATTAGTTTATATTATTTGGTAAAATATCAACTAGGGACTTACTATTAAGCAGAAAAGAATGATAAGAGGGAACTAGAAAGAGGGCAGTAACTTTAGGGGTAGATAAGGTGTGTGATTCTGTGTGTGTGTGTTTCTTTGGTTTGGTGTGTTTGTGTATGTTGTGTGTTTGTGTGGTGTTTGGGGTGTGTGTGTGTGTTGTGTGGTGTGTCTGTGTGTTTATATGTAGTGTGATGAGTATGTGTGGTATGCTATGGTGTTGGTATGTGTAGTGTGTATCTGTGTGTATAGTGTCGTGTGTATCTATATGTTTGATGGGCTATGTGCGTGTTATTTATAAGGTGCTGGGTGTGTTGTATTTGTGTGGTGTGTATGTGTGTCTAATGTGATGTGTGTGTCATGTGTATCTGAGTGTAGTGTGATGGATGTGTGATTTTTGTGTGTATCTGCATATATCGTCTGTGTGTGTGTGGTGTGCGCATCATGTCCTATGTGTGGTGTGTGTCCGTGTTTAATGTGCTGTGTAGGTGGCATGTGTCAGGAGGGGGTAGGTCCCTGTCTGAAGGGGGCATGTTTCAGTCAGGAGTGGGGGCAGGTTTCAGTCAGGAGGGGGCAGGTTCCTGTCAGGAGAAGGCAGGTTCCTGCCAGGAGGGGCAGATCCCAGTAAGGAGGGGCAGGTCCCTGTCAGGAGGGGACAGGTTTCTGTCAGGAGGGGCAGGTTGCTGTCAGGAGGGGCAGATGTGTGTGTGTGGTGTCTGTGTGTCTGTGTATAATGTGCAGTGTGTGGTGCATACCTCTGGTGTGTTTGTGCAATGTGATTTGTGTGTGTGGTGTATGTGTGTTTGTGTGTACAATGTGATGTGTGTGGTGTGTGTGTATAATGTGATTGGTGTGTGTATAATGTACTATATGTGTGGTGTGTGTGTGGTATGTATCTGTGTGTGGCGTGTGTGTGATGTGTTATGTGTGGCGTGGTGTGTCTCTATATAATGTTCTGTGTAGGTGGCATATGTGTTTCTGTGTATATAATGTGATGTGTGTGTGTGGTATGTGTTTGTGTGTATAATGTGACGTGTGTATAATGTGCTGTGTGTGTGGTGCATGTGAGGTGTGGATCTGTGTGTGGCGTGCATGTAATGTGCTATGTATAGTGTGTGTGTCTGTGTATAATGTTCTGTGTAGGTGGTGTGTGTGCACCTGTGTGTATAATGTGATTGTGTGTGTGTGGTGTGTGGTGTGTGTGAGGAGGGAGTTGCCCTGTGTAATGATACAAGTCCACAGGTGAGAAGATGGGATCATGGAGGCAGCAGATCTTTAAAGAGGGGAGTGGGTTAGGATCCCGGAGTCCAGGGAGGCTGTGGCCTTTGATGAGAGGAATGGACGAGATCTGCTGGACACTGAGCTGTCTCCACAGACATCTTGTCTGCTGGGCTGGCCACACAGGGAGGCCTCAGTCCACACCTCCCACATGCTGTTGCATGTAGCGTAAGATCTTCCATGCTTCACATTATAACTACTTCCTGTCTTCTTGTTAGGTATAACATGATTTCAAAAGCTAAAGTCTGTAATTTTCATGCTGTCTGAAACAGCTTCTAGTAGAATTTGTGATAAAATAATTTGAGTTTGGGTTTGAAAAATAGAAATAACATTTGGAGAAAAGTATGCCTTGTGGCTAATGATGTAGTGTCTAGACATCATTTTATGAGTAATTGTGCAGTATTTTTCCTGGTAATACGCGACTTTGTATTTTTCTAGTTCCTGACGTCAGTCGAAATGGAGATCCGTTTGTAGCTACCTCCATCGTGGAAGCGATTGCGACTGTTGACAGAGCTATAAACTCAACCCGAACACATTTGTTTGACAGGTATCATGGGGCTGTAAACACGCTGACCCTCAAATCACTGAGCTTTAGGGTGAAGGTGGGAGTGATTAAAGAATGCATGCAGTTCTAGTATATGAATTTTGATTTGATTATCTGATGATCAAAATGTTTAAAAATCATGAACAACATGGGCATCTGAGTTTTCTGGGGGTTGAAATAACAGAAGGATGTGTGCTTTTCAAATAGAATTTGGCTATGATCCACAACCAAAACATTCTTTGAAAATTTCAACTCATTCCTTTGGCTTATGACTAAATGATTTGGCAAAAACAAATAGTTTAAAAGTCATTAGTGTATTTGTTCACGTTGCTGATTCCAAAGCAGTTTTTCTGCATCTTATGTGAAATGCAATATCTGTGATTTTCTCTATTGACTTAATTAATTATTTGTTTTTAGTGTCTTCCGGTTTTTGTCTGTTTGTTTTGTTTTTGTTTTGTTGCCTCCCACTTCGGATGAGGAAGGTATAGTACATTATGTTGTAGAAAGTAGCTGTAGAAATATTAATAGCAATGATTATATTTTGGGGTACTATGAATTTTATCTTCAGTAATTTGTTTCATTCTTCCTCTTTTTCTCCCTAAACTCTGGTTAGCCGTCCTCGTTCTCCAAATGATTTGCTGGCCTTGTTCCGGTATCCAAGGGATCCTTACACAGTTGAACAGGCACGGGCGGGAGAAATCTTTGAACGGACATTGCAGCTCATTCAGGAGCATGTGCAGCATGGCTTGATGGTCGACCTCAACGGAACAAGTCAGTGCCAAAGCCTTTTCTTCCTCCTCCATGGCCTGAGTAACGGGGTTGAACACGCCTCAGTTAAGTCACATTCCTAGGGAAGAGTTCCAGCATTTTCTTTCCCACTGTGCTTATGAACTGTGAAATTACTTCCTTAAACTGTGATTCCTCTTGAGCCTTACAGCCCTGTCGCTCTCACTTTGGTTTAATAGGAATCTCTGGGGGACGTGAAGTCTCTTGGAGTGCTGGTCAGGCTACAGCAGGTCCACCTGCCCTGAGTGGGTTATGCCATCCTGGCCAGGGTGGGTTATGCAAGCCCAGTCCCTCTGCAACAAATGAGCCATAAGGGAGGACTTGGCAGTGTGCTTGCTCCCTGAGTGACGTTGTGTCCTGGGAATGCGGTGCCATGCGTATTAGGAGGGCTGTTTTGGAAGAGTCCCGGGTCTGTGAAACTAGCTGATGAGATCACCTCGGGCTGGTGTGGAGATGCTGTTGGGGGAGGTATGTCCCCCACTCACTCTGCTCTGGCACTTTGCCGTTGCCCAGTAAATAACAGATGCCCTTACATGTCATGATTGTCCTTGCTGGTAGTAGTACTATTGATGAACCCATAGAGGACCCTGACTTTCTCATGTAAAAACATCATTTTCAGCAGCAGCTGGTTACTCATGGTTCTGTACACACACACACACACACACACACACACACACACACACAGAGCACGGAGGAGAATGTTAACAGTAGCTGTCCCTGTGGGATGAAAGAACTGCTTTATAATTTTTCAGTTTTCCAAATTGTCTTCAGTGAGCATAACTTTTACGATTAGAGCAAAAAATGTTCTTCAATGGTTAAGTGAAAGAGACGTGGAATTGAGACCTGTAGGGTGATATATGCCTGTCTTCGGAGTAGAGTGTTGCTCTGAGCCAGCCCCGTCCTGTTAGGTTTTGGAGCCCTGTTGGTGCTGAAGCCCGGGCACCAGCCAATGTGAAGCTGTGTGTTCCGCAGCTCCTGCTTCCTGATCCTCTCCTGGCCTCTCGTGGTTGGGGGCGGGGGCGGGGGCGGGGGCAGGGCAGGAAATGTTGGAGTTGGAGACCTCTGGACGTTTCTGCTTTTCTCGATGGATGAAACTCCAGCCTCACCTCCCAGGCACATTCTTGGGGAGAAGCATCAGAGCCCATTTTGTTATTTCAACAAGCATTTATTGGGCACTTTCTGCTTGTCAGGTGCAGGGGGAGACTAGGATGAGAGGTACCAGGCATGGGTCCCAGCCCCTTCCCAAGTCCCTGGTGCCAGTCTCCTGGTAGAAAGGCCATGTTCTCTTCTCCAGAGAATGAAGAGGGAGTTACTAAGTGTAATTTCTTGCTACTCCCTACCTTTCTTCATTTAGTTACAGGATCAGATCTTTAAACATTACTGTGGCAGCCCAGCAAGTGGGTTCTGCCGCCACCACAGAAATAAAGCCATCTGGAAATGTCTCCTCAAAGCCAGGCTGTTGGAAGTTGTTCCTTGTGAGGAATTGCATGTCCATTGTGTGTCATTACATGCCAATTATAGAAAGATTTAGACTCAGGGAAAGACAGAAAGGAAAGAGTAAAATCACCCCAACAATGTGAAATCATTTTATACATTTGCTGTTTACCCAAGCAGCAGTTAGGTGCACATGCAGGCACTCATTTCTTCACTTATTCGTTCCACCTGCCTGTCAGGGCACACCCTCTATGCCAGTCATTGTCCTGGGCCAGGGCCTACAGCCACAAACGGAAGAAATAAAAACCTCAGCCCTCAAAGATCAGACCTTCCAGAGAAATGCAGATGGAAAACCAGAGAGAGGCCCCTGCACATAACAAGCCCCAGCGAATGACCCAGAGAGAAACAGCAGGCGGGAGGTGGGTGGTGCCCTGGCTGGGATGGGGTGCTGTTCCCCATGGGCGAAGGTGACACATGAGCAGGGACCCCACAAGGGCGAGGGGGCCTCCCTGGAGCATCTGAGGGGACCACACATGCAGAATCTTGGAGGTGGGGCACGTCGGGGCATAGTGGAACAGCAGGTGGTCACTGTGGCTGGAAAGGGGGTGGGGAAGGGCTGATAAAGTCAAGGAGATTTGTGCTCCACCAGAAAGGGCCTGGGAGCGAATATAAGGATATGTCGTTGGCTCTGTATGAAATGGGAACCTTAGGGTTTCCCGCAGAGAAGCAACATGGTTTGATGCATTTTCAAGCATCAGGCTGGGTGACCACTCTGCATGGGGTGAGGACAGATGTGGGCAAACCAGTCCTGGGAAACTGGGGCCAGGGTCGGTGCCACCTGCTCTGGTTGGCGGGTCTGGTCTGCCTCTGAACCAATGGCCAATGCCACGGAAAAAGTGAACATTCTGGAGGAAAGCCCGGAGACCAGCCCCACAGCCCAGCCAGGCATTTGGGAGGAAGTGCTTTTCCTCCTGGCACTCTGCTTTCTTGGCTCTATGGATGTTCAAGATTGATAATTCTGTAGGACTTCCTAAGAGTAGCTGTGAAAATAGGGCCAGATGTTTCAGCTCACTGTTTCAGCCTCTGGGAAAAGTCAGACAGAACAGAACCAGGGTCAGCTGAGGGGAGCCTGGGGTTCATGTTCCCTGCACAGACCTTTCCCACCCAACACACCAGGGTGTGTGTTTCTGACTTATTCTCCTGGAAAATGCCTCACTTCCAATTCTTTGCATTCTTATGTGGGTGTTATGGACACCGCTCCCCCACAGAAAAGGGGCTGTCTCTTGTTTTCTTTAAAGGTGTCCATAATGATACCTGTGATCTTGACAAGCAGAAATGGGCTGGAGAAACTTTAGAAAAAAGAGGCAGTGATGGCTTGGAACTCTGTGAGTGTGTGCACACGTGAAAGTGTGAGTGTGGCTCTGTAAGCATGTTTGCATGTGAGTGTGTGCATGTGTGAGTGGAAAACATTTAAGCGTGCTTGTGTGTGCGTGTGTGTAGCTTTTCAGCAGGCATGACATGTGCCTGGAAAGGAGGAGTGTTGAGGAAGGTGAAGGCCTGGGATGTATGAATATGTGGAGGAAGCACTTTGGCGAACACAGAGATCTGAGTGTGTCTGACCCCAGGACGTGGAGTAGCTGTGGCTTGGAGCAGGTGTCTTGAAGGCGAAGACTAGGATCTGAACTTAGGAAGATCTCTTTCATCTGTGGAGTGATGGCCTAGGCTACCATGTTTGGAATTTCTTCTGTAGCTAGTGGGCAAAGACGGAAGGTCTCTGAGCAAGAAGGTGACCTAGTCAGAGCCTGTGCGAGGCTCATGGGAGCACGTGCTTGCTGTGGGGAGGGCGTGTGGATGACCTCCACCAGGCAGGAGGCCCTTCTGGAAGTGAAGGCCAGTGCCATGGAAATCAGTCCCAGGATTCTGCCAGAGGAATGGAGAGGAGGGCGCGGGGGCTAGGAACATTTTGGAGGCAGCATGAAAGGAAGTGGCAATCTTTTGGACATTGAGGGAAGAGCATGAAGCCTCAGTGGACCGAGATGTGCAGTGACAGGTGTCAGGAAATGCCCTGCTCGGCGGCCTGTGGAGACCGATGGTGTGCACTCGTGTGGAGGTGTGGTGACTGTCTCTTACACGGGGCGTTTAAAGTGAGGTTGGAACAGTGTAAGCCTGGACTGGTCAACGTGGGTCGGGCTCCATCGGTTAGGGGTCTCCCAGAGGAGAGCTGCTGGTTGAAACCATGAGACTGCTAAGTGGGGAGGGGAGACAGGGCCCAGAAACTGGGGCTGTGGAGAGAATACCTGTGTTTGGGGCTGGAGGAGGGGAGGAGCAGTTTTACCAAACGGGAGGTGAGCAGGTTTCCAGCAGCAAGCGCTCGTTGCATGGCGCACAACAGGTTTCATGAGCTGGGGGTAGATAGCCCCATGTCAGCGGCAGAGGTGCCAAGGGGTACCGGGCCCTCACACATCCTCCAGGGGAATTGAGTGCCGTCTTGCTTTTCTCCACGTCCCAGGTTACCACTACAACGACCTGGTGTCTCCACAGTACCTGAACCTCATCGCAAACCTGTCGGGCTGTACCGCCCACCGGCGCGTGAACAACTGCTCGGACATGTGCTTCCACCAGAAGTACCGGACGCACGACGGCACCTGCAACAACCTGCAGCACCCCATGTGGGGCGCCTCGCTGACCGCCTTCGAGCGCCTGCTGAAATCCGTGTACGAGAATGGCTTCAACACCCCTCGGGGCATCAACCCCCACCGACTGTACAACGGGCACGCCCTTCCCATGCCGCGCCTGGTGTCCACCACCCTGATCGGGACGGAGACCGTCACACCCGACGAGCAGTTCACCCACATGCTGATGCAGTGGGGCCAGTTCCTGGACCACGACCTCGACTCCACGGTGGTGGCCCTGAGCCAGGCACGCTTCTCCGACGGACAGCACTGCAGCTCCGTGTGCAGCAACGACCCCCCCTGCTTCTCTGTCATGATCCCCCCCAATGACTCCCGGGCCAGGAGCGGGGCCCGCTGCATGTTCTTCGTGCGCTCCAGCCCCGTGTGCGGCAGCGGCATGACTTCGCTGCTCATGAACTCCGTGTACCCGCGGGAGCAGATCAACCAGCTCACCTCCTACATCGACGCGTCCAACGTGTACGGGAGCACGGAGCATGAGGCCCGCAGCATCCGCGACCTGGCCAGCCACCGCGGCCTGCTGCGGCAGGGCATCGTGCAGCGGTCTGGGAAGCCGCTGCTCCCCTTCGCCACCGGGCCGCCCACGGAGTGCATGCGGGACGAGAACGAGAGCCCCATCCCCTGCTTCCTGGCCGGGGACCACCGCGCCAACGAGCAGCTGGGCCTGACCAGCATGCACACGCTGTGGTTCCGCGAGCACAACCGCATTGCCACGGAGCTGCTCAAGCTGAACCCGCACTGGGACGGCGACACCATCTACTATGAGACCAGGAAGATCGTGGGCGCGGAGATCCAGCACATCACCTACCAGCACTGGCTCCCGAAGATCCTGGGGGAGGTGGGCATGAGGACGCTGGGAGAGTACCGCGGCTACGACCCCGGCATCAATGCTGGCATCTTCAACGCCTTCGCCACCGCGGCCTTCAGGTTTGGCCACACGCTCGTCAACCCACTGCTTTACCGGCTGGACGAGAACTTCCAGCCCATTGCACAAGATCACCTCCCCCTTCACAAAGCTTTCTTCTCTCCCTTCCGGATTGTGAATGAGGGCGGCATCGATCCGCTTCTCAGGGGGCTGTTCGGGGTGGCGGGGAAAATGCGTGTGCCCTCGCAGCTGCTGAACACGGAGCTCACGGAGCGGCTGTTCTCCATGGCACACACGGTGGCTCTGGACCTGGCGGCCATCAACATCCAGCGGGGCCGGGACCACGGGATCCCACCCTACCACGACTACAGGGTCTACTGCAATCTATCGGCGGCACACACGTTCGAGGACCTGAAAAATGAGATTAAAAACCCTGAGATCCGGGAGAAACTGAAAAGGTGAGCTGAAGAGGCTGTGTGGGATGGCTCGTGTACCTAGGCACCTGGAACACCTGAACTGTGGTGTGTGTGTTATTTGTCTCTGTGTGTGAGTTTTGTTCGTGTCGTGCAGAGGTGAGATGAAGGTCAAGTCCATGAAGGTCAAGATGGGAACCTGCAGCCTCCTGTGGCTGCGTGGTTTTGGGGAGGGGGCAGAGCCAGGGGTGAATGGACAGTGGAGGGCCCTTCCACCAGCCTGTTTTGTTCCAAGAGAGGAGCTTTGCTGAGCTGTGGCACATTTTCAGCTTAGAGATGAGCTATACTTTTCTGGCAGAGGGGTTGACTGCAGAGAAAAATACACTGTTCACACCAGAAGACACCAAAACTGACACTGGCTGTTGGGCAGCTTCGGGTTCCTGCTGTTGTATCAGGGGCAGAGAGAGAGGCAGGGCTTGGTGTCTGCAGATCCGGGCCCTTGGGGCCACCAGCCCCTAAGTCTTGGCCTGTAGCATCTTCCATACTCACTGTGTTGCCCAGACCCAGGCCTGTGGGGCCACCTGCCCAGGACTGCCACAGATGGCGCCGCTTCTGAGCCACAGCCTTGATCACCTGTGGGTGCGGTTCTCCTTGTCCTGCCACAAAGGCAAAATGGGACGCTGTCACCCCTGAGACAAGGAAAGCTGGCCAGGTAGATTAGGAGACCTTGGACCACGTGGGGTGGAAAAAATGGCAAAGTTTTACAGGCAAAGCAGTGACCACAGCACTACCCAGGCCTAGGACTGGGGTAGGATCAGGGCTGCCTGGTCCATAGCCAGTCCCCTTCCCAGGACTTGGTGCCACAGTGGGGTTCTCATTAACTCAGAATTCCCCAAAGTGGAGACATTCAGCGGCTCTCCTTTTTGCTAGATATTCACATCTTTTACTCACTACCTTTTTTTTCATGTTATTTCTACCAGTTTATTTGCTTTTTGTATTTTAAGGAAATAGAAATAATTGCAGCCAGGCGCGGTGGCTCATGCCTATAATCCCAGCACTTTGGGAGGCTGAGGTGAGTGGATCACGAGGTCAGGAGTTCAAGACCAGCCTGGCCAAGATGGTGAAACTCCACCTCTACTAAAAACTACAAAAATTAGCTGGGCGTGGTGGCAGGCGCCTGTATTCCCAGCTACTCGGGAGGCTGAGCAGGAGAATTGCTTGAACCCGGGTGGCAGATGTTGCAGTGAGCCGAGATCGCGCTACTGCACTCCAGCCTGAGTGACAGAGACCCCATCTCAATAAAATAATAATAAATAAAAATAAAATAATTGCTCATCAGTGTTTTCCCATTGTGATTCTTCTCAGTCCTTGGATTATGAATCAGATTCACAGGTCACTGTGTATTAGGACATGTTATTCCCATTCAAAAACATTGTTTTAAAAAGAAGAAAAACCCTTTCTTCTTAAGACTGTCTTCCTGTATTTGATGGACTCTGCAGTTGACTCCTAAGTTACTTAACGCTGAAGTTAGGACATACCCTGTTAGGATCTGACCTGTGCCTTCTAGGGGAAAGTGATTTTTTACTTGTAATTTATTGTAAGTTATGACTAAATGAACATGATGTCCTATTAAATTTAATATGTTCCAGTATTCATTTAAATAATGCTCTTAAATTACTGGCGTTTGGAAGTGTGTGCGCACTCCGTTAATCCAGTGTAATTTTTTTATCATGGTTTTGCTGAATTAGGACTGATGTGAACTGTCTGTGTTTTTTATGTGCTTAAATATCCTCCTTTGTTCTTGTCCAAACTGACACAGATTACTCTCCCAGATGATTCTCTCTTTTGCCAAACTTCTTCCAAAACATTTCAAAAGAGCTAGATGTGGAGCCCAGCGCTGGGGGGACCGCAGCTGTGTTGCATGCTAGGCCCCTGGTAAAGAAGTTAAGGATGTTACCCACGCACTGAGCCCCTCGTCTCTTTATTTATGTTTTCCTGTCTCAGCCCATTGCTGACTAAGGGGAAATGAAACATAAACATAAGAAAAGTTGCATGACCATCGGAGACCATGGGGCCAGGAGGACTTCACAGGGCGGAGGGGTTGCCTTCAGCAGACTGTAGAGATTGTGTAGTTCTCATCTACTTTGTGTTTCACGGCCGCACGGTGAGTGGATGGCATGGCGTTGGCCTGGTCCCGCCTCTGCTGCCCATCCCCAGCCGTGGGACATTCCGGAACTGCGAGATCTCTTCCCTGGAGGAAGCTCCTTGGATTCAGGTGGAGGCTTTAGACTCTGGTGAGCCTAAGGAATGTGACTATTCCAGCCCCTGTGGCGGTGGGTCCCTCCCAGCGGTGGGGGACAGAAGAGAGCAGGCACCCAGAGCAGGAGCCACCCAGAGCAGGAGGGGAGTCCTCTGGGAAAAGGTGTGGACGCTTCTGGTGGCCCTAGTGTGCTGTCCTCAGCCACAGACCAGATGCTGCCAGGGTCCTCCCGACCAAGTTTCACTCCCAGGGGACATCTTAGAGCTAGAAGTTCAACGTGAATGTCATTGAACTTAGAAGAAAAAGGGACAATTTGTCTTTGAAAGACTAAATGCTAGTTTACATAAAATTGTGTTTATTCTACGGTAAGACTAATGGCCAGTGAGGACACAGCCCTGTGTGCATCCTGTTCAGTAAGCAACAAAATCTGTCTTGATCCTAGGGGTCAGTTGGTGGTCACTGATTTGAGTTTTGTAGAAAAGGGCAGTGAGAATTATAGAATATATATATGTTAAAAATCGAGTAGAGCTTTGAATAGCAGTTGAAACAGGCATCATCTGCTGCGTAGTCGAGTTCTAAGATGAGATTAGCTGATTTGTAGTAGAAGTTGTGACATGTTGCTTATAAGCCTATATTTCTAAGGAATTGGAAGAAGTCGATGAAAATGTTTGTTCTTGACCACATAAACCTAAGTTTTTTGCCTTATCTTTGCTTAGCAGATATTTTCTTTATGGCAAACGTATTTTCAATATATAGTAGAATCAAATGTTATTCTTTAAAAATGTATATACTTTTAAAAATAAACATGAACAATAAACTATATACATTTAGCTATATATAGTTTATTGTTCATATGTTTATTTTAAAAAGATTGGAAGGGTATACATTATGATGTTAAGTGTGGTTATCCCTGAATAGTCGGAAAAGGTGTGGCTTAAATTTTCTTCCTTATGTTTTCTTGGCTTTTCTAAATTTGTTATAATAAATGTGTTTGTGTGTGTGTGTGTCTCACATATATAATAGAAAGTAGGGAAAATCCTTTAAAGCATTGTGGAGAGATGCAGCAAAGAAGTAAATATTTTCTTTGTTAAGTAAAATTCTAAATAATGTAAAATAGTGATAGAAAGAAAGAACTGTTTTTATATTTGCTGTATTTTTTACCACGTGCAGCTTTGTTAGGTAAATTTCAGTTTTCTCTTTATTTTTTAGGTTGTATGGCTCGACACTCAACATCGACCTGTTTCCGGCACTTGTGGTGGAGGACCTGGTACCTGGCAGCCGGCTGGGCCCCACCCTGATGTGTCTTCTCAGCACACAGTTCAAGCGCCTGCGAGATGGGGACAGGTGAGCACATGCACCAGAAAGGGGAGCACGCTCCTAAGCCACCTTCTTAGGGACTCCAGAGGAGAAGAGCTGTCCTGGTTGAGAATGAGGGAGGCACGAAGCCCTAGTGTCTTCTGTGTGTCCCCGGTTGAGAATGAGGAAGGCACTGAGGCCCTGGTGTCTTCTGTGCACCGCCTTGGGCTTACATGTCCTTGCAGCCTCAAAACTCAACCACACCAGGTTCAATGATGCTTTTCCCACCCCTTCATTTATAGGAATATTTCTGTTCCTGTAAACCTGTTGGACAGTCCATACAGCTAAACCACTGTGGGACTTTAGAGGAGTTTGGGCTTCGGGCAAGATCTTTGTTTTATCTCTAGTCTACTGTTATTACTTTACTTTAATGTAGTGGAAAGGCAGACCCTACCTATTACAAACTATTTCAGCAGACCTGAAATAACTGCCATGCCAGTTTTGTTTTGTTTTTTTAAAGTTGCCCATCGTCTTTGTTGCTAGTCAGAAGAGCTAACACTGTCGTTCTTTTTTTTTTTTTTTTTTTTTTGAGACAGAGTCTTGCTCTGTCACCCAGGCTGGAGTGCAGTGGCGCGATCTCGACTCACTGCAAGCTCTGCCTCCCGGGTTCACGCCATTCTCCTGCCTCATCCTCCCGAGTAGCTGGGACTACAGGTGCCCACCACCACGCCCGGCTAATTTTTTGTAGTTTTAGTAGAGATGGGGTTTCACTGTGTTAGCCAGGATGGTCTCGATCTCCTGGCCTCGTGATCCGCCCACCTCGGCCTCCCAAAGTGCTGGGATTACAGGCGTGAGCCACTGCACCTGGCCAACACTGTCATTTTTACACCAGATTGTCTGCCTTTGGTTTTGTTATGGGGTAGGGGATGTGAGCAGTGTGTGAGTCCATTTTTAAGTGACACCTAATCAAACGTAGTGGTTTCTGTATTGCTGTGAACTAAGCAGGGGAGATTTTAACTCAGCTCCTAGTGACCTGTGAGTCTCCTGCCCTTCTCTGATCCTGCTTTCATTTTGGGGGATCCAGGT
The DNA here is from genome assembly GCF_029281585.2 of Gorilla gorilla gorilla. Lineage (NCBI taxonomy): Eukaryota > Metazoa > Chordata > Mammalia > Primates > Hominidae > Gorilla > Gorilla gorilla. Next base: position 138,327,320 of record NC_073236.2, read on the forward strand.
TGTGGTATGAGAACCCTGGGGTGTTCTCCCCGGCCCAGCTGACTCAGATCAAGCAGACGTCGCTGGCCAGGATCCTATGCGACAACGCGGACAACATCACCCGGGTGCAGAGCGACGTGTTCAGGGTGGCGGAGTTCCCTCACGGCTACGGCAGCTGTGACGAGATCCCCAGGGTGGACCTCCGGGTGTGGCAGGACTGCTGTGAAGGTGCGTGCCAGGGGCACCATGTCTGTTCCTTTTTCATCCCTGGTTTTGGTGACTGCTTGGCAGGTGCTTAATTACCTGCAGATGTCATCCTAATCTTGAAAACTGAAAACAAAATATTCAGCTTTAGATTTAAATGGTGCTGTATCCATGCTGAGATGGACTGCGGAGCCAAAAATATAAACAAAGTTGGTGATTCTGAGGAATTGGCAGTGCTGTGGGAGAACATTGAGAATAACTAAAACACTAAGAGAAACAGAAACCCAGACTTCAGCAAGGTGTGCCCCTAATTTTTCCTTAAAGCCTAATGTATGTCTAGCTTCCAGTACTTGTGTAGCCAGATAAAAGACGAAAATCAAAATATGGAAGAAGCATATCAAATATATCAGGTTTTCTTAAAAATTAATCTGAATGTTATAAATATCTGTAACATAAGTGACTGAAGATAGATGTTATCAAATATCTCGTGAGGAGCCCTGCAGCTAGGAGGTGGTCTCATGATTGGCGCGGGGGGCCCTGTAGCTGAGGGACGCCCTGATATCAATCCCACAGCCCCGGCACTCGTGCCCTGGAGTGCCAGGTCCGTCTTCCCTGCAGAGGCGTCAGTGGCCTGCTGTGTGAGGCGATGGTTCTCCTGGCTGAGTTCCTGCTTCGCATTCCTAACTCCCAGTCTTGGTTAACCTCCATTTCCATTACTAATTTGAACATAATTTTGGCTTTATTCAAACTATGATCAGATCCCCATAAAATACCAAACTGGGGATGTTTAGAACCCAAGTTGTGGAGCACTCACTCTTGTGGTGAGAGAAGCAGGGCCCACCACAATGGGGGGATCTGGGGACTTGCGGTGAGCGTGACCGGGAGGTGGGGCCAGATCCCGGCCTCACCCGGCAATCTGTGCAACTTGTGGTGTCTGTGGACACTTGGTAGTTTAAGAAGAGACACACAAAGTACAGACACTGTACACATATTCACCACCACCTCATTTTTCCTGAAGTAATAGTTCTGGCCAAGATCTTATTTAATTTAGTAAGCGTTGAAATCTGCACTGATAATAGAGCTGTGTTTTAGCAGCTTCTTCTAAGAGAGTGCGTGCCTGTGTGTCTGTGTGCGACTGTGGGGTGTGTGTGTGGGGTGTGTGTGTGGAGTGTGTGTACCTGTGCGGTGTGTGTGGGGTGTGTGTGATCTAATCCTGCATCTGCCTCCTCATCTGCACCCCCCACCACCTACACACACATGCATGGAAGTATATATGATAGGAGAATTCACATAAAAAATAAAATTATGCTTGCTAGGTACCCAATTTTCCAAATTATTTACATGCTTGTTATTACATCTGTTGGAAACTTATATCTGTTTTTTGTTTTATTGTTTTGTTTTGTTTTTGTTTTTGTTTTATATCCTCACTGGTTTATCCAATTCAAAATGCTTTTCTACAAGCATGGTAGAAAATTTGTTCTGTTTGTAGAAAATTGTTCTCTTGAAAATGATTAGGAAAAGCCAATGATACAAAAACCCATTTTCTGATAACTTTACCAGGCCCCTGTTAGCTGCTTATTAAGAAGTACAGCCAGGCTTTCTGTTCTTTTGCTAAGAAAATCCAAAGTCCTTTGAAAGACTTCATCTATAAAGCCAGTCTTTGTTCCCCTCATGTTACAAGCCCCTCCTCCTCTCAGGGCACTGTGGGAGAGGCTTAGCTGCTGAAGCAATTGCTGACATTGTTTCTTCCGGACACTTTTCCCTCTTAAAATAGCAGGCATGGCCTTAAGCTGACACAGCTTAGAGAATACTTGATAAGCTTTACCTGTTTTTATTTTACCCCAAAAGCCATATCTAAATACAGCAGAAAAATACGAAAACAGAACTCAGATTTGACAGAACCAAGTGTCAATTGCTATTTACTTTTCAATTAAACGTTTTAAAAAGACATTGGGGGCTGGGCGGTGGCACATGCCTGTAATCTCAGCACTTTGGGAGGCCGAGGCAGGTGGATCACCTGAGGTTAGGAGTTCGAGACTAGCCTGGCCAACATGGTGAAACCCGTCTCTACAAAAATACAAAAATTAGCCGGGCGTGGTGGCGGGCACCTGTAATCCCAGCTACGTGGGAGGCTGAGGCAGGAGAATTGCTTGAACCCAAGAGGCAGAGGTTGCAGTGAGCTGAGATGGTGCCATTGTACCCCAGCCTGGGCAACAAGAGTGAAACTGTCTCAAAAAAATAAAAAAATAAAAAGACACATTTAAAGCGAACGTCCTTGAGCTACAACTTTTCATCATTTGCTTCATTGATGCCTACAACAAGTGCTGTGTGGGGTCTGCACTAGGTCTGGGAAGCCAGCCTGCTCCTGGCTTGGCCAGCCTGGGCAGCACAGAGCAGGTGCAGGCCAGGCCGCTGAGCAGGTGTGGCCCAGCCGTGCCCTGGGGTGTGAGGAAGAGACGGCCATCCTGGAGGGACGGAGGTCCCATCAAAGAATTCTGCGGTTGGGGCTGGTGTGCGCTTTGGCAGGGACCCCAAAGTGCCTGGGGCCGTGTCCTGGCCCTGCTGCTTCCCTGTCGCCCTGTAATTCTACCAGGGACCCACCCCAGACCTGCACAGCCCTGGGTGGACCCCACCTGCCAGTGAGGCTCATTCTTGACCCCGGGTGTTGCTGGGAGGGGCTGCGGTAGTCTGAGAGGCAGCTGCTGTTTTATGATGTATTTGTGTGCCCAGGAGTTTTAAGAAACTCTGCTCTTCTCTGCTCCTGAGACGATTTGTCGGTGGAATAAGCGAGGGGTCCAGCCAGCTGGGTTTACTCAGAAGCTGTGTAGTTAACTGCGGAGATAAACACATTCAGTGGGACTGTTTATGGGCTCCGCTGTGGGGGCAGAGGGAGCTTTAGGTCTCTGTCTTGAAGATACTCTTTCCAGCCAGTCAGACAAATGCTAGACCAGAAGGAGCCAGCCGCCCTTCAAGGGAGACAGGAAAGCTAGCATGGGGTCTGAGGTGTATGCTGCACGTGCCTCTTCTCTTCTCATAGAATTTCTACTCCAGTGGCTTCCTGAGACATTAGCATTTTGCAAAGGTCCATATTCGCCCTTCACTTTCGTGCTCTGCCACAGCTTTCTTGGGTGGGGATGATGTACAAGACAGACTGAACACCCCATCACTTCGTTAGATAGTGTGTCCACAGGGCCCAGGTGGGACACGGCACTGAGGGCCCCTCACTCACCCGGGGACCAGGTGGGACACGGCACTGAGGGCCCCTCACTCACCCGGGGACCAGGAGGGACATGGCACTGAGGGCCCCTCACTCACCCGGGGACCAGGAGGGACATGGCACTGAGGGCCCCTCACTCACCCGGGGACCAGGAGGGACATGGCACTGAGGGCCCCTCACTCACCCGGGGCTCAGGTGAGGCATAGCACTGAGGGCTTCTCAGTCCACCACAGGTTGAGAAAGAAGCCACACCTAGGCAGGGAGGTGTTTGGGCTACATTCAGGAGAAGCAGGGTCAGGCCGCCTCTTGTCTGACAGTGGGGCTGGCAGTGTGACATGGGGAGTGTAGCATAATTTTTAGGCACTCCGGAGTGCAGATTGTCACCTGGCCATCGGGGAGGGACCCCCAGAAACAGCAGACTCTGATCTCCGAGGCAGAGTGCCTGAGCCTCCATCTGTGGGTGGAGGGAACTCCGCGAGGGTGTGGTTAGATGGCGTGGTGGGCCTCCTCAGTGTGCCCAGCTGTCCTCAGGGCGGCCAGCACCAGGAGGTCATGAGGGCTGGGGCACAGGTGGAGAGAGGCTTGGCCCCTCAGACCAGGAGAGGGTAAGAGCCGCAGACCAGCTGCCAGGTTGCCTCACTGAAAGGTGCCACAGTTTGCTCCACGGGCAGCCAGTGAAGACTTCATAGTTGGCAGGATGTGCTTAATTTCCCCGAGGTCAGAGCCTTCAGAGCTGACATTCTGCTTTGTGCTTCCATTTTAGACTGTAGGACCAGGGGGCAGTTCAATGCCTTTTCCTATCATTTCCGAGGCAGACGGTCTCTTGAGTTCAGCTACCAGGAGGACAAGCCGACCAAGAAAACAAGACCACAGAAAATACCCAGGTATGGTGGTCTCTGAGGTCAAATGATGTGCAGAGGGGCCCTCGCACCGCGGGCGTCGGGCAGTAGGACCGGCATCCTGCTGTGGGCCTGTGGCGAGGATGGTTCCTGGCAAGGACGTCCCAGGGCACTGGGGGCCAGGCTGCAGCCTGCATCCTGCTGTGCTGCCCACTCAGAGCATCAGGGGCGGTGCACACCGAGGAAACCTTGAAATGAGACCCAGCTCAGAGCATCAGGGGCGGTGCACACCCAGGAAACCTTGAAATGAGACCCAGCTCAGAGCATCAGGGGTGGTGCACACCCAGGAAACCTTGAAATGAGACCCGGCGTGACCTGCCGAGGTTATATTTCCCTCCTCCTCCTTTCCCCTCACCACAGTGTTGGGAGACAGGGGGAACATCTCAGCAACAGCACCTCAGCCTTCAGCACACGCTCAGATGCATCTGGGACAAATGACTTCAGAGAGTTTGTTCTGGAAATGCAGAAGACCATCACAGACCTCAGAACACAGGTGAGGTGCCTGGCGGCCTGTGTCTGCCCCCTCCAAGATTCCACAGCAGCACAGCCCTGCCCGAACCTTCTGGGTATAGCGTTTTATTCCCAGGCAACTGTTCAACTGCCCACACAGGACCCAGACCCTGGAGCCTTGGGGGTGTCATTTCTGCATGCTGGGTCGGGCCGGGCCATGTGCCACTGGTGTCCCTGGGTTTCCCAGCAGATGGGGGTCACCGGGCAGGGGCAATCTGTGTCACGGCCGTGGGACTGCCAGCCAGGTGACCTTGCTGGAGGGAACACAGGATTAGGATGCTGTAGGAGAGTTCAGACATGAAGTCCTTTTCTTAAGCCTCTTATTCAGGAATAACTCTGAATCATCTCTCCCAGGGCGTGGTAAGGAGGCACTTCTAGGTCAGCCCTCCACAACTGATCCAGCCTCTTCGGGTGTGAGGAAAGTCCTGGTGTCTGTGGTACGACCACAGGGATTTTCAGACGGGGCTCTTCTCTGGCGGTCTGTGGGACTGAGTTCTGTCCTCTCCTTCCTATCCCAGGAACTTCTGCTTTCTTCAGTGCCTGTGGTGGGGGTTATCTCTGGGATTTTACGTAAGGGGGTGGAGATTGAGACCTATGGCTAAATAAAAGGAAGTGCGCTCACTCCGCTGGTGTGGATGGGATTCCCAAGGTGTGCAGGTCCTGGCTGTCTGCAGCACATTTAATCTGTAAGCACAGCTCCTTTCCTACTCACAGGACTCTTAGGCCTTAGGTTTGGGAGAAACTTCCATCATCTCCTAGTGTAGCCCCAGGGTAACCCTCAGCCACAGGGAGAGGTACCCTGACTACTCCTGTGCCTGCCCCCTCATCCCATGCAGCTGCAGGTCCTCCTGCCTCTGCAGCCTAGAGACCAGGTGCAAGTCCCTAGGCAGCTGTCAGAGTGGACAACATGTGGCAGGTCCTCCTGCCTCCGAAGCCTTGAGACCAGGTGCAAGTCCCCAGGCAGCTGTCAGAGTGGACAGTGTGCGGCAGGTCTTCCTCCCTCTGCAGCCTAGAGACCAGGTGCACATCCCCCAGCAGCTGTCAGAGTGGACAGCGTGTGGCGGGTCCTCCTCCTTCTGCAGCCTAGAGACTAGGTGTACATCACCTGGCAGCTGTCAGAGTGGACAGCGTGTGGCAGGTCCTCCTCCTTCTGCAGCCTAGAGACTAGGTGTACATTGCCTGGCAGCTGTCAGAGTGGACAGCGTGTGGCAGGTCCTCCTCCTTCTGCAACCTAGAGACTAGGTGTACATTGCCTGGCAGCTGTCAGAGTGGACAGCATGTGGCAGGTCTTCCTCCCTCCGCAGCCTAGAGACCAGGTGCACATCCCTCAGCAGCTGTCAGAGTGGACAGCGTGTGGCAGGTCTTCCTCCTTCTGCAGCCTAGAGACCAGGTGCACATCCCCCAGCAGCTGCCCAAGTGGACAGCATGCAGTGTTCACTCAGCTCCACCTGCCACTAGGAGAGAAGCAGAGACAAACCCAGGCTGACCCTTGGAGTCCGTGCTGGGGCCTGGGTGCCCTAGGGGGGGGTCCACTGGGGAGGGGGTCTGTGAACCCCACAGTCATTCAGGGCAGGCCTTGTGCACAGGTGACCCTGGACAGCATAGCAGAGGCAGAGGGGGACCAGCCACCCCACCTGTGTCAGCAAATACCAACGCCCTGTGCCCTCCCATGTTGCTGATTCTGTCCACAATGCTGGACTTCCTTCCACCCTCAGGATGAACGGGCAGCTCCCTGGGTGGCAGCGCTGGGTCTGAGAAATGCGATGTTCCTTGTGATTTTGCAGCTGCTGACAGCACAGGGTGTGTGCCGTCTGTGGTCATTTCCCTGCAGCCCATGTGTGCAGAGGTGTTCATGTATCTTGGTGACTGCAGAGGCACACACAGGCCGGCGTGGTCACTGCTTCTCTCTGGCTGTGAATTAAAGCAGGTCAGCCGCAGACACAGAGGTGACATGCAGGTCACCTGGAACCTCTGCAGACCGTCCTGGCTGCCACCCCTAAGTGCTCTCTGGCCCCTGTGCCACTGTTCCTGAGGCTTCCTTTTTTTTTTTTTTTTCCCATGGTTTCAGCTAGAAAGTTCTAAGCTTTGATAACTTAAGTGCCAGTTGCTAATGAATGAGGCATGCAGGAAAGATGGCTTTCATTTAGAAGCCGTATCTGAGGCATTTCCCAAAGTGAGGAACTGTGTGGCTAGTTAGGTCCTAGATGTCCAGCTGTCATTATGAAATGCAGATGGGACGGTGAGGGGACGTCCGCCTTTTTCAGCATGATGTGTGCATAGGTGAGACACTGCTGCTGCACAGGTTGGGGACCACACACTTACGGCTGACAGGAGATCAAAGAAGATGTTTTAATTGACATGAGTAAGTGGGTGGCTTGCTGAAGTTATTCACAGCCATCATCAGACAGCCTTACCTGTGGCTGAGCATGCTTTATGAGAAGGCTTATTAGAAGAATTGGGATATTTATGATAAATAATTTGTGTTCATTTCAGACATCACAGACAGTTTAGGTTCAAATGCAAGGGACGGAAAACCCCAAATCAGGATGGTTTTAATGAGGTGCGAGTTTACTTTTCCCTCACTCTTGGAGATTGCTGGACCCTCCGCAGTGCAGGGTCCCTGCTGCAGCTTGGTGCTGTGCTGTGGGTGGCCTCTTCCCAAGGTCACCTCGTGGCCCAGGCATTTCTGGCCACTGTCACCCTGTCTGCCCCCCGGCCCTGCAAGATGCAAGAGAGGGTTCGAGGAAGGAGACCCTTCCGGGAGGCTCCTGCTACCCCTGTGCATGGCACAGCAGTTGGAAAGGTCACCTTGTTATGGGGCCCCGTGCTTCCAGAGAAAAGCCAGTGGTGGTGTTACTCGGAAAATAAGGCAGACTTGACTCTGGGGATTCTGAGTGATCATCGTTCGTTCTGGTGGAAGTGTAGGTGCAGGACGTTCTCGTCATCTGGTTGAATCTTGCTCCCACAGTCCTCTGAGAACGTCGCCTTTGTGACTACAGTTTTTATTTGACAGCACGGTGGTGGGAATGTCTCCCATTGGGGCGTGTGGTCAGCCGCCGCCAGTCTAATAAGGACATTGGAGATTCTGTAGAAGTTCTTCAGAAATATTCCCCTCAAATGTTGTTTATTTTAAGGCATTATTTTCAGTGAAATAACATCTTTTAATACAAGAGCCAAGCTGTTACTCTGAAGTGCCCAATGAATGAATGTTCTTTGCTTTGCTGCAGATACAGAAACTTGAATCACGGCTCAGTACCACAGAGTGCGTGGATGCCGGGGGCGAATCTCACGCCAACAACACCAAGTGGAAAAAGGATGCGTGCACCATTTGTGAATGCAGAGTGAGTATGGGGGGCTCTATCTTCATGTCCTAAGGTATACCCAAGTCCGGGAGTCCCATGTGACCACTCAGGTGGGTGGCCCAGATGTCAGGGCCAGGCCCCTCCCCGCCTACCTGTGCCGGCCTCCATCCCTCCTTCACTCCTATGGAAGCACCAGGCAAGCCCAGCTCTCTGTGCACAGAGGACGTGCTAGGAGGCCCAGAACCTCAGCATGGTCCACCCCACAGAGGGCGGGCAGCCCCTACTCTGTGCAGGGCCACCTGGGGCTGCTCGTGTGCATTGGCTTCACCTCCCACCAGCTGTGGCAGGAATACTCATGCCGTGGAAACCCATGAATGGGATAGATCAGCTCCTCGCTGCAGAGCTGGTGGGTAAACACTGACCTGCCCACCACTGGCCCTGTCCCATCTCCAATCAGGGCTGGGGGTGTTACAGAGGTCACTGGGGTCCCTGCAAAGGGAGACTGGTGGCAGGTGGAGGGTGCCCTGGTGCCGGCAATGGACAGACGTCTGGCTGGAACCAGGCTCCATGGAAAGCTTGGCGCACAGTGTGAGGAGGCAGGATGGTGAGGACAGCGGGCAAGCCCGGGCACCTCACTTGCCATGGCCGTTGGGAGAGGGCGCGCATCAGTGTCCCTGAGCTGGTCAGGTTTGGGAAGGGCAGACCGGGGAAGAGCAAAGCCCTGTCCCTTCCCCCCTCTCTCGAGTCCCATCCTGCTTCCTGACAACACCCGCCCCCAGACACAGTCCGAGGGGATCCAGGTGTGAGGTGGGAGGATGTGTCCAGCTGGTGGTCTTGGCCCCTCAGGGTGAGAGGACCGTGGGCATGGACGGAAGGGTGGGACGGGAGCCTCAGGGAGACTTGTTATGGGGGCTCCCATTAACTCGTACCTGTCTGCAACTATGAAATCCTAAGAGACCCACAAAATCCATGCCCACAGGGCAAGTACAGCGGGCAAGGCAGGGGCCTCGGGGCAAGGCCTGACTCATGGCCGTGGCTGACACCTGTCCCGGAGCTGACAGGCTGTGCTCACCTGAAGGCCATCCCAGAGCTGACAGGCTGTGCTCCGTCTCTCTTCTCCAGGACGGGCAGGTCACCTGCTTCGTGGAAGCTTGCCCCCCTGCCACCTGTGCTGTCCCCGTGAACATCCCAGGGGCCTGCTGTCCAGTCTGCTTACAGAAGAGGGCGGAGGAAAAGCCCTAGGCTCCTGGGAGGCTCCTCAGAGTTTGTCTGCTGTGCCATCGTGAGATCGGGTGGCCGATGGCAGGGAGCTGCGGGCTGCAGACCAGGAAACACCCAGAACTCGTGACATTTCATGACAACGTCCAGCTGGTGCTGTTACAGAAGGCAGTGCAGGAGGCTTCCAACCAGAGCATCTGCGGAGAAGGAGGCACAGCAGGTGCCTGAAGGGAAGCAGGCAGGAGTCCTAGCTTCACGTTAGACTTCTCAGGTTTTTATTTAATTCTTTTAAAATGAAAAATTGGTGCTACTATTAAATTGCACAGTTGAATCATTTAGGCGCCTAAATTGATTTTGCCTCCCAACACCATTTCTTTTTAAATAAAGCAGGATACCTCTATATGTCAGCCTTGCCTTGTTCAGATGCCAGGAGCCGGCAGACCTGTCACCCGCAGGTGGGGTGAGTCTCGGAGCTGCCAGAGGGGCTCACCGAAATCGGGGTTCCATCACAAGCTATGTTTAAAAAGAAAATTGGTGTTTGGCAAATGGAACAGAACCTTTGATGAGAGCGTTCACAGGGACACTGTCTGGGGGTGCAGTGCAAGCCCCCGGCCTCTTCCCTGGGAACCTCTGAACTCCTCCTTCCTCTGGGCTCTCTGTAACATTTCACCACACGTCAGCATCTAATTCCAAGACAAACATTCCCGCTGCTCGAAGCAGCTGTATAGCCTGTGACTCTCCGTGTGTCAGCTCCATCCACACTTGATTAGAACATTCATAAGCCACATTTAGAAACAGGTTTGCTTTCAGCTGTCACTTGCACACATACTGCCTAGTTGTGAACCAAATGTGAAAATCCTCTTTCATCCCATTGTGTATCTGATACCTGCCGAGGGCCAAGCGTGTGTGTTGACAACGCCGCTCCCAGCCGGCCCTGGTTGCGTCCACGTCCTGAACAAGAGCCGCCTCCGGATGGCTCTTCCCAAGGGAGGAGGAGCTCAAGTGTCGGGAACTGTCTAACTTCAGGTTGTGTGAGTGCGTTTAAAAACAAAAAAAAGAATCCCTATACCTCATTTGTATTTTTAAAATGCATGATGTTTTATGAAATTGTGTCCATTTTTTAGGTATTAGATATGGCAGAAAAACCATTTCCACTATGCAAAGTTCTTTTAGACGTCAGTGAAAATCAACTCTCATACCTCATGGTCTCTCTTTAATTGACCAAAACCTTCCATTTTTCTCTAAATACAAAGCTATCTGTGTTCTGAGCAACCTTTCCCCGAACACACAGCTTCAATGCAGCACGCTGACCTGAGTACCCACCATGTGCCAGGCACAGTGCTGGGCACACAAGGCACCAAGGTCCGGGCCACCTGCCCGCAGCAAGGCCCAGCTGAGGTGGTGGAGGGAGCCCCTGAGGTCAGGGGCCGTTTCAGTTCAGGGTGGCAGGTGTCCAGCACTGGGGTATGGCGTCGAGGCTTCCATGGGGTGGGGGAGGCCAGCTTCCTTCTGACAGGATGGGCGCATACAGTGCCTGGTGTGATTTGTGCACAACCCGTGTTCCAGGTGCACATCCTTCCAAGGAGACACCCAGACCCTTCCAGCACGGGCGGCCAAGTTGCTGCGGCGGAGGCAGCATTTCAGCTGTGAGGAAGGTCATTGGATTCATGTGTTTTATCTGTAAAAATGGTTGTCTTAACTTCTTAACCTCATATTGGTAAGTGATTGATAAAAATTGGTTGGTGTTTCATGACATGTGGACTTCTTTTGAAATAGCAAGTCAAATGTAGTGACCAAATTGTGGAAGAGATTTCTGTCAAATAGGAAATGTGTAAGTTCGTCTAAAAGCTGATGGTTATGTAAGTTGCTCAGGCACTCAGATGACAGCAGATTCTGGGTTCTGGGAGTGTTCTGTGCCTCTTACATGCCCTGGAGGCCTCGTGGTCTCAGTGCTGAGGCGGCACACCTGTAGCACACCTGCGTAATGTGCGGCCTGGGCCAGTCACAAGGAATTGTGTTGTCTAAGCCAAAGGGGGAAGCTGACTGTGATTTACCAAAAAAAATTCTGTAATTCAAACCAAAATGTCTGCGGAATCACCAGTTTGATACTCTCTGTAATCAGAACAGTGGGCAGTGCCTGGGTGAACGTGTCTAGCAGCCACTGTGCGGGATCGCTGTAACAGGAGTGGAATGTACATATTTATTTACTTTTCTAACTGCTCCAACAGCCAAATGCCTTTTTTATGACCATTGTATTCAGTTCATTACCAAAGAAATGTTTGCACTTTGTAATGATGCCTTTCAGTTCAAATAAATGGGTCACATTTTCAAATGGAGAATGGCTTTATTTTTTTTACCTGAAACCAGTACCTGAGGCTAAAACTTTTCCAGGTGAGATCAAAAGCCTGAGAAGGGAAGGAGGTAGGTCCAGGAAGAAGCCCCAGAACTGTCCTAGTCACTAATCATTTTGTGACTAAATGTGAAAAAATTACTTAAAATAAGGTATTAGATAAAGTTGACTTCCTTTTCCGAAGCAGCTGGGCTGCTTTAACCCGACTGAATTTTGGCAGGTGGGAGTGAGCTCTTGGGAAAAACCTCTGGCAAATAAATGCCCTTGTCTCCTGGAATCTTTGTGCTGTGGAGAAGGACATTTCTTTGTCAGAGAGGAGTGTACAAGCAATTCACACACCGAGGTGTCTGAGATGGGCAGATGCTTTTCCAGAAGCAAGAGCGCAGGTCAGGAGGGCACAGTGCACGGAAGACAGACACTCCTTTCCAGGCCTGAGCTATGTGTGGCTCTGGGGCCAGAAGTCGGGGATGACATGTGACAATTGCTGAGCCCCTCAGGCTGTGGTTGGGTGGGAGAGAGGATGCTGCTCTAAAGGAAACTGGAATGGATCTGAGGGCATCTTTAAAGGGCCTGGAAAAAATACTACTCATCTATGTAAGGAGAAAAATGAAATATTAACGAAAATTAAATATTATGTTGTTAAAATTGCCAAATCATTTCAAAATTAGAATGATAAATTGAGCTGCTTTCATGGAATGTTTATGAACATGGGATGAACACTCCTCAATCAACAAAAGACAAATTAGGTGCTTTTCTGTCACGAGGGAATGAGTGCCATATACCAATTTTAATTTAAATGAAATGCCTAATGCAAAACTAGCAAAAGTTAACCATATGTATCTTGTTTTAATAATATGTAGAATGCATTGAAACATTCCTATTGCTTTTTGTTATTAACACTTAATACCTGTTTCTGGTGTGCAAAATTATATGTCAAATGACATAAATACAGGCCTACCTCGGAGATATTGTGGCTTCAGTCCAGACCACCGCAATCAGTGACTATCTCAATAAAGCAAGTCATACAATTTTTTTGGTTTCCCGGTGCGTATAAAAGCTGTGTTCACATTACACTATGGTCTATTACATGCACAAAAGCATTATGTCTAAAAAATGTACATACCTCAATTTAAAAATACTTTATTGCTAAAAATAGTGAACGATCATCTGAGCTTCAGTGAGCTGTAATCTCTTTGCTGGTGGAGGGTCTTGTTTTGGTGTTAATGGCTGCTGACTGATTAGGGTGGTGGTTGTTGAAAGTTGGGGTGGCTGTGTCAATTTTGGAAAGTAAGACAAAATGAAGCTTAGCGCATTGGTTTAGCCTTACTTTCATGAAAGATTTATTTGTAGTAAGGGATGTTGTTTGATAGCATCTTACCCACAGAATTACTTATTTCAACATTGGGGTCAGTCCTCTCAAACCCTGCTGCTGCTTTATCACATAAACTTATGGAATATTCTAAATCCTATGTTGTCATTTCAACAGTGTTCACAGTATCTTCACCAGGAGTAGAGTCCATCTCAAGAAACCACTCGCTTTGCTCATCCCCAAGAAGCAACTCCTCATCCATTCAAGATTGATCATGAGATTGCAGCAGTTCAGTCCCATCTTCAGACTCCACTTCTAATTCTCTTGCTATTTCCACCACATCTGCAGTTACTGCCTCCACTGAAGTCTTAAACCCCTCAGAGTTATCCATGAGGGCAGGAATCAACTTTTTTAACAGGCACTCCTGTTAGTGTGTATATTTTGACCTGCTCCCATGGCTCATAAATATTTTAATAGCATCTAGAGTGGTGAATTCTTTCCAGAAGGTTTTCAGTTTACTTTGCCCCAATCCATTAGAAGAGTCACTGTCTATGGCAGCTACAGCCTAATGAAATGATTTCTTACTTGAAAGTCAAAATTATAACTTGATCCATGGGCTGCAGAATGGATGTTGTGTAAACATTCATCTCTTTGTACATCCCCATTAGAGCTCTTGCATGACCAAGTGCATTGTCAATGAGCAATAATATTTTGAAGATAATTGATTTTTTTCTGAGCAGTAGTTCTCAAGAGTGGGCTTAAAATATTCAGTAAATCGTGCCATAAACATATGTGCTGTCATCCAGGCTTTGTTGTTCCATTTATAAAGCACGGGCAGAGTTGATTTAGCATAATTCTTAAAGGTCTGAAGATTCTCAGAAGTAAATGAACATTGACTTCAACTTAAGGTCACCAGCTGCACCAGCCATGGCAAGAGAGTCACCCTGTCCTCTGAAGCTTTGAAGCCAGGCATTGACTTCTCCTCTCCAGCTATGAAAGTCCGGAATGCTTCTTCTTCCAATAGAAGGCTGTTTTGTCCGCATGGAAAATCTGTTGTTTCATGTAGTCATCTTCATCAGTGATCTCAGAGCTTCTGGAGAACTTGCTGCAGCTTCTCCATCAGCACTTGCTGCTTCTCCTTGCACTTTCATGCTGTGGAGACGGCTTCTTTCCTTAAACCTCAGAACCAACCTCTGTTAGCTTCAGAATCTATTTCTGCAGCTTCCTCACCACTCTCAGCTTTCACAGAATTGAATGGAATTAGGGCCTTACTCTGTGTTAGGCTTTGGCTTAAGGGAATGTTGTGTCTGACTTACCTTGTATCCAGACCATTCAAACTTTCTCCATATCAGCCATAAGGCTGTCTCACTTATTATTTGTGTTTCATCATTAGTGCCTTCACTGGGGTAGCACTTTTAATTCCCTTCAAGAACTTTTTCTTGGCATTCACGACTTGGTTGTTTGGCACAAGAGACCTGGCTTTTGGCCAATTTCAGCTTTCAACATGCCTTCCTCACTAAGCTGAATCATGTTTATCTTTTGATTTCAAGTGAGAGACATATGACTCTTCCTTTCACTTGAACACTTAGGGTCATTGTAGGATTATTAATTGGTCTAATTTCAATATTATTGTGTCTCAAGGAATAGGGAAGTCTGAAGAGAGGGAGAATAACCCATTCGGGGCCCAAAGCAATTAATAGTAACGTCAAAGATCATTGATCACAGATCACCGTAACAGATATCATGAAAAAGTTTGAAATATTGCAAGAATTACCAAAATGTGCCAGAGACACAAAGTAAGCACATTACTACAAAAATGGCCCCATTGGATTTGCTCCACACAGGGTTGCCACAAACCTTTAATTTGTTAAAAAAACAAAAAAAAAAAACCTATATCTGTGGGCCGGGCATGGTGGCTCACGCCTGTAATCCCAGCACTTTGGGAGGCCGAGGTGGGTGGATCACCAGAGGTCAGGAGTACGAGACCAGCCTGGCCAACGTGATGAAACCTCGTCTCTACTAAAAATACAAAAAATTACCCAGGTGTGGTGGCGGGTGCCTGTAGTCCCAGCTACTCCGGAGGATGAGGCAGGAGAATCACTTGAACCCGGGGAGGCAGAGGTTGCAGTGAGCTGAGATTGCACCACTGCACTCCAGCCTGGGCAACAAGAGCGAGACTCCAACTCAAAAAAAAAAAAAAAAAAAAAAAAAATGCAGTATCTGTGAAGTGCAATAAATCAAAGCATAAAATGAGTTGTGCCTGTGGTTTTTTGTTTGTCAAAGCATTCACCAAAAGATTCTTACATGCGTTTAGTGAACTTCCCAAATGTTTTCTGACAAAGTTTCCGGAAGGCATCTGATTGGCATCCACTGAGTTTCATGCAACAGTTTTTCTGGTGAAACCAATTTATCACCACCCACAATTCTAGTCATGACACTCTAGAATCTCGGAGGTGGAATAGATGAGTGAGCAAAGTGTATTTGCAAAAGAGTCATCTATTCCTAAGCTATCACATGCTTTAAGTTTATCCAAGTCCCCACCATGTGACCAGTTGGGAGCCTCAGCTTGAACGGATTTAAGATTATCCTGTAATTACAGATGAGGAAAAATGGTCCTAGAGGGCTGGCCACATTGCACCAGGCCACCAAACAATATGAGAGCTCATCCAACATCACCCAGCCCCATGGGCTGTTGCACACAGCTGTGAGCATTGCACCTGCCCGATACCCCAGCCTGCCTGTATCCACCCCGGTTTGCACACCACTGTGAGGAAGCACACCCCATCATGGCTCCTTAGCTCAGCCCTGCTGAGGGGTTGCCATTCCCAAGTTGTCCTTAATGTCCTAGTGGCTATAACAAAGGCACCGAACAGCCACTACAGTTTTGCTTTTCATGTATTCAGTGTTAAGCCTTTGTGCTTAGAATCTTCCATTTTAGGTTTACTTTCATTTATATTTATGGTAACAAATATGCTCACATCCCACACCTGGGGATATTGACAGTCAGTTAGCATGTTTGAATCTGGAAGATTCCTGAAACTCCAGTAATGACTGTTTTTATGTTTGTGGGATTTGTTAAAAATAACTCGGTCTGTGTTCACCATCACAGTATCTGGGGTTTCTTTGTTCCAGCTGTGGGGACTCCAGAGGGCGGAAGCCAAGGTTGAAAGCCTAACATCTCCATTGTCCTTCCTATTATGTCATGAATGTGTCCCTAACTTAACAAAGTGATCCTTTTTCCATCATAACTCTGGATGTCACCCTTATGGTCTAGTACAATACCGCCAAGAAACCACAGTTTTCAGGAATCACTTTGCGGTTACTGGTTTGGTGCTGCGGAGGACGGAAGGAAACACTGTGTACCCCTTTATCAGTTGCAATGACTGTTCAGATATGGACGTAAATTGGTGTGGCTTTTCTACTACCATGGTTTGGGGAAGAGAAGGAATAGAAATCTTCAGATTTTCATTATTATTATTTTTTTCTGACCTTGAGCATAATCTTAAGTTATAGGGAAAATTTTATCTTCAATGTGTTTTATCAAAAACATACCTCCTTAATGATTATTAACCCACAATTAAAAGCCGTAAGTGGACCATCCTGGCTAACACGGTGAAACCCTGTCTCTACTAAATATACAAAAAAATTAGCCGGGTGTGGTGGCGGGCACCTGTAGTCCCAGCTACTCGGGAGGCTGAGGCAGGAGAATGGCATGAACCCAGGAGGTGGAGCTTGCAGTGAGCCAAGATCGTGCCACTGCACTCCAGCCTGGGTGACAGAGAGAGACTCCGTCTCAAAAAAAAAAAAAAAAAAAAAAAGCCCTAAGTTAAGTACTCTATGATGTTATCGTCACATGCTTTTAAAATTGTCTGCATCCTTCCCAGCATGCAAACTGCTTTTCTTGTTTTGTCCTCAAGAAGCAAACTCATCAGGACATAGGAACGGAGCCTGGCTGAGTGACTAGTATGCACCTGTTTATAGAGGAAGTTCCTGGAAAACATTCATGTTCGTATTATTTAAAAATTACTGCACCAGAAATTAACTCAGAGAATGACCACTGGTCATCATTTCTTATGATTCAGGGTGTGTAGGGGAAGGGAGCAGGATGTTTGATGCCGTGTTGTGGCCGCACACTCGGGACCCTGAGCTTGCCGGGAAGGCTCTGGGCTGGGCTGTGTCCGGCGGCCTCTCTCTAACTCCTCGGTGCCCTGCCTCCCATGCCCTGCAGTCAGGAACTGCTGGACCCAAGACTCGAACCCACTGCCTCTCACCTTGAGTCGGGTACTCTCTTCATTTTACCAAATGTAGAGAAACAACGTCTACATTGAATTAAAACTTTGATTTGTTCCATGCTAGCCCCGAAACACGGATAGAATTGCAGAATTCATTGGAAGCTTCGCATCTGAAAGACAAAATCGTGTAACTTTAGGAACCTGAGTGCTTGTAATAAAATGACTGCAATTTATTAGCTCTGTGGCCTTTACCAACTCACGTGACCTTTCCAAATCTTTTTTTTTCTTTGTAAACCAGAGAGAATTACACCGTCCACCTTGTGAGTCTGCTGTACAGATGACCTGAGATGTTCCCATCAAAGTGCTTAGCTCAGGCTAGGAGCTGAATTCTCCTTTCCTGGTCATTTGAGCACAGCCTTGCCCCTAGAGCCCTCAGGCTCAGAGACCCTCCCCCACATCCCATAATTACTTTTAGAAAAACACAGAGACTCACTCATGCTTTCGGGCAGCAGGGAAAAGAGAAGATTCTGGACCTCTTCCCTGACTTCCTACACTGTCTGAAGGTAAAGGCAACGAAGTTAGTTATGATGAGAAGCAGCCGCATCAGACCCAGAACATCTGGCAATTAGAGGCCAGTGGCTAATAGCTCAAGCCTTGCAGAGGCCAGGAATGTGGTTACAAAAGACGGTGCACCTGGGCCCAGCGGGAGCCTTCCAGAAACTGCCGCACAGGCCTCCCCAGCACCCTCCTTCCTGAGTGACTGAGTTCCCCCAGGCATTCCAAACACACCTTTCCTGTCTTTGTGTTTGCTCAGCCTGTCTTCTCCTCCCCTCATCCTTGTTACTTGAAATATCTCCGTATCTCCGCATTGCCCACAGCAGGATCCACGGTGACTAATCTCCGGGAAGGCGTCCAGCGTGAGCCGTGAGGCCTGCGCCTGCGCCGGACTTTACCACTCACCAGGAGTCTCTGCCCGCCGCCCCCAGCGCAGTTCTCTTCCCTGCTAGACGTAAAGTCCTGGGGACAAGCACAGCCCAGGTGAGCTTTGCTCCACCATCCTTACCTTAACTCGAAATCATGGCTGATTCTGTCCCTGTCCTACTTCGGTAGTGGCTCCATGACTTTTTTTTTCTTTTTTTTTTTTTTGAGATGGAGTCTCACTCTGTCACCCAGGCTGGAGTGCAGTGGTGGCGCGATCTCTGCTCACTGCAAGTTCTGCCTCCCAGGTTCAAGAGATTTCCTGCCTCAGCCTCCAGAGTAGCTGGGATTACAGGCGCCCACCACCACACCCGGCTAATTTTTGTATTTTTAGTAGAAACGGGGTTTCATCATTTGGACCAGGCTGGTCTCGAACTCCTGACCTCAGGTGATCCGCCTGCCTCGGCCTCCCAAAGTGCTGGGATTACAGGCGTGAGCCACCGTGCCTGGCTCCGTGACTTTTTAAGAGGTGAAGATCTTTGCTTATAGCCTGATGGTCACAGAGTCTTTGTATTTTTTGCAAATAGTACACCTGAAGCCGTGAGATTTGGGTGAGCTCCATTCCCGTTAATTGCTATTTGAGCTCAGACAAATTATGTAACTTATTTGAGACTCAATTTTCAGCTATAAAATTGTCAACCTAATAAGAATTTTTTGGCCAGGTGCGGTGGCTCATGCCTGTAATCCCAGCACTTTGGGAGGCCTAGGTTGGAGGATCACCTGAGCTTAGGAGTATGAGACCAGCCTGGGTAATAAGGTGAAACCCCATCTCTACCAAAAATACAAAAAAAAAAAAAAAAAAAAAAATTAACCAGGCGTGGTGGCTTGTGCCTGTAGCCCCAGCTACTCTGGAGGCTGAGGTGGGAGAATCGCTTGAACCCATAAGGAGGAGGTTGTGACAGAGGGAGACTCCGTCTCAAAAGAAAAAAAAGAAAACAGTATATTTTATTTGAACAAAATAAATGTCAGTGAAAAGAAAAAAAATAAAAAGGATACAGCCGTCTGACCCGCCAGGGGGCGGCAGCGGCTTGTTGGGCAGAGTCACCGTGTTCTGCACCCAGATCCTGGCAGGGTCAACCCCTTCCCTGCCAAGAAAGAGCAAGTCCCACCCTCTCAGGGGTCCGAGGGCCACGGCTGTGTCATCTGTGAAGGTAACTGGGGAAAACGGCTCTTCTGGATGCTCCAGAATTGTTTGTCTTATGGACCCTGTGGATAAATACCTCCCTGGTCTCGTGTGTGGAGGTAGCTAGAGCTTTGCCTGGGGCATCGTCGTGCTGTCAGCATGAGTGGGCACTAGAGTAACCTCAGCTCGGTGGCGGAGACTGTAAGCAAGTCCAGATTAGCAATGATCATTCATCTTGCCATCTCTTCCTTC
This sequence comes from Gorilla gorilla gorilla, assembly GCF_029281585.2. NCBI lineage: Eukaryota > Metazoa > Chordata > Mammalia > Primates > Hominidae > Gorilla > Gorilla gorilla. The sequence continues at coordinate 138,346,893 of NC_073236.2, forward strand.
ACTTGTTCATTCAGCTACCGGGAGCCCGGCTCTGTGCTCCTAGCTCTGTGACCGAGGTAGATATAAAATAGGCAAAGACTCCATGCAGGTTAGATACAGACTGGCTGGAGACTGTGTACAGTCAATACAGACCAAATATAGGCTAAATATAGGCTACATATAGACTACATATGGACTATAGACTAGATGGAGACTGGGTATAGCTATACAGGCTTGCAGCCTATATAGCTTAGCTATAGACCAGGTGTAGATTGGATATTGATTAGATACATACAGATTAGATGTAGACTGCATGTATTAATAGATGAAATATAGAGAAGATATTGACTTGATGAAGACTGGATATAGATGGAAATACACTAGATATGGCCTAGATATAGACTAGATGTAGAGTACATATTGACTAGATACGTTAGACTAGACGGACTGAATCTACATGAGATACTGAGTAGATATAGACTGGATGTAGACTAGCTATAGACTAGATATAGATTAGACTAGATGTAGAGTGGATATTGACTAGATACTTATAGACTAGATGTAGACTGGATGTAGATGAGATATTGACCGGATATAGACTGCGTATAGACTAGACAGCCTAGACGTGGACTAGGTAGAGACTGTGCTGGGTTCTACTCCATTAGGAGCATGGAGAAAGAGAAGATGGACGAGTGATGTGTTGGGCTGTGTGGTGAATGCATCAAGGAGAGCACGGGACCACCCAGGAGCACACAACAGGGGCTCCTTGCTCCTCATGGAAGTGAAGAAAACCTCTTGGCAGTGAGGAGCCCTGGAACAGGGCTGGGGCAGCCATTGGAGGGGACAGTGACATCGTGTCCCAGGTGGAAGGGCCTCAGGGCTCCAGGGGAGTCTCCACAGCTAAGCAGGGTCCAATAGCCTCAAAGAAGGTGACCATTTTTTTTCTGAGTGGCCTGGGGAAGCCCCTGGCAGGGCTGAAGAGGGGGTGCATCTGAATGGAGCACTCAACAGGCAGCCTTTGTCACATCAAGGTTGGGGTTCCCCTAGAGCTGCAGGGGAAGAGGGCCCCGTCCTTTCCACTCCCTGATGTGGAGGAGGGGTCCAAGAGGAGTTCTGGGGCAAGCAGTGTGTCCTGTGAGCATAAAGGTGTCAGATGAAACGCCAGCAGGAGACAGGAGAGAAGGGGACTCCGCAGGCAAGGGGGAGCTGCGGGTCAGCTACAGGGGAGTTGGCCTCAAGGCCACTGATAGGAATGGCAGCAGCTCCACTAGCCCAGACTTCACTGTGATGAATCCCCCTCCTCCAGACACATGACCTCCATTGGCCGGAAAACTCTCACCATAAATATACAAACATACTATGGCTGCCACGTGGATCCAGCTCCCAGAGCTGCACGACATGCAACCTGCCCAGTTGCAAGTCATCATATGGGGGCCTAAACTTTGTGTATTAGCCTTGCTTCTGTGGGGCGTTTGTGCATTTGGCATCATCCACACCCACCCAACCCCTGGTTAGGGCATGCCTTGCTGGTACACTGGGGCTTCCGCCACCTCCCTCCCTGGCTCACTATGTCCCGAGATCCCAGAGCAGCCTCATTCACTGACCTGAGATGCCTGAAGTAGTGCCAGCATTATATTGTTCCTCTGAGGGAGACGACACAGTCAGCCATTGCATTGTTCCTCTGAGGGAGACGACACAGTCAGCCATTGCGTTTTTCCTCTCAGGGAGATGATACAGTCAGCCATTGCATTGTTCCTCTGAGAGAGACACAGCCAGCCATTGCATTGTTCCTCTGAGGGAGATGACACAGTCAGCCATTGCATTGTTCCTCTGAGGGAGATGACACAGTCAGCCATTGCATTGTTCCTCTGAGGGAGATGACACAGTCAGCCATTGCATTGTTCCTCTGAGGGAGATGACACAGTCAGCCATTGCATTGTTCCTCTGAGGGAGATGATACAGTCATTTGGTCAAAGCCATTGCATGTGTTTGTTTTCTTAGGGCACTTTCTGGAGAGAAGATTTTGATGGGGAAAGATAAGAGAGCATTTGGATATCTACGCACTGTCAACAGAAATGAGGCTTCAGGCCAAGGCTTCTAAAATGCAGGATTCCCAAAGTGGCAGTCACATAAGACGGGTCCCTCCATCGCCTTCTAGAATATTGAGAAGATCATCACGCCTGGGACTGGCTCACAGCACTGATCTTTTTCTTGTTAGCAGAGACTCCAGGAAGCAGATGAGCCGACCTATGGGCCTGCTATGTGCACCGCGGCCCACACTGCCGCCTGCCTGGGATCCTGCATCACCCGAGTCTTCCTGCGGACCACCCTGGGTGGTGCACATGCGGTCATCATTGTGCAAAGGAAGCTTTAGTTCTATAATGAAAGCCCCTTTAGTAAGTGATGCTCCTTGAAGACTGGGTCAGCGTCTCGTTCACCTCTTTATCCCCAGACTTAGCACAATTCCAGCCCCAAATCGGCAATGGACCTTTGACCAAGTGACATGTCAGTGCTTCAGGGAGCTTCACTGATCAGGACAGAAGTGAGTGACTGGAGGAAGGTGACCCGGATGTCTGTAACCCCCAGAAAGGGTGAGATGGCTGTTTTATCAGCCAGCATTGCCGAGTTGGTTGTGTGACGACATCCTGTCTGACTGCTGGGCCTTACCGGTGTGTTCTCTGCTGGAGCCGTGACAGTTTGAGTTGAGGACATTTTACATCAATCACTGAACTGCACGAAAGATGGAAATCCAGCAAGGGACCACGTCGGACCTGATTGACCGCAGAGCTACCTTTTGCTCTTGCTGGATGCCACATGGCCTCCTCCTCCCACCTGTCCTTGGAGCTTGCGTTGGTCCACTTTCATGCTGCTGATAAAGCCATACCTGAGACTGGGTAATTTATAAAGAAAAAGAGGTTTAATGGACTCACAGTTCCATGTGGCTGGGGAGGCCTCACAATCACGGCGGAAGTTGAAAGGCATGTCTTACACGGCAGCAGGCAAGAGAGAATGAGAGCCAAGCAAAGGGGGTTTTCCCTTACAGAACCATCAGATCAGCTGGGCACAGTGGCTCACTCCTGTAATCCCAGCACTCTGGGATGCTGAGATGGGAGGATCACAAGGTCAGGAGTTTGAGACCAGCCTGACCAATATGGTGAAACCCCGTCTCTACTAAAAATACAAAAATTAGCCGGGCGTGGTGGCAGGCGCCTGTAGTCCCAGCTACGCGGGAGGCTGAGGCAGGAGAATGGCGTGAACCCGGGAGGCGGAGCTTGCAGTGAGCCGAGATCGCGCCACTGCACTCCAGCCTGGGCGACAGAGCGAGACTCCGTCTCAAAAAAAAAAAAAAAAAAAAAAATACAAAAATTATCTGGGCATGGTGGTGTGCGCCTGTAGTCCCAGCTACTCGGGAGGCTGAGGCAGGAGAATCGCTTGAACCTGGGAGGTGGAGGTTGCAGTGAGCTGAGATTGTGCCACTGCACTCTAGCCGGGGCGACACAGTGAGACGCTGTCTCAAAAAAACAAAAACAAAAACAAAAAAAACCCATCAGATCTCATGAGACTTACTCACTACCATGAGAACAGTATGGGGGAAACCACCCTCATGATTCAATTATCTCCTGCTGGGTCCCTCCCTCAACACATGGGAATTATGGGAGCTACAATTCAAGATGAGATTTGGGTGGGGACACAGCCAAACCATATCAGAGCTGTGCTCCCAAGCACCCGAGGATTGCCGAGTTCTCAGGCTGGCAGCTCCAGCTGATGGCATGTCACTGGGGGGTGAGGGGTTGAGGACCTGAGCTGTCCCCAGGCTCTGCAATGGAAAGCATCAGGCTGGACTTGGACATTCTGGGTGGGAAGTGTCTGGAACCTGGACGCTGGCTTGGAGAGGAGCCTCAGGAGGAATCGCCAGGATTCTCAGCTGTCGAGAATGTCACCCGCTGCTGTACTCCCAACAGCAATGGAGGCACCTGGCACGTCGTGAGCAACTCTCGTGTATTTGTTGCATGATCTAGTCCAAGAATGGCCAATGAGTTTCACCTGCCAGTTTTCACAGGCCTGTGTGCCGAGAGTGTTCCTTACCATTGTTTCATTATTACTCTGCTAAGGAGGATTTTTAGACATTATGTTCCTAGTCAAGCCCTCACCTCTGCAATGAAATTATAATACCACTATTGACCCAAAGCTGAGCAGCAAGCACTAGAACTGAGGGAAATCATGGTGAGATTTATTCTGAGCCAAGCTGGAGGACTTAGGCCCAGGAACACAGAATCTGTGTCCACTGAGAGTGTATCTCAAAGCAGGCACCATGAGGCACCGTGCACTTACATTTTCTAACAGGCGGATGTATGTGGCCCAGAAGGTGGGAGAGGCAAGCGGTGAGCAGCCGTGACGTGCCTGAGATTCTGATGAGTGCTCGGTAGCACTGCCCACACGATAAGGTAAGTATGCAGCTGAGCGGGGGCTGGAGGGAGACTGGTTCCCTCCTGTATGCAGCTGAGCGGGGGCTGGAGGGAGACTGGTTCCCTCCTGTATGCAGCTGAGTGGGGGCTGGAGGGAGACTGGTTCCCTCCTGTATGCAGCTGAGTGGGGGCTGGAGGGGGACTGGTTCCCTCCTGTATGCAGCTGAGTGGGGGCTACAGGGAGACTGGTTCCCTCCTGTGTGCAGCTGAGTGGGGGCTACAGGGAGACTGGTTCCCTCCTGTATGCAGCTGAGTGGGGGCTACAGGGAGACTGGTTCCCTCCTGTATGCAGCTGAGTGGGGGCTACAGGGAGACTGGTTCCCTCCTGTATGCAGCTGAGTGGGGGCTGGAGGGAGACAGGTTCCCTCCTGTGTGCAGCTGAGTGGGGGCTGGAGGGAGACTGGTTCCCTCCTGTGTGCAGCTGAGTTGGGGCTGGAGGGAGACTGGTTCCCTCCTGTGTGCAGCTGAGTGGGGGCTACAGGGAGACTGGTTCCCTCCTGTATGCAGCTGAGTGGGGGCTGGAGGGAGACTGGTTCCCTCCTGTGTGCAGCTGAGTGGGGGCTACAGGGAGACTGGTTCCCTCCTGTGTGCAGCTGAGTGGGGGCTACAGGGAGACTGGTTCCCTCCTGTATGCAGCTGAGTGGGGGCTGGAGGGAGACTGGTTCCCTCCTGTGTGCAGCTGAGTGGGGGCTGGAGGGAGACTGGTTCCCTCCTGTCTTTATTCTACAGGTTTATGATAAAGAGGTTTATGACCAGTACCTGCCAGTGAAATATTTAACAAACCCCAGTTACATGGGCAAGAGGCCAGTTTTAGGTTAGAGTCCTTGGTTTTATTAGCTGTGGGTCCCAATGCAGCCATTAGAGGCTACTATTAAGATCTTCTTTTCAATGTTCCTTTTCTGACCCTACACATGACCTATAAATCTGTTCATGTGTTGACCCTCCCAAGAATCACAAATATTGCAGTGGCCAAGAATTTTTGTCCACCCACGAGCTAATGTTTCCCCCTTGGGAGTGACTCTGCCAGACTGAGGATGCCTGGCCTGGGTGTAGGGCTGCTTTGGGTGTGAGGACAGGAGTGACCCGCAGCCCTGTGAGCAGCCACCACCCGTGAGAAGCCCAGGCTGCCAGCAGCAGGGGGCCTTGTGTCTCTGCCCCTAGGTGGGTGCAGACGAGGGCCAGGGTCCCCACCCGCCAGCCTGGTGCTCACTGCACAGCAAGAAGGTTTCCCAGTGGGAACAGACTGAACCAGGCCCTGGTCCTCCAAGGACACAGAAGTCAGGGACAGAACTGAACCGTGACCAATCGATGGATCTGTTGTCATTGATCTCAGGCTGCCTTCTTATCAGAAGTTCAAAGTTCTTCAAAGTGAGGAAGATCAACTGGAGGATTTCAACTGTTCTTTTTTTTTTTTTTTCTCAAACCTAACTGTTGAGTTCAGGGTTTCCAGCCGTCTCTGTGCCCAAGTGGGGCCATTTCTGACGGCAGCATCACTGGTGCACAGCAGTGGGTGACAGGGACCTGGGCCGCATTGTGCCCACACCGTGCAGAATTACAGAGGTGCTGGGAGCTAGGGAGACAGCAGTGACCCTTCTACAGCAGTGACCTTGTTCCCAGTCACAGGGCATGTGCCAGTCACAGGGGAAGTCCCAGTCACAGGGCACGCAGTGATTCCTTGTGTGCTCAGCGAAGGCAGATCCAGGCTCCCAAATAACCAAGAGGGAGGAGAGGATGGTGGTAGCAAGGCCCATGCTCCTGAGTGCCATCTTGGGACATTCTGACTCTGGTTTTGGGAGGGACTCCAGCATATGCATTTGAAGCAACCTCCTCAGGTGATTTTGAGGCCGGGGTAGTTTGGGGGATCCCAGATCAGCCAGCAGCACCCCAGATTCAGCAAGGATGCTGGATTTCCGCTTGGCAGCTTCCTAACCTGCAACAGGACAGGTGCTTCCACCCTACTCCGGTCTGCAGGGAGCCCTAAGAAACTGGTCTCAGCCAGGATCCCAGGAGAGACAAAAGTGCCCTAGGGCTGCGTGGCTGGAGGACAGTGTCAGGACAATCCACAGAGCAGGAAGTAGGGAACCCAGCTGAGGGCTGGTGCACTCTCTGGGTCAACAACAGGCGGCTGTGGGGCCTGAAGGGGCAGGGGAAGAAGACACCTGGGGAGACGAGTGCCTGGGGAGCATCTCTGCAGTGACCTCGCCCCAGGGCGGCACAGGGGCCAACTCCAGCCAGCTCCAGTGACTCCTCTAGAAGGAGTCTGGGCCAGCGAGCTCTCACTACTCTCCATGCTCCAGTCTCTAGGGCTGCCTTTCAGGCCACACCTGACTGCGGCCAGGGCAGAGGGAAAGTGTGGGGTGGAGCCACCCTGCAGGAAGGCACACCATCCGTTCTGTGCAGCCAACCATTCTGGCTGAGGATCCCTCTGTAACCTGTCTCCCCAGCCTGAATTATTGAAGTTACTGAAAGATGACCATTTTGAAATCATCCGCTAATCTTGTCTATTGTTCCCTTCTTTGTGTTGTGAACCTGGAAAGTTTGAGCCAGGCCTCAGTTAATTTAGAACATTTATTTTGCCAATGTTGAGGACACGCACCTGTGACAGCCTCAGGAGGTCCTGATGACAGGTGTCCAAGGTGGTGAGAGCACCGTTTGGTTTTATACATTCTAGGGAGACATGAGACATCAATCAACACATGTAGGATGAACATTGGTTCGGTCTGGAAAGGCGGGACAACTCGAAGCAAAGGCAGGAAGACTCGAAGCAGACGGGGGCTTCCAGGTCATAGGTAGGTAAGAGACAAATGGTTGCCTTCTTTTGAGTTTCTGATGAGCCTCTCCAAAGGAGGCAATCAGATGTGCATTTATCTCAGTGAGCAGAGGAGTGACTTTGAATAGAACGGGAGGCAGGTTGGTCCTAAGCAGTTCTCGGCTTGGCTTCTCCCTTCTCCCTTTAGCTAAGTGATTTGGGGGTCCCTGGATCTATTTTCCTTTCACCGTGTCTATGAGCGTCCAGTGTTGACTCCCACTTATAAGTGAGAACATGTGGTATTTGATTTTCTGTTCCTATGTTAATTTACTTACTACAATGGCTTGCAGCTCCATCCATGTTGCTGCAAAGCACATAATTTTGTTTTGTTTTATGGCTGCATAGTATTCCATGGTGTGTATGTACCACATTTTGTTGATCTAATCCACCAGTGATGGGCACCTGGGTTGATCCACATCTTTGCCACTGTGAACTGTGCTGCAGTGAACATATGGGTGCATGTGTCCTCTTGGTAGAATGATTTGTTTTCCTTTGGGCATATACCCAGGAATGGGATTGCTGGGTTGAATGGTAGTTCAACTCAGAGTTCTCTGAGAAATCTCCAAACTGCTTCCCACAGTGGCTGGACTAATTTCCATTTCGGACAACAGTGTATAAGTGTATCCTTTTCTCTGCATCCTCACCAACATCTGCTACTTTTTGACTTTTTGGTAAAAGCCATTCTGACTGCTGTGAAATGGTGTCTGCTTGCGGATTTGATTTCTATTTCTGCGATGATTAGTGATGCTGAGCATTTTTTCATATATGTGTTGGCTGCTTGTATTTCTTCTTCTGAGAAGCGTCCATTCATGTCCTTTGCCCACTTTTTAATGGGGGTTGTTTGTCTTTTGCTTGTGGATTTAAGCTCCTTATAGATACTGGATATTAGACCTCTGTTGGATGCATAGTTTGTATCTTCTCCCATTCTGTAGGTTGTCTGTTTACTCTGTTGATAGTTTTTCTAGCTGTATAGAAGCTCTTTAACTTCATTAGGTCTCATTTGTCAATTTTGTTTTTGTAGTAATTGCTTTTGAGGACTTAGCCATAAGTTTTTTGCCAAGACTCATATAGAGAAGAGCATTTCCTAGGTTTTCTTCTAGGATTTTTATAGTTTGAGGCCTTACCCTGAAGTCTTTGAAATCCATCTTGAGTTGATTTTTGAATATGGTGAAAGGGAAGGGTCCAGTTTCAATCTTCTGTGTATGGCTGGCCAGTTATTCCAGCACTATTTATTAAGGGCCTTTTCTCCATTCGTTGTTTTTGTCAGCTTTGTTGAAGATCGGATGTGTGGCTTTATTTGTGGGTTATCTTTTGTGTTTCATTGGTCTATGTGTCTTTTTTCTACCTATACCATGCAGTTTTGGTCTCCGTGGTTTTGTAGTATAGTGTGAAGTTCGGTAACGTGAGGTCTCTGGCTTTCTTCTTTTTGCTTAAGATTGCTTTGGCTATTCGGGCTCTTTTTTGGTTCCATGTGAATTTTAGAATAGCTTTTTCTAATTCTGTGAAAATAATGTCATTGGTAGTTTGAGAGGAATTGCACTTAATCTATAAATTGCTTTGGACAGTATGGCCATTTCAATGATATTGATTCTTCCAATCCATGAGCATGGGATGTTTTTCCATTTTTTGGTATCATCTTTGATTTCTTTCAGCAGTGTTGTGTAGTTTTCCTTGCAGAGATCGTTCACCTCCCTGGTTATCTGTGTTCCTAGATATTTTACTGTTTTTGTAGCTATTAAAAATGGGATTGTAAATGCAAATTTCTTCATGCCTACTCCTGTCCTACCAAGCGGGGATTACTGGGGCTGGGGCCCAGCAATGTGTGTTTCAGTAGAGCCCTTTGGGTGATGTAAAAGTTTGAAGAACATTGATGATGAGAGGAGGGGGGAGGGGCAGCACAGGCTTCCATAACTGCGCCGAGGGAGACCCCACTGTCTATCTCCTGCTCCAGACCCCAGCACTCTGCACCCTGGCCCCTTCCCTGAAGGGCCCTCCCCCACCCCACCTTGCCCTCCCCTCGGAGGCTCCTCCTGGAGCACTTGCTCCCCTCACCTCTCCCAGCAACCTGGGTTCACACCCCTCCTCGGCCCACTCCCCTCTCAGGCCAGGCCATTCCAGAACGAAGGATTTTGGAAGTAGAGCCCCACTCCCTCCCCTTCCAAATTTGTTATTCCACAATAAAGATGTGCCACTTAGAGAGTGGAACTGACTTGCTCAAGGTCACAGAACCAAACAACTCAGCCCTGGAGGAAAACCCAGGTTGATTTGCATGTGGGGCCATTCATGTGTGAGCGGATTTCCTGAACTTGATGGCAGTTCATAATGGCAGCGAGCCTGACTCGCTCTGTCTCTTTTTCTCTTGCTCTCTCCATCCTCTCCCCTACCCTACCAACACATCCCCTTTCCGCTCTCAGCGGGGGCAACAATAATCGCAGCTGAGACGCATGGTTAAATCCAGATTGAAGTAATTTGTTATATTGTGAGAACATTCACATTGCATTTCAATCAATGTCACACTTAATTGAGGAGTAGAAGGCTTCGCATTCTTTGTTTGTTTACAATTCCTTCAGGAGTAATTAACATAATAATTAAGATATTTATATTCTTGTTAAATTTCAAAAACAAATTCTTCTTTTATTAAAGATGAGATAAATTCAATAGCCTTAATACTAAAGGCCTATGCCTCTTGTAAAAGACTCATGGAAATTGACATTTTAGAACATATCCAGAGGGAAAATGCGGTTTTTAAAACTTATAATTGTTCCCATAGACAAAGCCAAAATTCCTCTTGGCAACTTGTATTTGAAGCAAGCCATTGTGTGTGCATGGCTGCATGGGCTGTGGGTCCCGCCTTTCTGTCCCAGGAACCCAGATCCCCGGCTTGGGTACAAGATCCCCACACCTCCAGTGGGAGAAGGCTAGGCAGTGACTCCACCCAGTGTGCTAGCTCTCCTTAGAAGTTTCCAGCCAACAATTTTAAAACTCGGTCAGAACTTGGTTTTCATTGTTCACTTCTGAATTACCAAAACATCTCCTGGGAGTTCATGATCCACTAAGATTTTGTGTAGGGATTGTTCTGTTCATTTGGTGATATTGGCTCACAGGCATGAGTAATTACTGAACTCTGTCTGTCTGTCTCTGCCTCCCTGCCTCTCTCTTTTTGTCTTACTCTCTTATAAGAGCAGATGACTTAGGGAGACCAGCTGTCCCTCCCTCTCCCAGCAGGAGGTGTAGGTGCGGTTTTGCTAACTTGAGGCTGAGTATAGGAAAGTGGGAAGGGTAGGTTCGGGGCCAGTGCTTCTGGATTTGGGCCCAGCTCCCTCCACCCCATGACTGTCTCAGGCCCGCAGGGTCTCTGCCCTATTGAGAGATGAGGATGGGGAAGCCCTGGGCCTCACAAACAGTGTGGGGAGGGCTAAAGTCACCATGTTAAATGTGAAGGCATTTCTATAACCAAAGCGCTGTCTTCCAGGAGGGAGTCCTCAAGAAGCCGCAGCTCTGGCCCCGTGAGAGGGAATGCTCTCGCAGTGACCCACGTTTCCCTCACTGCAAAAAGGCACCTGCAATCAGATAATAGATTTTTTGTTTTAGGTTTTCTTTTCTCTGATTGTGGATTACAATATAGATAGTTTTTAATTCTGGTAAGCACAGGTTAGAAAATTTCATCTCAAGCAATGATCATTGTTGCTGTTTTGAATCTTTTTTTAATAGATAAATGGACCCCATAGCTCCTTGTTGCGTTTCTTTGTTGGTAATTTTCCCCCAAGCTCTCAGGTAACTTGGTTGTTGCCTCCCAAGTGAATGGGCTGTGGTGTGTTCCATGCCTGTGACACCTCAGAAGGACACAGAGCAGGAGGAGGCGAGGCCGGGTGCGCTGCCGTGGGCAGCCTCGTGGACACATCATAAAAGAAATGCTCTGACCGGCGTGGACAAAGCTCTGCTGGTGTGGGAGTGGTGTCTTTTTCTGCATGGAAACTGCAAGAATAACTACGTCTCTTTCTGCACATCACCCAATTAAATCACCCACAGAAATGATACCCTGAGTGGGGGATTTGGCCAGCCTCTTTAAACATGGGAGGAAGCCCTAAACCAGAATTCCTTGAGGATGAAAACAGAATCTTTTTGTCCTTTGGAAGGGGCTCTGGCCTCCAAGACTTTTGTAAAACGGAGGCTGTTCACTCCTTGTCCTCCTCAGTCTCCTTGCGTCGTCCCACCCCAGTCAGGGCCCAGCACCTTGCCTGGGTTCCACCCTGAAACCACCCCTTCCAATCTCCTCCCCTCATCACTGCCTCTCCTGAGCCTCTTTCCTCAGTGGTCTGCCCTGAGATGCCCGTAGGAAGGAGGCTGGTAACTGGACACTCAGCACATACTTACTGAACATTGATTCTTTGTCAAATGTTGATGAGAAAGGTTATCCTGAAACTTGTTTAAAAATAGGAAGGCAGGCTATATTCACGGGACTGTGAGGGGCACTGGGATAGGTGCAGGGACCATGACAATGGGGTTTGCAGTGGGGAGAGATCAGGGTCAACTCCAAATACAACAAGGACATGTGGGGTTTTACAGCCAGGAGCAGAGGGTGGTCAGTGGGTGGAAAATTGGGAGAGGAAGTATCAGGGTAAGCCACTGAACAGGGTCCCACAGAAGCCAGGCCAGGACAACGGGAGGATGAGGAACTGGTCGGATATCAAGGATAACCAGGCAGCAAGGGCATGGGGTTCCACTTAAAATGATTTAGTGGGATTTTTGATAAAGTTGGACACTGCATAAAAGAACACCAAACCCCCAAATCAGGACCCTGTTGAGAGAAGAGTTCAGAGGAGCCCAACTAGAATTACTCAAGGAGAGGATCTGTGTCACAGCCTTGCACTGGAGGTATTAATGGTGGGAAAGATGAAGCTCAAGACCAGGCAATGCAGTGAGAAGCATGGAGAGGACTGAGCCCGTGGGCCACAGCGAGGGGCAAGCAGGGGCGTTGATGCAGAGGAAGGTGGGGAGGGTGAGGATGGCCTTTAGAGGAGGAGAAGTGGGAAGGGAGAGGAATGCTGGGCCGCAGATCCCTGGGGAATGGGTGAGGAGGTGTTAGAGCACTGGGAACCCTCAGCCACCACCTGAGAGAGCAGCCAGTCAGGGGAGACTGGGCCACAGGCGAGGTGCTGATTCTATTTTATCCCAAAGACAAGAGGCAAGTCACCTTGGGCACAGCATGCCGCCATGCTTTGGTTTCTGAAAAGCCATCTTCCCGAGTCACTCCTGGCCTCATCCTTCCTCCTCCCCAGCAACAGGAGGCAGCTGGGGACCCTGCTCATTCAATGGGATCCTGGCCTCATCCTTCCCCCTCCCCAGTAACAGGAGGCAGCTGGGGACCCTGCTCATTCGGTGGGCTCTGGGCCTCATCCTTCCCCCTCCCCAGTAACAGGAGGCAGCTGGGGCATCCTGCTCATTCGGTGGGCTCTGGGCCTTATCCTTCCCCCTCCCCAGTAACAGGAGGCAGCTGGGGCATCCTGCTCATTTGGTGGGCTCTGGGCCTCATCCTTCCTCCTCCCCAGTAACAGGAGGCAGCTGGGGACCCTGCTCATTCGGTGGGGTTCATCAGAGAAGAGTTCCGTCTCTGTTTCTCCTCTCTGGATGCTAGGAGGCAAATATCATGAATACAGGTCACCTCTGTGGACCCAAGCTGCCCTTCAGGTGGACTGTCCCAGGATCTAGACTGAGGGACGCAGGGTGGAGGAAGGGAATTCTAACACACTCACCAGGCAACCGGGAAGAAGCCATTTTCTTCGCCATCACTTGTTGGTGATAATATTACGTTTCCATCTTCATCCGTGAGACTTCCGAGCTTCTGCCTCGATGGGTTTTGAACTCAGGCTTTAACTTCCCGCAGTGTTGAGGAGCAGCCACGTATCTCAAGGAGCAGAATCTGGGGGCCAGAACGACGTGTGCACAGACCTTTGGCTGAGTGAAGAAGCGTGACTTGAAGCCTCAGGTAGGACCCTGCGGGGTTTGGATCTCGGTGGACAATTGCGGTTGTGATGCTCAGTGGCGGCTGCACTGCAGGGGCCGGCGGGTGTCCAGCTGTGGCAGCTCAGCTGTGGCAGGCTGTACTGCAGGGGCCAGCGGGTGTCCAGTTGTGATGGCCCAGCTGTGGCAGGCTGTACTGGAGGGGCCAGCGGGTGTCCAGTTGTGATGGCCCAGCTGTGGCAGGCTGTACTGGAGGGGCCAGCGGGTGTCCAGTTGTGATGGCCCAGCTGTGGCGGGCTGTACTGGAGGGGCCAGCGGGTGTCCAGTTGTGGTGGCTCAGCTGTGGCAGGCTGCATTATAGGGGCCGGCGGGTGTCCAGCGGTGGTGGCTCAGCTGTGGCAGGCTGTACTGCAGGGGCCAGTGGGTGTCCAGTTGTGATGGCCCAGCTGTGGCAGGCTGTACTGGAGGGGCCAGCGGGTGTCCAGCTGTGGTGGCTCAGCTGTGGCGGGCTGCATTATACGGGCCAGCGGGTGTCCAGTTGTGGTGGCCCAACTGTGGCAGGCTGCATTATAGGGGCCAGTGGGTGTCCAGTTGTGGTGGCTCAGCTGCAGAGGGCTGCACTGGAGGGGCCAGCGGATGTCCTGTGCTTTGGGGACAGGGTGGCTGTAGCAGATGGGCATGATCTGGAGCATCAGTAAATAAGGCACACTGGCGAGCCTCAGCAGGCACAGCTGAGCAACGTTAGGAAAGAACCACTTCCTCCGTCTCTCTGACATTCACAGTTTACAAAAAAAAAAATAGCTACTTTTACTGTGTTTCTTAGCCAGTAAGCATATAATTTAAAATTCAAAGAAAGCAGGTTTCCATCTGTTCCACATTTCGCATTAAAACTGAAAGCACAATTACATTTAGTGGAGGTATGATTTGAGTGACTGGATTTCTCTCTAGAAACCGGCACATGAAGGTGCAGCTTGAAAGTGTTAGGAGACTGTCAACAACAACAACAAAATCCATCTGACGAAGGCAAAATACATTTAGTTCCAGATGAAGCAAACTACAGAGAATTTGTCACTAACAGACCCAGCCTAGTGAAAGTCTTCATATGGAACTTGTTCAGCATGAGTGGAAAGAGTGCCAGGGTAAACTTGGATATTTAGGAATGAGGAAAGAGAAGTGGAAACAGTAAATATCAGAACAAATATAAAAGACTACTTCTTTTTCTCTTAGTTATTTAAAATTTGTGAGCGTGGAAAGGAAAATTTATACTGTTTGGCGTGGTTTTCAATATACACAGATGTAAAACACCTGACATCTATGACAGGAGGGTCACTGAGGAGGACTGTGCAGCTGCAGGTTTTCCACACTCTACAGGAAGTGGTGTCCTATTAATTCCAAGCCAACTGTGAAAGATGACATGTGTCTATTGCAATAATTAGAGCAGCTGTTAAAAGAATGATTCAAAGAGATATAGCAAAATGCAATATAAATTTAGATGGAATACTAAAAAGATTTAATCTGAAAGACAGAGGAACAAAAGCAGAACAGACACACAGAAAAAAATGGTAATTTTAAACCAAATTGTATCCATGATGACATTATATTAATTAATAATTACACATTATATATTAAAAATAATTTAAAAGGAGACCGAGCGAATAAAAACAACCCCAGTATTGTTTTCAAGAGTCATGCTTTAAAATTAAAGATACACATAGGTAGAAGTTCAATAGATGGCAAAAATCATACCGTGGAAACATTGAGCACAGAAGACTGGATGGCTATGTTAATACCAGATAAAACAGACTGAATACAAATAATATTACCAGAGACAAAGAAGGACATTTCATAGTAATAAAAGGAAAAATTATCAGGAAGGCATAAGTTACCAGTGTGTAATTATGATTACATGAATTAAAGGGAGAAATAGACTTTTTCACAAAGCAGAAGAGTTTAATACTCCTCTCTCGGCAATTGATAAAATAACTACAAAAAAAATTAAGACCTAGATGATCTTCAAGTACTGCCAATTCCCGTGATCCAATCAGCATCCATGTAACACTGCACCCAACAACTGCACATGTGGTTTTCCAGGGCACATGGGGCATTTGCCCAGGGGATGGGTGTCATCCTGCGGAAGGAGAGGAAGGGCAGGTGTGAGGCTGGAAGCTGTGGCAGGTGCATTTGCAAGTGCTTTCTACGAAGGCAATGGTGAGAAGATGATGAGTGCCCTTTGCCTGGACTGGGAATCTTTATTCCGAGTTGAGATGGAACTGGATCTGTGTTCAGAGCAGAGTTGGCCTGAACTTGTCTCTGAGAAGCGGTTCAAGGCAGGGCTGCTTTTGCCTCTGTGTTACTAATCATCCCCTTTCCATTATCGGACATAAGCTAGGGAAGGATAAGAATCATTCAATGAGTCAAACTCTTGACTCACCTTCCCCAGCTGAAAAGCACCGCCGTGCAGAAGTGGTGTCTCCAAGGGTGGAGGCAGGGAGGGAGGATGTTTCCTGTTAAAATTCCCCAGAAGTACTTGTTCGTGCCCATGTGCTTGGGTTTTACCTTCCAAGATTATGACATGCCTGATGGCTGAGAGCCTGCCTGTGCTGGGAAAGAAAGGATCTTGGTGTTCTGATTATTCTTCCTAATGATGGTTCTAAATCAAACCCTAATGGCTGTATTTCTACCAGACTGAGGGGAAGTATTTTAGATCAGTGCTACTCAACTTTATTGCACTTAGAAATCAATAATATCTAACATCTGCAGATCTCAAAAATGAATGTGGCCTCAACTATCAGCAACACTCAGTCCCTGGACAAACCAGAAGACTGGCCAAGCAGCTCTGGTGCGTCCTCACTGCTCCCTTCCTCTCTGCCTGCCCAGACACCTACACACTGCACCTGCATCTGGATTGGTCCACAGGGAACTTCCGTGGGTTGAGAGAACCCTGCTGTTGTGGGCACAGGATGTGAGGCCACAGGGGTCTTTTCTGTTGCCTTTGGTGGCTGGAGTGACCTCAGAGCCCATCCTCATCTTTCCTGTGCTTCATGGTCAACCCCAAGGGCCTCTCTCCCCAAAATTTCCTTCATTCCCTCTCTGGGAAAGGTCTCTGCCTGCTATGAGCATTCTCGGACTTGCTCTGCCCTCCTTGGGGTTCCTTCTGATATGCCTTGGTTTCCCTCCCTGCCCTCTACCACCTGGATCTCTGCGAAGAATGCTTGGCCTGAGTCCTCCTGGAGCCAGGGTGCCCAGTTCTGCCAGGCTGTGTCCTGGCAGCTAGACTTCAGTCTTCCCCTATTCTCAGTCCAGGTTGCTATGGTGGGGATGTTCGCCCCTGCTATGCCTCCAGGAAGAGCACATCACCAAAGGTGGTTCAAGTTTTTATCCAGGATTTTTTGGGGAAGTCTTAGGAAGCAGAAGACCCCTGTCTACTGGGACAGCCAACACTCAGGTTAACGTGCATGTGGATCTGCTGGGAGCCAACATGTGGAGAGGGGTCTTGTGCGGAAGGTGAAGGCAATGAGGATGAGAGTAGGAAAGAGAGCCGGAAGGAGCAGAAAGGTGGAGGGGAGAAGCTGGTGCAGATGTGGGGCTAGAGATGGGAAAGAGATGGCAAACTTCAGAGAGAGAGAGAGGAGCGAGGGAGAAAGGAAGAGAGTCTGGGACCTATAGACACACTTTGAACATCTGGACCCAGCTGTCATTTCGAGCCTCCCCGGGAGCTTTGCATTATATGAGCCAACAGACTCACTTCCCTTTTTACTTAAGGTCATTTCAGTGGGGTTTTCCATCCCCTGTGCACACACCTCTCCCGTTCCTGCTCTGCAGGATGTAGCCCAGCATCTGCACCTCCTGCCACGTCCCACACGACCTGACTCTGCCCCCTCCCCAGGCTGGTTTCCTGTGATTGCACCTGCCTCCACCCAGATGCCCTTCCTCCTTTCAGGACCTCCGTCCAGGTGGACCTCCCACCGAGATGAACCTCTCACCCACGTGGACCTCCCACTCAGGTGTGCCTCTCTCTCAGGTCCTTTACACTCAGGTGTACCTCCGCCCCCCTTTCCAGCCTCAGCCTCCAGCCTTCCCTGAGTTCCCCACCACATTTGGTCAGAAGCACTCCTTGGTAGCCCAGGACTGGGTACAACGTGTATTGTGTAGAAAGTGCTCAGTCCATGAAGGCGGCTGGACCCTCCCTTGGCATTTTGTGGGCTGTTGTATTAATTGGTGCAAGCTCTTACCCGTCATGTACTTTAATATCCCAGAGGGGGAAATTTGGGGTCTGCAGAGGGGTTGTTCCCTGTTTTAATGGAGTGCGAGTGAACACATGATAAAGGGAGCTGAACAGAACTCGGCGCAGGGTCCTCTGGACTCAGCACGCTCTGGAGTGTGGGCAGATGAACAAGGAGAGCTGCACAGTTAGACTCGGGATCACCCAGGCCTTCCTTCGAACCCGCGTCTGCAGGTAGCTCTGTGGTGGTCGGCCAGGTCCTTCTGTGAGCCGGGCAAACCTTGAGTGCAGGATGGCTGTAGGAAGGCCCTTCGTTCCACGGAGCCCCTCGGCCGTCCCCTCCCACACATCCTCCCAGAGACAGGCAGGCAGAGCAGACTGCCCCAGTTTACAGATGGAGAAGCTGATGCTCAGAGGATGAGGCAGAGCCGTGGCCAGACAGGAATTCCTTTCTCTTTTTCTTGCTTGTCGCTGCGGGAAACGTGGATTGGCGTCTGCTGCTGTCTGGGGACTTTCCCCCAGTGCTGCCCCCATATTACCTCATCCTGAGACACCACGGGGAAATGTGAGCGGTCCGCAGACTGGGTTTTGGTGATTTGGCCGGGTTGTGCCCCGTGTTTAGATGTGGGGCTAAGAGGCTTCCCGAGGATGGACAGATGGACATGCTGCAGCTTCCAGCCCAGGGCAGTGCCTGGCTGGTGGCAGCTGCTCAGATGGCGTTTGTTGCCTGTCTAATGAATCAATGCCCAGAAATAATCTTGGGCATCCAGCATCACTTTAAAGGTGCCGCTTTCAAGTGTGTTTCCCACATAATCTAGATTTTGCCTGTTGTCACTTTTAAAAATTATATTGCCCTCTTCTTCACTTTCTTAAAGAGACAGACTCTGCTAA
Organism: Gorilla gorilla gorilla; assembly: GCF_029281585.2. NCBI lineage: Eukaryota > Metazoa > Chordata > Mammalia > Primates > Hominidae > Gorilla > Gorilla gorilla. The sequence goes on from NC_073236.2 coordinate 138,365,221, forward strand.
GCTGAATTGAATTATCTGCGGTGGCGACCGTTGAACAGCTATTCCACACATGGGTGATGCTGAAGTTGTTCAGGCTGGGGGAGCTATTTGTCCCCATGTCAGGGCCACAGGCTGCCTGCGACATCAGCACTGCCTCCTGCCCGGCGCGCAGAGGCCGCTCTCAGACAGCTTTCCTCACCGTTTTCCGTGCCAGGAGGCCGCCTCTCCCCACCTGCTGTCCTGTGCGGGGCAGCGGCTTCCAGGCGCCGGGAAATGACTTCTCTGCCTCACTTCCTATGCAATTCCTGGAAGCAGACGCTGCCTCTCATGATGTTTTTATCTTAGGCCCATGCAGAGTCCCTGTCACACGGGAAGTGGCCAGCCTGTGTTTGTGGAAGAAACGAACAAACAAAATCATTTATCCACCTCCACTTTCCAGCCGTCGTGTCTGCCGGGGGGTACCAGACGCAGGCCCAGGAGTCCATTCGCCCCTTCTCAGCTGAGATGTGTCAATATCGGTGACTCCGTCAGACCCTGTGGAATAGTGTCCACGTAAAGTCTCGGAGAGTTAACAAGGCACAAGGATTTTAAAAAATGTGTATTTGTGTGTCTATGGGTCTGTGTGTCTCTGTGCCTGCGTGTTAAGTATGTACCTGCTGTCTGTGTATGTGTATGTGTGTCTGTGCATAAGTGTGTGTATCTGGGTCTTTGTGTCTTTGTGTCTCTGTGTGTGTTTGTGTGCGTGTAGGTGTATGTATGTGTCTTTGTGTGTGTCTATGTGTGTGTGTCGGTGAGTTTGTGCGTATGTCTGTGTATCTTTGTGTCTGTGTGTTTGTTGTGTGTGTAGGTGTGTATAAGTGCATGTGTGACTGTGTGTGTTTGTATCTGTGTATCTGTGTGTGTATAGGTTGTATATGTGTCTGTGTGTGTAAGTGTGTATGTGAGTTTTTATGTCTGTGTGTGGGTAGGTTGTATATGTATGTGTAGGTGTGTATATGTGTCTGTGTCTGTATGTGTGTGTGTCTGTGTATATGTTGTATATGTGTCTGTGTGTGTCTGTGTCTTTATGTGTTTTTGTGTATGTCTGTGTATCTATGTGTGTCTTTCTAGGCTGTGTGTGTAGGTGTGTATATGTATCTTTGTGTGTTCATGTGTGTGTCTATGTCTATTGTGTGTGTATGTCTTTGTGTGTAGGTTGTATATGTGTGTGTAGGTGTGTATGTGTATATATGTGTGTCTGGTTTTTTTGTGTGTGTCTGTGTGTGTATTGGTGTATATCTGCGTGTAGGTTGTATATGTATGTGTAGGTGTGTATATGTGCATGTCTGTGTGTAGATTATATGTGTATATGCATGTGTGTTTGTGTGTATGCCTATGTGTGTGTAGGTTGTATATGTGTGTTGGTATGTGTGTGTTTGTGTGTTTATGTGTGTATGTAGGTTGTATGTGTGTATGTCTTTGTGTGTTTGTATGTGTAGGTTGTGTATGCTTTGTGTGTGGGTTATATATGTATGTGTCTGTGTATGTGTGTGTCTGTGTGTAGGGGTGTGGGTATGTGTGTGTGTGTCTGTGTTTTGTGTGTGTGTCTGTGTGTTTTTGTGTGTGTGTGTCTGTATGGCTGTATAGCTCTGTGTGTGTGTGTGTGTGTGTGTGTGTGTGTGTTTAGGTTCCTGACTGGGGTCTAAGAAGATGTCGTTGTTGGACAAGAGGTCTGGGGCTTACTCACTCATCGGAAAGTTCTGTGGGCACGTGCAGCCTTTCCTGTCACGGCCATCCCTGCTTAGCCCCCCGGGGCCCACGGAGGACCCCGTCTTTGGGATGGGGATCGGCGGGGGGATCCTCTGCGTGTTTGCACATTCAGGACCTGCAGTGTCCTTGTTGGATGCTCCGCCCTGGCATGGGGGCTCACTAACTGAGAGCTTGGGCAGAACGACAGCTGTGGTAACACCCTCTATCGACAATTTGAACAGGTTGGACGACCCTGTTGTCCAATCTAGTTACAATGTATTTTCCTGACAGTGAAAATACAAAGAACGAGTACATTTGATTCCTAAGGGGGCTCTAAGTTAGTAGGGGTGGTAGCTGATTCAGACCATCAAAACAACCCCACACTCGCGTCTGTTACGTTCTCTCTACCTGACGCCTTGGAGAGTCGGACACCGTGTCAGGCAGCATCTGTGCGCAGAAGGCACAGGTCCAATGGCAGCCCCAGCCTGGCTGATTTGGTGGAAAATCCAGCGAACCCAGGCACAGGCAACCAAGGCCGAGGGTGCTCCCAGGTGTGCCGATGACCCCGTCTGCTCCTGTGACTTGGGAGGCGTCACCACACTGAGCCAGGGAGGAGCAGCACCTCCGCTCTCTGGACGGCGCAGGGGTCTCCCCAGCTCGCCCCAGCAGACGGGACCTGTGGAATCTATTTTGATGAGAACTTAGCAGATGGTGACTCTCATCAAAAAGCCATTCAGTAATACTGGGGTTTGGTGTGGGAAGTTCACTTTCTTCCTTACAATCTTGCTCTAAGTTTTTTCTTAATTCCTTCTGGTGACATTTTTTGTACCGATATCACCCATGGGTTGCCCTCGGGAAGAATCCAGGGATGGGGTGAGGTTATGGTGAGAAGACGGAGATACCAGCACACTGGAGACCCCGGGGGAGGAGCGGGGAAGGGCCTTGAACCTGGGCCCCTGCGGCCGCCTGGGGCCTGGTGGGCTGACCTCCCAGAGTGACCTGGACAGGGCAGCATGACCCGACAGCACGGGGCAGGCACTCAGCTGCGTAGACTCCACACAGCCTCCATTTGCTGTGTGACTCTCGGAAAGCTGCTTAGCCTCTCTGAACTTTGGTTATGTCGTCTGTAAAGTAAAGATAATGATTTCTAGTCTAGGATTATTTTCAGATTCAATGACACGGTTGTGGGATACTTAGTGCAATGCCCAGTAAATAATCCGTTATTCTCATGGTCATCATCCCCTCTGTTCTGTCGGGTTCACGCATGTTCCTGCTCCTCCCCTTTCCCCTCTCACGCTGTCCTTGTAAGCAGGTGGCTGATTCCACTTCAGCACCAAAGGGGAGAAAACAGCTGGCCCAAAGCTCAGGAGTCCTGCTTTTTTTTTTTTTTCCCTCTTGCCTGTGATTTTCCAAAAGCCTAGATCCTTATGAGGATTTAGAGCACTTTAGGAGAAGGTACAAGGCAGAAGAGGCAGAGGGCCAAGCGAGGAGCAGGCTGGCCTAGAAGAAATGTGAGCATCTGGGTGGGAAATGAGAGGGGCTGTCCAGGGAGCGGAGAGAACCCTGGAGGCCCGAAGCGAAAGGGCCGGGGGCAGCTGAGAGCATCCTGCGTCAGGTGGGTGGGGAGGAACCCTCTCCCTGACTCCTCATGCTGGCTTCCATCCCGGGCGCCTGACATGACCCTGATTGAACGCGGGGACAGGATCTACAGGGATTGAAGCGGGTCTCCGTTCATGCAGAGGGTGTTGTTGGCTTATAGAAAATAACGGCAGAGGTCAGTTCTTGCACAGCCACTCCTGGGCATAGAAATCCATCCCTGCACGTTTTAAATTACGTCATAGTCTTCATATTGCTCCTTCAAACCCACGTTCATTTCAGTGAATGCCACCTTTTCTGTCCAGCTGCAGAATGTGCTCACCTGTCTTTCCGACCACTGCCTCGTGTCCTCTTGCCTCTCTGAACCTTGTGCTCCCAACCACTCTCCGCTCTGCTGCCCACGTGATCATTCTAAGAAGCAAAACACATTACACAATTTCCCTGCTTCACATCTGCTGAGTCCAAAGAATGAGTACAAGGGGCATCGTAGCTTGGCCTTGACCCCTCTGCAGCCCAGCTGGTTCCATTCCCCGAGGCCTCAGGGGCTTCCACACTCGGCCATGTCTGCCAGGGACACCCTCCACCCACTCCCCATAGTCAGCGGACAAAGCCTCATTTATCCCGGAAGGCCCAGCTCCGAGACCAAGTGCTCGGTGAAGCCTTCCCCAGCTTTGCTGAGCTGAAGAGGCTGCACCCATCCCTGGCAAACCCAAACCTTCCCTCTTTCTCAAAGGGCACCTGGGGAACCCCGTTTTTCCCAGGGGTGTTCAGGGAGGAGGAGGAATGCCTGCCTGCACCAGGGGCCCTGGGTCTGCTGCACACTGGGCCAGACAGTTATCTATCCACCCAGATAATTATTTTAAAGTACATATTTACATAGAACATGTTTATGCAAATATCTATAATATAAACTGATAAATATTTATAGAGGTATGTTCACATGTAGTAGACACTTCTCTGTATGTGCATATTTACATTTGTAATCCAAGCCTTACAACACAACCAGGGCAAGTGCAGGAGGCTCCCCCGAGTGGAGGTGGAGGAACAAGTGTCCTGAAGGGAGCTGGCACCATGGGCAGTGTCTGGGAGCCTCAGCCACCTTTGGGTGGAGCGTTGGACAGTCCTGGAGGGAGCTGGCACCACGGGCAGCGTCTGGGAGCTTCAGGGCACCTTCGGGTGGAGCGTTGGACAGTCCTGGAGGGAGCTGGCACCACGGGCAGCATCTGGGGGCCTCGGGGCACCTTCGGGTGGAGCGTTGGACAGTCCTGGAGGGAGCTGGCACCACGGGCAGCATCTGGGGGCCTCGGGGCACCTTCGGGTGGAGCGTTGGACAGTCCTGAAGGGAGCTGGCACCATGGGCAGCGTCTGGGGGCCTCGGGGCACCTCCGGGTGGAGCGTTGGACAGGAAGCTGGGAGGAGGCTTGTTTGGATTGCTGGCCTGTTTCCCCAGCACCATGTTTAGACCCTGGTAAACAAATGACTAAGCCCTTAGCCTGCCTCTTCCATCTCCAGGTCTCATGTGGGGTCACAGCTTCTCCCTAAGAACAGCTAAGGCGGTCACGGCAGGTCAGCTATGGCTTGGACTTTGGACTTAGCAGGCCTGACATCACCGGGTTAGGGGGCACACACACAATGACGTCACCTCCAGATGTGGGGCCCTGTGGATCCCTGCACGTCTGGTTTGAGGCTGATGAGCCGGGTTTTCTCTGGGAAGGCAAATCTTCCACATCTGGGAAGAGTCCGACACACACAGAGTGCCCTTCCCCTGCTTGTTCATCAGCAGATGCGACGCTGCTGACCATCCTTGCTGGAAATGGTCAGCAGATGATGGAGGAACAGGCCCCGGGGGTCCCAGGCCCAGCTCCGTGAATAAGACCCGTCCTCATGAGCAACACAGATCCATGCCTCCCCGAGACCAGGGGCTCCTGAGGGCACAGGCCGCGGCTCATCCACTCACAGTATTGTTTTTAAAGTCCAGCTCTCATCCCAGGGCCCAGCACAGTTCCTGACACGCGGGAGTGTCAGTCAGCACTTGTCCAATCTCTCATCCTTGAACACGTATTTATTGAGGGCAATGTTCTAGGCACTGGCGATGCCTCAGTGAGCAAAACAGAGACCCTGCCCCAGAGAACTTCCCTTCTAGTCAGGTGGGTGTGGAGGGACAGGTGGCAATCAGTTAACAATAAGCATCATTAATACTAACATCACATCGAATGCTGGAAGATGGTATGTGTTATGGAAAAAGACGTTGAACAGGGTGAGGGCCCCAGGGAATTGGAGGGTGGTGGGGTGAGCTGGGTGCAGTGTTAAACCAGGTGGTCGGGGGATCGGAGGAGTGTGGCATGCACAGAGCTGCGGAGGAGACTTGCTGGCAGAGGGAAGGGGCAGGCAAAGGCCGTGGCAGGGAGACCCCTGAGCTGGGTGAGCAGGGAGCAGCAGGAAGAGGAGGGGCCAGGGCACAACACAGTTGGGCCCTCCAGGGCATCCCAGGCCACTGTGAAGACGGCTTATCCTGCCAGTGGAGAAGGAAGGCTTTGCTATTCTTAAGCCAAAGAGTGAAATGCCCTGGTTTGGGTTTGGTGACAGAGCAGAGGGCAGAGGCCATGAGCAGAGCTATCATGAGCGACCTTGAGCCAGTGCCTCATCCTGGGTGCCTGGAGAATAAGCTTCTCCCCAGGAGGGCTGCAGCCAAGCTCACTGAAGACATGGGAATCGCACTGCTGTTTCTGTTTCTCTTGTCCCCGTGGTCCCACGTCTTTGCCAGGAGACTTTGCAGTACCCGGAGCAGGGAGGTGGCAACTCCTCTGGCCAGGAGACGCCGTCCACGGCCACACGGGACGGGGGACAGGCCAGGGCACCTCTCTTCTCCTCCTGAATCTTGTTAGTTTCACCTCGTACAATGCGTCTTGTTCCTTAATGCTCACCCTGAAATGCTGTGGGATTCAGTCCCCAAAATCATGCACAGTAGTTTTGAAGGTAGAATCAGCATGATTTCTAACTGGTTAAGTGAACTTTATTAGAGAAAGAGAGGGGCCAAGAAAGGCTCCAAAGCTGATGGCCTGAGCAGCTGGAATGAGATGCTCACCAGATTCACCGCCTACGGAGGCAGAGAAGGCAGTTCCCAAGCCCCCTTCCCAAATCCGGAAGGGGCCCTGGTGCCCTCTGGTGAGATGAGACCATTTCTTTACATAGTTAGGAAAGTGAGCCTGGAGCCAGGTGCCAGGCTCCATCTCAGAGGGACACAGCCAGCCCTGGGAAGGCTCATCTACTCCCCAGATGACCTTCTCCTAACTTTATGAGCCAGTGAAACGAACTTGATGGGCTTAGTGAACTCGGATCTGATTTTAGTCAACAACTTTGAGGACAATCCTCATTTTCAGGAGATTCTGAAGTTCCCTTTGCTCAATGACTTTTCTGAGTTCACGGAGCGAGGCTGACAGCTGGGCTTCTGCCTGCAAATCCATGCTTGTTCTGATGGAGCTTGACAGCATGGACCTGCTCAGATACAGACTCTCCAATGCCGCCTACAAGCCCTGAGGATTGGGGACCAGAGGAGGCATCATGGGATCTCCCAGGGCCAGGCCAGGGGACACCTGGAGGTTCTGAGACTCAGGGGAAGCTTTGACACCAGAGATGCGGCCGAGAGTGGGGAGCCCAGAGGGTGTGCAGGGCCACGCAGCCGGTGCCTGCACATGTGTGTCTGTGATCTCTTTGTGTGTATGATCTCTGTGTATGCATGTGATCCGGTGCCTGGTGCAGCCTCCACGTGCTCAGCTTCTGCTGTGGGTGCCCTGCCCTGGGGCCCAGCCCGGTTTGGGACGTGAGAGACTCGAGGGTGCTCTGTGCCCATCACCAGCTGCCTGGCACCTCCCTCGTTGCCTAGGAGTCAGCAAGGCCTGTTTTCCGCATTGCCTATTTCCCACTTTCCTGGGACACCTGTGTCTGCGGTCATCACCAAAGGTCCAGCTCCTCAGCCCTGACCCCACAGGGACCTCCTCCCACTCCTGGGGCAGTGGTTGCCTCCAGCTTGCTGTGTCCCAGCGCAGGGGCAGCACCCTCCTTCCCCTCTGCACGCCGTCCTGCAGGCGTCTCTTCACCTTCCCGACTCTTAGAGCTGCAGGTTGTCACAAAAAGGAATATTGGAAGGCAGGAGGCTGTGTGTCTGCATGTGCACCTGCGTGTGTATGATCTGTGTGTGTGCATGTGTATGTGTGTGTGTGTGATCTGTGTGTGTATGATCTCAGTGTATGCGTATGATCTCTGCATGTGTGTGTCTGATTTCTCTGTGTGTGAATGTGTATGCATGTGTGTGCATGTGTGATCTCTGTGTGTGCATCTGTGGTGTGTGTGTTTGCGTGTGTGTGTCTGATCTGTGTGAGTGCATCTGTGGTGTGTGTGTTTGCATGTGTGTGTCTGATCTGTGTGTGTGCATCTGTGGTGTGTGTGTTTGGGTGTGTGTGATTGTGTGTGCATCTGTGGTGTGTGTGTCTGATCTGTGTGCTCACATCTGTGGCGTGTGTGTTTGTGTGTGTCTGATCTGTGTGTGTGCATCTGTGGTGTGTGTGTTCGCGTCTGTGTCTGATCTGTGTGTGTGCATCTGTGGTGTGTGTGTTTGCATGTATGTGTCTGATCTGTGTGTGTGCATCTGTGGTGTGTGTGCGTGTGTATGTCTGATCTGTGTGCGTGTCTCTGTGGTGCGTGTGTTTGCCTGTGTGTGTCTGATCTGTGTGTGTGCATCTGTGGTGTGTGTGCGTGTGTGTGTCTGATCTGTGTGCCTGCCTCTGTGGTGTGTGTGTTTGCTTGTGTGTGTCTGATCTGTGTGTGTGTGCATCTGTGGTGTGTGTGTTTGCGTGTGTGTGTCTGATCTGTGTGCATGCATCTGTGCTGTGTGTGTTTGTGTGTGTCTGATCTGTGTATCTGTGGTGTGTGTGTTTGCATGTGTGTGTCTGATCTGTCTGCATGCATCTGTGGTGTGTGTGTTTGCATGGGTGTGTCTGATCTGTGTGCGTGCATCTGTGGTGTGTGTGTTTGCGTGTGTGTGAGTGATCTGTGTGTGTGCATCTGTGGTGTGTGTGCGTGTGTGTGTCTGATCTGTGTGCCTGCCTCTGTGGTGTGTGTGTTTGCCTGTGTGTGTCTGATCTGTGTGTGTGCATCTGTGGTGTGTGTGTTTGCGTGTGTGTGTCTGATCTGTGTGCATGCATCTGTGCTGTGTGTGTTTGAGTGTGTGTGATCTGTGTATCTGTGGTGTGTGTGTTTGCATGTGTGTGTCTGATCTGTCTGCATGCATCTGTGGTGTGTGTGTTTGCATGGGTGTGTCTGATCTGTGTGAGTGCATCTGTGGTGTGTGTGTTTGCGTGTGTGTGAGTGATCTCTGTGTGTGCATCTGTGGTGTGTGTGTTTGCATGTGTGTGTCTGATCTGTACGTGTGCATCTGTGGTGTGTGTGTTTGCATGTGTGTCTGATCTGTGCGTGTGCATCTGTGGTGTGTGTGTTTGCGTGTGTGTGTGTGTGTCTGATCTGTGTGTGTCTTATCTGTGTGCGTGCATCTGTGGTGTGTGTGTTTGCATGTGTGTGTCTGATCTGTGTGCATCTGTGGTGTGTGTGTTTGTGTGTGTGTCTGATCTGTGTGCGTGCATCTGTGGTGTGTGTGTTTGCATGTGTGTGTCTGATCTGTGTGTGTGCATCTGTGGTGTGTGTGTTTGTGTGTGTGTGTCTGATCTGTGTGCGTGCATCTGTGCTGTGTGTGTTTGCGTGTGTGTGTCTGATCTGTGTGCTGGCATCTGTGGTGTCTTTGCATGTGTGTCTGATCTGTGTGTGTGCATCTGTGGTGTGTGTTTGCATGTGTGTGTCTGATCTGTGTGTGTGCATCTGTGGTGTGTGTTTGCGTGGGTGTGTCTGGTGTGTGTGTGCATCTGAGGTGTGTGTTTGCGTGTGTGTGATCTGTGTGCTCGCATCTGTGGTGTGTGTTTGCGTGTCTGTGTGTGATCTGTGTGTGTGCATCTGTGGTGTGTGTTTGCCTTTGTGTGTCTGATCTGTGTGCGTGCATCTGTGGTGTGTGTGTTTGCAGATCTGTGTGCGTGCATCTGTGGTGTTTTTGCATGTGTGTGTCTGATCTGTGTGCGTGCATCTCTGGTGTGTGTGTTTGCATGTGTTTTCGTGATCTGTGTGCGTGCATCTGTGGTGTGTGTGTTTGCCTGTGTGTGTCTGATCTGTGTGTGTGCATCTGTGGTGTGTGTGTTTGCGTGTGTGTGCATCTGTGGTGTGTGTGCATGTGTGTCTGATCTGTGTGTGTGCATCTGTGGTGTGTGTTTGCGTGTGTGTGATCTGTGTGCTTGCATCTGGTGTGTGTGCGTGTCTGTGTCTGATCTGTGTGTGCATCTGTGGTGTGTGTGTGTGTGTGATCTGTGTGCGTGCATCTGTGCTGTGTGTGTTTGTGTGTGTGTGTCTGATCTGTGTGCTCACATCTGTGGCGTGTTTGCGTGTGCATGTCTGATCTGTGTGAGTGCATCTGTGGTGTGTGTGTTTGCGTGTGTGTGATCTGCGTGTTCGCATTTGTGGTGTGTGCGTTTGCATGTGTGTGTATCTGATCTGTGTGTGTGCAGCTGTGGTGTGTGTGTTTGCATGTGTGTGTCTGGTGTGTGTGCATCTGTGGTGTGTGTGCGTGTGTGTGTCTGATCTGTGTGCCTGCCTCTGTGGTGTGTGTGTTTGCCTGTGTGTGTCTGATCTGTGTGTGTGCATCTGTGGTGTGTGTGTTTGCGTGTGTGTGTCTGATCTGTGTGCATGCATCTGTGCTGTGTGTTTGCGTGTGTGTGTCTGATCTGTGTATCTGTGGTGTGTGTGTTTGCATGTGTGTGTCTGATCTGTGTGCGTGCATCTGTCGTGTGTGTGTTTGCGTGGGTGTGTCTGATCTGTGTGCGTGCATCTGGCGTGTGTTTTTGCGTGTGTGTGAGTGATCTGTGCGTGTGCATCTGTGGTGTGTGTGTTTGCATGTGTGTCTGATCTCTGCGTGTGCATCTGCGGTGTGTGTGTTTGCGTGTGTGTGTGTGTCTGACCTGTGTGTGTCTGATCTCTGTGTGTCTGATCTGTGTGTGTGCATCTGTGGTGTGTGTGTTTGCATGTGTGTGTCTGATCTGTGCGTGTGCATCTGTGGTGTGTGTGTTTGCGTGTGTGTGTCTGATCTGTGTGCGTGCATCTGTGGTGTGTGTGTTTGCATGTGTGTGTCTCTGTGTACGTGCATCTGTGCTGTGTGTGTTTCCGTGTTTGTGTCTGATCTGTGTGCGTGCATCTGTGGTGTGTGTGTTTACGTGTGTGTGACTGATCTATGTGGGTGCATCTGTGGTATGTGTGTTTGCATGTGTGTGTGATCTCTGTGCGTGCATCTGTGGTGTGTGTGTTTGCGTGTGTCTGATCTGTGTGAGTGCATCTGTGGTGTGTGTTTGCGTGTGTGTGTCTGATCTGTGTGCATGCATCTGTGGTGTGTTTGCGTGTGTGTGTCTGATCTGTGCGTGTGCATCTGTGGTGTGTGTGTTTGCGTGTGTGTTTCTGATCTTTGTGCTCGCATCTGTGGTGTGTGTGTTTGCGTGTGTGTGTCTGCATCTGTATTGTGTGTTTTTGCATGTGTGTGTCTGATCTGTGTGCTCGCATCTGTGGTGTGTGTTTTTGCGCGTGTGTCTGATGTGTGTGTGTGCATCTGTGGTGTGTGTTTGCGTGTGTGTGTCTGATCTGTGTGCGTGCATCTGTGGTGTGTGTGTTTGCGTGTGTGTGTCTGATCTGTGTGCGTGTGTCTGTGGTGTGTGTGTCTGATCTGTGTGCGTGCATCTGTGGTGTGTGTGCGTGTGTGTCTGATCTGTGTGTGTGCATCTGTGGTGTGTTTGCGTGTGTGTGTCTGATCTGTGTGCGTGCATCTGTGGTGTGTGTGTTTGCGTGTGTGTGTCTGATCTGTGTGCGTGTATCTGTGGTGTGTGTGTTTGCGTGTGTGTGTCTGATCTGTGTGCTCGCATCTGTGGTGTGTGTGTTTGCATGTGTATGTGTGATCTGTGTGTGCGAACTGTGGTGTGTTTGTATGTGTCTGATCTGTGTGCATGCAGCTGTGGTTTCTGTGTGTGCATGTCCGTGGCCCATGCGTGTGCCTATGCGTGCATGTGTTTGTGCTCTGTGTCGTGTGCCTGTATTTACGTGAGTCGTTTGGGAGGAGGCTGCAGCTCAGTGCTGCTGTGCGCTCCATCTCTGGGCCCTGCACAGAACCCCGGGGGGCTTCTTCCCTCACAGGCCCCCCCTCCGGGAAGGCTGCCAGCCTCCTGCCTGCTGTGTGCAGCCCTGTGGACACACGGACAAGAGCCACTGTCCCCACCCACAAGTCTGCCCTGGTCAGTGGGGCAAATGAAAATGTCCGTCCTGATCACAGAGTAGGCTCAGGTGCAGGGATGGGCTGCCCAGCGTGTCCAGGAGAAGAGGGCAGTAAGCTCTCAGCAAGGGATGCTCTGGAAGCTTCCTGGAGGGTGAAATGTCTGCTGAGCTGAGGTCTTGGAGAGAAGTGGACGCTAGCCTGCGGGGTGGGAGATGAGGGGGCAGCAGAGCCTGGTGCAGGGCCTGAGGCTGGGCCTGTGTGCTGCGGGTACTGGGTGCTGTGTCACAGGCCTGGGAGGATCCCACTGTGCTGAAGCGCTCACAGTTTAAAGGACCTTCTGGCGGCTTCGCGAAGAGTGGAATGAGAAGGGGCTGGGGTGGCTGTGGGAGGGAGGCGGGCCAGAAGGCGTCGTTTGAGGATGAGAATAAAAGCCGAAGGCAGAGGTTGGAGAGATGCGGCTTCCAGCCCAGGAGCACTGGGGTGTGCAGGGACGGGTCCCCAGGTGCTCGTGGTGCAAGGGGACCTCGTGTCTCAGGTCTCAGCTCAGCCCGGTTGTTGTTTCCGTGGCAGCCAGCCCTCAGGGCCTGTCTGCAGGAGCTGCCCCTCGGTTCAAGCACCAGCGGTAGAAGCCTCTTCCCTTTCCAGGCGTTCCTGAAGCACCAAGCTCAGCAAAATTCCCTCTCTCCTTGTTCATTATAAGTCAGCGTGCTATGGTGGGAAAACAGTCTTTGAAGGTTTTTGTTTGAGGCCATTTACTATGATGTCCTTTGACACTTTATCTCTTTGGACCTCCTTTCTCTACAACTTGTATCTGTGGATTCCTACGGACCTGAAAGGCTCTAGATGCCGAGCTGACGGCCTTTGGCTGACGTTCAGGAAACTTCAGATGAAATGTTAAGTGCCCGAACCACAACTTAAGCAGATGTGTGAGTCAGAACCCTTATTGTCAGTGACAAAACCTCAGTTCAAAGGAGCAGAGATGGGAGTGGGGGCCCAGGCCTCGTCTCTGTTTCTCCCCGCCATCGGCTTGGGCCTCTCCGCCAGGCCCCTCTGCTCTGCTGGGAACAGGACTCCTGGCGGGTCCCAGCAGGCAACATCTGGCACTTGGCAGCAAGTCCAGGATTCTCTGTGGCCAGATGCCTGCTCACAGCCCCAGGGAGGGGCAGCAACCTGGCGGCCTGAGTCAGTGCCTGCAGCTGGGCTGGTCACTTGTGGAGTCTGTAAGATGACAGCAGCTTTTATGCAAAGCACATGCTGGAGTGTCAGGGCTCTTCCTCACAGCAAGGGCTCTTCCCAGAGGACAGGGATGCTGCAGGCATCATGAGAGGCCTGGACGGAGCAGATGTGCAGCGAATCCAGCTTCCTCTGTCACCTGCCTTGGTCACTCGGCAGCTGTGACAACCACAGCAGATGGGGCTTACAAGCCGCAGACACTCGTCTCTCTGCTCTGGGGGCTGAAGTCCAAGACCAAGGCCCCGTGGGTTTGGTGTCTCGTGAGGACTGCTTCTTATTTCACAGACCTCTCCTGGGGGAAGGGGTGAGGGTCTCTCTGGGGTCTCTTAGAAGGGCACAGATCCACCCATGGGGCTCCACACCATGACCTCATCACCTCCGGAAGGCCCCCAGCTCCTGGAACCATCACCTGGGGAGTCAGATACTTTGAGGGATACTGACGTGAAGGCCAAGGCACCGCTTTGCATTTTAAGGTTTATTGTGTTTATGAACCACAGGCACATTTTTTTTCTTACCACAATGGAGCATATCTTCTTTACAGGAAAGGTGTAATAACAGTATGACGTTTGCCTATTGTTAGAATAACTAACTAGTCATTTAGGTTTGTTCACTTTTTAAATTATGTTGCCCTCCACCATTTTAATTTTTTGCTTTTTTTTGTTTTTGTTTTTGAGATGGAGTCTTGCTCTGTCGCCTAGGCTGGAGTGCAGTGATGTGATCTTGGCTCACTGCAACCTCCGTCTCCTTGGTTCAAGTGATTCTCCTGCCTCAGCCTCCTGAGTAGCTGGGACTACAGGCTCCCGCCACCACGCCCAGCTACTTTTTGTTTGTTTGTTTGTTTTGGTATTTTTAGTAGAGACGGGGTTTCACCATGTTGGTCAGGCTGGTCTCGAACTCCTGACCTCGTGATTTGCCTGCCTTGGCCTCCCAAAGTGCTGGGATTATAGGCATGAACCACCGCGCCCAGCCATTTTTTTTTTTTGCTCTTTTACTGCATTTAATGTGATGTCTATTTCGTGAGCAATAGTGAGTGTTAGGAAACTCAAAAGCTTTTTCTCCAGTTTTGCCCAAAGTATTCCCCATGAGTGTGGAATTATTACTAAGTGCTACTTTTGATGGGAAATATTGGCGACCTGAGCTATCCATCACCTTGACTGACGTCTTTGGTCCTGCCAAGGTCTTCTGGAACCTTCCAGCGTGTGGTTGGGCAGGGGTGCTGTTTCTGTTAGGAGGCTGGTGTGTCTTGCCCTCGAGTTCTTGGAAGTGTTTCTTAACATCTGCCAATAGCTGGGGCAGTTTATCCTGAAATTATCCTGAACCACCAGTGCTTGCTCTTTGGGCCAATTTTTTTTTCTAGGCTCCTTTGCATCTTATCAGGGGGAGTTTTCCTCCCCCTGATAAGTTTCTGGTCTGTGTTGCTTTCCCACACTTGAGAATACTCATCTGTTGTGAGACAGATGGAATTTCTGCCCCCAGCTGGGACCACTGGGAACCAACCCGGAGGCCGCTTCCCACTCTCCCCTCCCACAGAGCAGCCTGCGGGCTTAGGGGCCGCGCTCGCACGAACGGGCCAGGCTGGCTTCTCTTCCACCACACGCGGTCCTCTGTGCATCCTGTAGTCCCAGCGCCAGGGCACCCTGGTGGTGCAGCAGGAAAATCCGCCACCCAGATGCGAGCCCAGGCGCCGTGTTGGGGGTGGCCAAGGCCACAGCGCCCTCATCTGGGATTTGGGATGAGGACGCGTGGGATAACAGCAGGCAATGCTCTTGTTGGCGCAGCAAAGCCAGAGATGCGCCGAGCCTCTGCAGCCCAGACCCGGCCCCCGAGCCTCAGGCCCAGCCGCTACCTGACGTCTCCCTGTGAAAACCCGAGGAGTGGGTCACCACCACGCACCTGCGAGGAACCTCTGGATTCTCCTCCAGCCCCTCCACCTGCCCCGGCCGGTGCTTCCATTTCAGCCTGGGTGCGTGTGTGAAGTTAGTCAGGATCCGTGTTCGTCAGGTTAGCGGACGTGTGCTGGCAGCTGCGGCAAATAAATGACCAGCATCACGCACCGCGGGCTTGCTCCCCGCTGGTTCCCTCCTGTTCAGGCTGGGCGCTCGCAGGGAAAATGCTCCACCACATGTTTGCCGGGACCTGGGCTCCGTCCCCGGCGTGGAGCTGAGTCCTGCCGACCGGGCTTCCTCCTGCAAAGGCCGGAGAGGTGCACAGTGGGCAACCGGCCCAGCTGGCCTAACCTGGCCGGAAATGACACATGTGACCCCATTCACAGTCCAGCACCCACAAGGCAGGCCCCGCCTGGCCGTGGAGTGTGGCTGGAACACAGGCCTGCCTGCAAGGTGCCTTTAGGCTTGTCCCCTTAATAACCACAGAATGTAACATACCGGTCAATTCCACAGGATTTTCTCCAAGATGCATCTTGAACATCTGCATTTCTCCCCATATTCTCTGCCCCCGCACCTGCCCAGTGTCCCCTCCTCCACTCTGCCATTTCTCTGACTTTCCTCTCTTTACAGAAGACATTCTGCAGTGGTCCTCAGCTGGAGGCATCGTGCCCCCAGGGGACACTGGACAGGCCTGGATCCGTTATTTGTCATTGTAACTAAAGAGGGAGTGCCTGCTCCCAGTGCAGGGAGGGCAGAGATACAGCAGCACCTCCCGCATCCGCAGGCCTAGCAGGTATCCCGGCCAACACAACAGCCAGAATTCAGGGGGCAGCTCCTGGGCTAGCTCATTTTCTCTCAACGTCCCCCAGTGACTTCTTACTGCTTAAAGAATAAAATCTGCAATCTTTTCTGGGATCTACAAGCCCCTGCCTTGTGGGATTCTCCCACTCCAACTCTGTTGACCTCCCTGCCATGCATGAGGTGCCGTCTAGTCTACGCAGCTTTCTCAGGTGGCACGTGGCTGGATAGGATTCAGAACCTCTGGGTCTGCCAAGACCTCTGCCTGGAGAGCCTATCTGCGGCTGGGCCCTCACCATCTGCACAGCCCTGCTTGGCGGTCCTTTGTCCTGCAGAACTTCCGGTCCAAGCTGCCTTCCTCCTGCTTCTGTGCTTTGTGTCCTGGTCATTTCCTTTGCAGCATTTAGGCCAGGCAGAATCATCTGCCAGATTTATTTGTTTACTTGTGTTGCGCTAGTGATTGAGTTCAGCTGCTGATTTCCCAAAGAACAGTGGATTATTACAATAGAAACCCCAGGAACAGTCACTTTTATAAAAATACATTTTTCACTCATAAATCTGGGGGTGGGAGTGTCAGGCTGGTTTGGCAGCCCCACGTTTCTGCTGCACTGGGCCCTGTGCTCATGTCCTCATGGAGGCTGCTGGAGCTCCTGCCATTGTTTATTCATTTCAAGCAGCAGGAAGAGACAAGGTCCAAGAGCAAAGTGGTGCCTGTTGGTTGGGTTTGTCCCCCTTTTAAGACAGTCTATAGCAATCCCACCCCAAAGCCTCCACCTATCTCTCTCTTGCCAGAGTATGACATGGGCTATTCCTGTCTGCAACACGGACTGAGAAAGACAAGTTTTCAGATGTGCAAATTGCTGCCTGGGAAATAGCAAACACAGGTCTTATTAGCAAGAAAAAAGAAAATGGCCACAAATTGTTTTTGTCTGGATTTCTGTCTGAAATTTATGCTCTCAGAAGAGAGAGTTCAAATTGATCCCCCCTAGATCTCTGGCACTTCACACAGTGTCTGGAACGTGGCAAATTCTCAATGAACCTTTGTTAGAGTCAAAGTAGATTTCTCATCTGCCTCTGTGGGTTTTTCACTCAAGACTCCAATACAGCCTCAGAATTCTCTGCACACAGGCAGTCAGACTTGACACTAGGGATTGCGATTTTTTCACCATATTTGCTGTTGGTGGTTTTTTAAAAAGCAAATCTGGGGGCAGTGAAGGGGCACCAGAAGCTTTGCCAGTGGCTGGAGCAGCGGGGACCTCTCAGCTGCTCTGTGCAGGGGCCTCGCAGGTGCAGGACAGAGGGTCTTTGAAGGCAGAGACCACAGCACCTTTCACTCCCACCCCTGAGAGAGGCATCATTAGGTTGACTCTTCACCAAAGGGTCCCTGCTGGACAGACTTCAGTAGGTTTGTGTTTTCAGGTTGACATGGGTTTGGGCACCCTGGTTCAATTGTCTTTTATATAGTTTTGGGGCTGGTTCAACTTGAAGCTGTGGCCTGGGCCCCTCCCCTGGGAAGGCGCTTGGCACTTCCTGGCTTTCTCCGGACCCTGGGCTTTTGAGCTGTCTCCTCTGAGCCAGGCTGCTGTCTGTTCTCATGATGTCTGTGGTCTGTGCCCCTCCTGCAGGACTCTTTTGAGATTTGCAGTTTACATCAGCATAGGCCCAGCAGTTACAGTCACACTGGGTGTCTAAATGGGACCCACTGGGTGCCTGCTCCTGGGCCCTGCATGGTCTGTCTGCTCCACCACGGACACGCCGCTGCCCGGCGCTGGAGACCAATGCATCCGCACACACAGGTTACAGGCAGAGGCTCCGTTCAGCCAAGGAAGGAGCAGGCAGCTCTGCCCAGGTCTGCGCAGGCCTGGGGCTCAGGTGGGGGATTCATGGTATGACCCGGCTCTGCCACCTACCGTCAGACCCTGCTTCTTCCTCCACACCCCCAGCCTCCTTGTCATAAAGGGTCCAGCCTTGGCCTTGTGGCCCCTGATAGTAACATCTCATGTGATATGTGTATTAATCTGCTGGAGCCGCCATGACAAAACACCACAGGCTTTGGATTGAACCACAGGAATTTACTTCCTCGCAGTTCTGAAGGCGGGAAGTCCAGGACTAGGGGCTGGCAGGGCAGGGTCCTCCTGGGCCTCTCTGTGGGCTGTGGGCTGCGGGCAGGGTAGGGCCCTCCCCTGTGTCCTCACGTGGACCCCTCTATGCCCTCTGTGCCCCCTCCTCTCATGGGCCGTCTCCAAGTACAGTCAAGCTCCGAGGGGACCGGAGGCCACAGTGCAGCCCATGGTGCTGAGCAAGGCTGGAGCCAGAGGTGTCGGGGACATGGGTGTGGGGGACATGGGTGTGGGGAACATGGGTGTGGGGACATGGGTGTGGGGGACATGGGTGTGGGGATATGGGTGTGGGTAGGGGACACGGGTATGGGGGACACGGGTGTGGGGGACATGGGTGTGGGGACATGGGTGTCGGGGACACGGGTGTGGGGACATGGATGTGGGTAGGGGACACGGGTATGGGGGACATGGGTGTGGGGACACGGGTGTGGGGACACGGATGTGGGTAGGGGACACGGGTGTGGGGACACGGGTATGGGGACATGGGTGTGGGGACATGGGTGTGGGGGACACAGGTGTGGGTGACAGGGCAACAGACTGAGCGTCTTCAAGGCCCTGCCCAGCTCTCATGTCCAAGAGCCAAGTGGAGCCCAGGGTGGCTTCCGGCCGGTGGAGACCTGAGCGGGGGGGAATGGGCGGTGTTGTCCATGCCCTGGGGTGGCAGCCCCTCTTGGAGAGCTTTGGGGAGCACTGTTGACCCAGGGTTCCAGGCTGAGGATCCGGGGGGCGGGGGGGAAGGCTTTGGAAGGACTGAGTTGTCCTTTTGAGAGGTGGGGCCCTGCCCTCACCCAGAGCTGCATTCGCTTGTTCATTGTGTGAAAATGAAAGTTCCTGTGAGGAAAATCCATGAGCACAGGGCATAGAATGGCAGGAACAGAGGGACAGAGGGACAGAGGGATGGGGGAGAGAGGGACAGACGGACAGAGTGGAGACGGACAGAGGGACAGGGCGGGGACAGACGGACAGGGCAGGGACAGACGGACAGAGTGGGAACAGAGGGACAGGGCAGGGACACAGGGACAGAGGGACAGGGTGGGGACAGAGGGACAGGGCAGGCACAGAGGGACAGGGCAGGAGGAGAGAGGGACAGAGGGACAGGGTGGGGACAGAGGGACAAGGCAGGCACAGAGGGACAGGGCAGGAGGAGAGAGGGACAGGATGGGGACAGGGACAGGGTGGGGACAGAGGGACAGAGCAGGGACAGAGGGACAGAGCAGGGAGAGAGGGACAGGGACAGAGGGACAGGCCAGGAGGAGAGAGGGACAGTGTTTGGACAGAGGGACAGGGTGGGGACAGAGGGACAGGGCAGGGACAGAGGGACAGGGTAGGGACAGAGGGACAGGGCGGGGACAGAGGAACTGGGGGACTGGGGGACAGAGGGACTGGGTGGGGACAGAGGGACAGAGTGGAGACAGAGGGACAGGGAAGAGAGAGAGGGATAGGGCAGGAGGACAGAGGGACAGGGTGGGGACAGGGACAGGGCGGGAGGACAGAGGGACAGGCTCTCCATGGCCACTGACAAGGGCTGCTGCAGGCAGTGCTGCCTCCACATCTGTGTGGGAGCCCAGCCCATTAGGATAAAAGCTGCACCTTCAGGGTGTAGCTCCAGGATTCCCTGGGGACGGGGTGTCCCTGTTCCGGTGTGTCTCCCCACCCGGTCTCCCCACCTGGTCTCCCCACCTGGTCTCCCCTGGTCTCCCCTGGTCTCCATACTGCAGGTTCCAGGGAGGGCCCTGTGGGTGGGGCCAGGGGTGGGGATGCTGGCCTGGATAGGAATCTGGGTGGGGAGGGCAGCCTGATGCGCAGAGATGACTACAGGGAGGGCCGGCCTCGCCCTCTGCCAAGTTCCACCTCCACATTCCTTCTCCTTGTTT
The DNA here is from genome assembly GCF_029281585.2 of Gorilla gorilla gorilla. Lineage (NCBI taxonomy): Eukaryota > Metazoa > Chordata > Mammalia > Primates > Hominidae > Gorilla > Gorilla gorilla. The sequence continues at coordinate 138,384,782 of NC_073236.2, forward strand.
TCCACTCCCAGTCCTGAGGTCTCAGCTTTCCAGGGAGAAGTGGCAGCCAGGAGAGGCCAGGAGCCGGGGCTGCAGCGAGGGCACAGCCAGATGGACTGAAGAGCCCCGGGAGTAAGGGGGTGGGGGAGGAGCTGTGTGTCATCGCGGGCACCTTGATAGCTTGGGGGGCCTGGTCTTCCTCTTCCGGAACTTGTCCGTGAAGCTAATGAGCTGAGGGGC